>NC_137619.1:48894992-49046531 GCF_963280865.1 Gymnoscopelus braueri | reverse complement strand
GCGGGGACACCTCCCCTACAACGCCACACTCTCGGATAAGCCCGAGAGATGTAAAAAAAAGTGTGGCGGACCGTCCAGTGAGGTCAGAGGTCAGAAAAGTGCAGTTTTCAGACAACGGTGGACACTGGACCGGCGCCGGCGGACACTGCCGACACTTTTGACATACGCACGCGTGCGGGGACACCTCCCCTACAACGCCACACTCTCGGATAAGCCCGAGAGATGTAAAAAAAAGTGTGGCGGACCGTCCAGTGAGGTCAAAGGTCAGAAAAGTGCAGTTTTCAGACAACGGTGGACACTGGACGGGCGCCGGCGGACACTGCCGACACTTCTGACATACGCACGCGTGCGGGGACACCTCCCCTACAACGCCACACTCTCGGATAAGCCCGAGAGGTGTAAAGAAAAGTGTGGCGGACCGTCCAGTGAGGTCAGAGGTCAGAAAAGTGCAGTTTTCAGACAACGGTGGACACTGGACCGGCGCCGGCGGACACTGCCGACACTTCTGACATACGCACGCGTGCGGGGACACCTCCCCTACAACGCCACACTCTCGGATAAGCCCGAGAGGTGTAAAAAAAAGTGTGGCGGACCGTCCAGTGAGGTCAGAGGTCAGAAAAGTGCCGTTTTCAGACAACAGTGGACACTGGACAGGCACCGGTGGACACTGCCGACACTTCTGACATACGCACGCGTGCGGGGACACCTCCCCTACGACGCCACACTCTCGGATAAGCCCGAGAGGTGTAAAGAAAAGTGTGGCGGACCGTCCAGTGAGGTCAGAGGTCAGAAAAGTGCAGTTTTCAGACAACGGTGGACACTGGACCGGCGCCGGCGGAAACTGCCGACACTTCTGACATACGCACGCGTGCGGGGACACCTCCCCTACAACGCCAGACTCTCGGATAAGCCCGAGAGGTGTAAAGAAAAGTGTGGCGGACCGTCCAGTGAGGTCAGAGGTCAGAAAAGTGCAGTTTTCAGACAACGGTGGACACTGGACCGGCGCCGGCGGACACTGCCGACACTTCTGACATACGCACGCGTGCGGGGACACCTCCCCTACAACGCCACACTCTCGGATAAGCCCGAGAGGTGTAAAAAAAAGTGTGGCGGACCGTCCAGTGAGGTCAGAGGTCAGAAAAGTGCCGTTTTCAGACAACAGTGGACACTGGACAGGCACCGGTGGACACTGCCGACACTTCTGACATACGCACGTGTGCGGGGACACCTCCCCTACAACGCCACACTCTCGGATAAGACCGAGAGGTGTAAAGAAAAGTGTGGCGGACCGTCCAGTGAGGTCAGAGGTCAGAAAAGTGCAGTTTTCAGACAACGGTGGACACTGGACCGGCGCCGGCGGACACTGGACCGGCGCCGGCGGACACTGCCGACACTTCTGACATACGCACGCGTGCGGGGACACCTCCTCTACAACGCCACACTCTCGGATAAGCCCGAGAGATGTAAAAAAAAGTGTGGCGGACCGTCCAGTGAGGTCAGAGGTCAGAAAAGTGCAGTTTTCAGACAACGGTGGACACTGGACCGGCGCCGGCGGAAACTGCCGACACATCTGACATACGCACGCGTGCGGGGACACCTCCCCTACAACGCCAGACTCTCGGATAAGCCCGAGAGGTGTAAAGAAAAGTGTGGCGGACCGTCCAGTGAGGCCAGAGGTCAGAAAAGTGCAGTTTTCAGACAACGGTGGACACTGGACCGGCGCCGGCGGACACTGCCGACACTTCTGACATACGCACGCGTGCGGGGACACCTCCCCTACAACGCCACACTCTCGGATAAGCCCGAGAGGTGTAAAAAAAAGTTTGGCGGACCGTCCAGTGAGGTCAGAGGTCAGAAAAGTGCCGTTTTCAGACAACAGTGGACACTGGAAAGGCACCGGTGGACACTGCCGACACTTCTGACATACGCACGCGTGCGGGGACACCTCCCCTACAACGCCACACTCTCGGATAAGCCCGAGAGGTGTAAAAAAAAGTGTGGCGGACCGTCCAGTGAGGTCAAAGGTCATTAAAGTGCAGTTTTCAGACAACGGTGGACACTGGACCGGCGCCGGCGGACACTGCCGACACTTCTGACATACGCACGCGTGCGGGGACACCTCCCCTACAACGCCACACTCTCGGATAAGCCCGAGAGGTGTAAAGAAAAGTGTGGCGGACCGTCCAGTGAGGTCAGAGGTCAGAAAAGTGCAGTTTTCAGACAACGGTGGACACTGGACCGGCGCCGGCGGACACTGGACCGGCGCCGGCGGACACTGCCGACACTTCTGACATACGCACGCGTGCGGGGACACCTCCTCTACAACGCCACACTCTCGGATAAGCCCGAGAGATGTAAAAAAAAGTGTGGCGGACCGTCCAGTGAGGTCAGAGGTCAGAAAAGTGCAGTTTTCAGACAACGGTGGACACTGGACCGGCGCCGGCGGACACTGCCGACACTTCTGACATACGCACGCGTGCGGGGACACCTCCCCTACAACGCCACACTCTCGGATAAGCCCGAGAGGTGTAAAGAAAAGTGTGGCGGACCGTCCAGTGAGGTCAGAGGTCAGAAAAGTGCAGTTTTCAGACAACAGTGGACACTGGACAGGCACCGGTGGACACTGCCGACACTTCTGACATACGCACGCGTGCGGGGACACCTCCCCTACGACGCCACACTCTCGGATAAGCCCGAGAGGTGTAAAGAAAAGTGTGGCGGACCGTCCAGTGAGGTCAGAGGTCAGAAAAGTGCAGTTTTCAGACAACGGTGGACACTGGACCGGCGCCGGCGGAAACTGCCGACACTTCTGACATACGCACGCGTGCGGGGACACCTCCCCTACAACGCCAGACTCTCGGATAAGCCCGAGAGGTGTAAAGAAAAGTGTGGCGGACCGTCCAGTGAGGTCAGAGGTCAGAAAAGTGCAGTTTTCAGACAACGGTGGACACTGGACCGGCGCCGGCGGACACTGCCGACACTTCTGACATACGCACGTGTGCGGGGACACCTCCCCTACAACGCCACACTCTCGGATAAGCCCGAGAGGTGTAAAGAAAAGTGTGGCGGACCGTCCAGTGAGGTCAGAGGTCAGAAAAGTGCAGTTTTCAGACAACGGTGGACACTGGACCGGCGCCGGCGGACACTGGACCGGCGCCGGCGGACACTGCCGACACTTCTGACATACGCACGCGTGCGGGGACACCTCCCCTACAACGCCACACTCTCGGATAAGCCCGAGAGATGTAAAAAAAAGTGTGGCGGACCGTCCAGTGAGGTCAGAGGTCAGAAAAGTGCAGTTTTCAGACAACGGTGGACACTGGACCGGCGCCGGCGGACACTGCCGACACTTCTGACATACGCACGCGTGCGGGGACACCTCCCCTACAACGCCACACTCTCGGATAAGCCCGAGAGATGTAAAAAAAAGTGTGGCGGACCGTCCAGTGAGGTCAAAGGTCAGAAAAGTGCAGTTTTCAGACAACGGTGGACACTGGACCGGCGCCGGCGGAAACTGCCGACACTTCTGACATACGCACGCGTGCGGGGACACCTCCCCTACAACGCCACACTCTCGGATAAGCCCGAGAGGTGTAAAGAAAAGTGTGGCGGACCGTCCAGTGAGGTCAGAGGTCAGAAAAGTGCAGTTTTCAGACAACGGTGGACACTGGACCGGCGCCGGCGGACACTGCCGACACTTCTGACATACGCACGCGTGCGGGGACACCTCCCCTACAACGCCACACTCTCGGATAAGCCCGAGAGGTGTAAAAAAAAGTGTGGCGGACCGTCCAGTGAGGTCAGAGGTCAGAAAAGTGCAGTTTTCAGACAACGGTGGACACTGGACCGGCGCCGGCGGACACTGGACCGGCGCCGGCGGACACTGCCGACACTTCTGACATACGCACGCGTGCGGGGACACCTCCCCTACAACGCCACACTCTCGGATAAGCCCGAGAGATGTAAAGAAAAGTGTGGCGGACCGTCCAGTGAGGTCAGAGGTCAGAAAAGTGCAGTTTTCAG
The DNA here is from genome assembly GCF_963280865.1 of Gymnoscopelus braueri. Lineage (NCBI taxonomy): Eukaryota > Metazoa > Chordata > Actinopteri > Myctophiformes > Myctophidae > Gymnoscopelus > Gymnoscopelus braueri. Next base: position 49,042,508 of record NC_137619.1, on the reverse strand, counting down.
ACAACGGTGGACACTGGACCGGCGCCGGCGGAAACTGCCGACACTTCTGACATACGCACGCGTGCGGGGACACCTCCCCTACAACGCCAGACTCTCGGATAAGCCCGAGAGGTGTAAAGAAAAGTGTGGCGGACCGTCCAGTGAGGTCAGAGGTCAGAAAAGTGCAGTTGTCAGACAACGGTGGACACTGGACCGGCGCCGGCGGACACTGCCGACACTTCTGACATACGCACGCGTGCGGGGACACCTCCCCTACAACGCCACACTCTCGGATAAGCCCGAGAGGTGTAAAAAAAAGTGTGGCGGACCGTCCAGTGAGGTCAGAGGTCAGAAAAGTGCCGTTTTCAGACAACAGTGGACACTGGACAGGCACCGGTGGACACTGCCGACATTTCTGACATACGCACGTGTGCGGGGACACCTCCCCTACAACGCCACACTCTCGGATAAGACCGAGAGGTGTAAAGAAAAGTGTGGCGGACCGTCCAGTGAGGTCAGAGGTCAGAAAAGTGCAGTTTTCAGACAACGGTGGACACTGGACCGGCGCCGGCGGACACTGGACCGGCGCCGGCGGACACTGCCGACACTTCTGACATACGCACGCGTGCGGGGACACCTCCTCTACAACGCCACACTCTCGGATAAGCCCGAGAGATGTAAAAAAAAGTGTGGCGGACCGTCCAGTGAGGTCAGAGGTCAGAAAAGTGCAGTTTTCAGACAACGGTGGACACTGGACCGGCGCCGGCGGAAACTGCCGACACTTCTGACATACGCACGCGTGCGGGGACACCTCCCCTACAACGCCACACTCTCGGATAAGCCCGAGAGATGTAAAAAAAAGTGTGGCGGACCGTCCAGTGAGGTCAGAGGTCAGAAAAGTGCAGTTTTCAGACAACGGTGGACACTGGACCGGCGCCGGCGGACACTGCCCCTACAACGCCACACTCTCGGATAAGCCCGAGAGGTGTAAAGAAAAGTGTGGCGGACCGTCCAGTGAGGTCAGAGGTCAGAAAAGTGCAGTTTTCAGACAACGGTGGACACTGGACCGGCGCCGGCGGACACTGCCGACACTTCTGACATACGCACGCGTGCGGGGACACCTCCCCTACAACGCCAGACTCTCGGATAAGCCCGAGAGGTGTAAAGAAAAGTGTGGCGGACCGTCCAGTGAGGTCAGAGGTCAGAAAAGTGCAGTTTTCAGACAACGGTGGACACTGGACCGGCGCCGGCGGACACTGCCGACACTTCTGACATACGCACGCGTGCGGGGACACCTCCCCTACAACGCCAGACTCTCGGATAAGCCCGAGAGGTGTAAAGAAAAGTGTGGCGGACCGTCCAGTGAGGTCAGAGGTCAGAAAAGTGCAGTTTTCAGACAACGGTGGACACTGGACCGGCGCCGGCGGACACTGCCGACACTTCTGACATACGCACGCGTGCGGGGACACCTCCCCTACAACGCCACACTCTCGGATAAGCCCGAGAGGTGTAAAAAAAAGTGTGGTGGACCGTCCAGTGAGGTCAGAGGTCAGAAAAGTGCAGTTTTCAGACAAGGGTGGACACTGGACCGGCGCCGGCGGACACTGCCGACACTTCTGACATACGCAAGCGTGCGGGGACACCTCCCCTACAACGCCAAACTCTCGGATAAGCCCGAGAGGTGTAAAGAAAAGTGTGGCGGACCGTCCAGTGAGGTCTTAGGTCAGAAAAGTGCAGTTTTCAGACAACGGTGGACACTGGACCGGCGCCGGCGGACACTGCCGACACTTCTGACATACGCACGCGTGCGGGGACACCTCCCCTACAACGCCACACTCTCGGATAAGCCCGAGAGATGTAAAAAAAAGTGTGGCGGACCGTCCAGTGAGGTCAGAGGTCAGAAAAGTGCAGTTTTCAGACAACGGTGGACACTGGACCGGCGCCGGCGGACACTGCCGACACTTCTGACATACGCACGCGTGCGGGGACACCTCCCCTACAACGCCACACTCTCGGATAAGCCCGAGAGATGTAAAAAAAAGTGTGGCGGACCGTCCAGTGAGGTCAGAGGTCAGAAAAGTGCAGTTTTCAGACAACGGTGGACACTGGACCGGCGCCGGCGGACACTGCCGACACTTTTGACATACGCACGCGTGCGGGGACACCTCCCCTACAACGCCACACTCTCGGATAAGCCCGAGAGATGTAAAAAAAAGTGTGGCGGACCGTCCAGTGAGGTCAAAGGTCAGAAAAGTGCAGTTTTCAGACAACGGTGGACACTGGACGGGCGCCGGCGGACACTGCCGACACTTCTGACATACGCACGCGTGCGGGGACACCTCCCCTACAACGCCACACTCTCGGATAAGCCCGAGAGGTGTAAAGAAAAGTGTGGCGGACCGTCCAGTGAGGTCAGAGGTCAGAAAAGTGCAGTTTTCAGACAACGGTGGACACTGGACCGGCGCCGGCGGACACTGCCGACACTTCTGACATACGCACGCGTGCGGGGACACCTCCCCTACAACGCCACACTCTCGGATAAGCCCGAGAGGTGTAAAAAAAAGTGTGGCGGACCGTCCAGTGAGGTCAGAGGTCAGAAAAGTGCCGTTTTCAGACAACAGTGGACACTGGACAGGCACCGGTGGACACTGCCGACACTTCTGACATACGCACGCGTGCGGGGACACCTCCCCTACGACGCCACACTCTCGGATAAGCCCGAGAGGTGTAAAGAAAAGTGTGGCGGACCGTCCAGTGAGGTCAGAGGTCAGAAAAGTGCAGTTTTCAGACAACGGTGGACACTGGACCGGCGCCGGCGGAAACTGCCGACACTTCTGACATACGCACGCGTGCGGGGACACCTCCCCTACAACGCCAGACTCTCGGATAAGCCCGAGAGGTGTAAAGAAAAGTGTGGCGGACCGTCCAGTGAGGTCAGAGGTCAGAAAAGTGCAGTTTTCAGACAACGGTGGACACTGGACCGGCGCCGGCGGACACTGCCGACACTTCTGACATACGCACGCGTGCGGGGACACCTCCCCTACAACGCCACACTCTCGGATAAGCCCGAGAGGTGTAAAAAAAAGTGTGGCGGACCGTCCAGTGAGGTCAGAGGTCAGAAAAGTGCCGTTTTCAGACAACAGTGGACACTGGAAAGGCACCGGTGGACACTGCCGACACTTCTGACATACGCACGCGTGCGGGGACACCTCCCCTACAACGCCACACTCTCGGATAAGCCCGAGAGGTGTAAAAAAAAGTGTGGCGGACCGTCCAGTGAGGTCAAAGGTCATTAAAGTGCAGTTTTCAGACAACGGTGGACACTGGACCGGCGCCGGCGGACACTGCCGACACTTCTGACATACGCACGCGTGCGGGGACACCTCCCCTACAACGCCACACTCTCGGATAAGCCCGAGAGGTGTAAAGAAAAGTGTGGCGGACCGTCCAGTGAGGTCAGAGGTCAGAAAAGTGCAGTTTTCAGACAACGGTGGACACTGGACCGGCGCCGGCGGACACTGGACCGGCGCCGGCGGACACTGCCGACACTTCTGACATACGCACGCGTGCGGGGACACCTCCTCTACAACGCCACACTCTCGGATAAGCCCGAGAGATGTAAAAAAAAGTGTGGCGGACCGTCCAGTGAGGTCAGAGGTCAGAAAAGTGCAGTTTTCAGACAACGGTGGACACTGGACCGGCGCCGGCGGACACTGCCGACACTTCTGACATACGCACGCGTGCGGGGACACCTCCCCTACAACGCCACACTCTCGGATAAGCCCGAGAGGTGTAAAGAAAAGTGTGGCGGACCGTCCAGTGAGGTCAGAGGTCAGAAAAGTGCAGTTTTCAGACAACAGTGGACACTGGACAGGCACCGGTGGACACTGCCGACACTTCTGACATACGCACGCGTGCGGGGACACCTCCCCTACGACGCCACACTCTCGGATAAGCCCGAGAGGTGTAAAGAAAAGTGTGGCGGACCGTCCAGTGAGGTCAGAGGTCAGAAAAGTGCAGTTTTCAGACAACGGTGGACACTGGACCGGCGCCGGCGGAAACTGCCGACACTTCTGACATACGCACGCGTGCGGGGACACCTCCCCTACAACGCCAGACTCTCGGATAAGCCCGAGAGGTGTAAAGAAAAGTGTGGCGGACCGTCCAGTGAGGTCAGAGGTCAGAAAAGTGCAGTTTTCAGACAACGGTGGACACTGGACCGGCGCCGGCGGACACTGCCGACACTTCTGACATACGCACGCGTGCGGGGACACCTCCCCTACAACGCCACACTCTCGGATAAGCCCGAGAGGTGTAAAAAAAAGTGTGGCGGACCGTCCAGTGAGGTCAGAGGTCAGAAAAGTGCCGTTTTCAGACAACAGTGGACACTGGACAGGCACCGGTGGACACTGCCGACACTTCTGACATACGCACGTGTGCGGGGACACCTCCCCTACAACGCCACACTCTCGGATAAGCCCGAGAGGTGTAAAGAAAAGTGTGGCGGACCGTCCAGTGAGGTCAGAGGTCAGAAAAGTGCAGTTTTCAGACAACGGTGGACACTGGACAGGCACCGGTGGACACTGCCGACACTTCTGACATACGCACGCGTGCGGGGACACCTCCCCTACGACGCCACACTCTCGGATAAGCCCGAGAGGTGTAAAGAAAAGTGTGGCGGACCGTCCAGTGAGGTCAGAGGTCAGAAAAGTGCAGTTTTCAGACAACGGTGGACACTGGACCGGCGCCGGCGGAAACTGCCGACACTTCTGACATACGCACGCGTGCGGGGACACCTCCCCTACAACGCCAGACTCTCGGATAAGCCCGAGAGGTGTAAAGAAAAGTGTGGCGGACCGTCCAGTGAGGTCAGAGGTCAGAAAAGTGCAGTTTTCAGACAACGGTGGACACTGGACCGGCGCCGGCGGACACTGCCGACACTTCTGACATACGCACGCGTGCGGGGACACCTCCCCTACAACGCCACACTCTCGGATAAGCCAGAGAGGTGTAAAAAAAAGTGTGGCGGACCGTCCAGTGAGGTCAGAGGTCAGAAAAGTGCCGTTTTCAGACAACAGTGGACACTGGAAAGGCACCGGTGGACACTGCCGACACTTCTGACATACGCACGCGTGCGGGGACACCTCCCCTACAACGCCACACTCTCGGATAAGCCCGAGAGGTGTAAAAAAAAGTGTGGCGGACCGTCCAGTGAGGTCAAAGGTCATTAAAGTGCAGTTTTCAGACAACGGTGGACACTGGACCGGCGCCGGCGGACACTGCCGACACTTCTGACATACGCACGCGTGCGGGGACACCTCCCCTACAACGCCACACTCTCGGATAAGCCCGAGAGGTGTAAAGAAAAGTGTGGCGGACCGTCCAGTGAGGTCAGAGGTCAGAAAAGTGCAGTTTTCAGACAACGGTGGACACTGGACCGGCGCCGGCGGACACTGGACCGGCGCCGGCGGACACTGCCGACACTTCTGACATACGCACGCGTGCGGGGACACCTCCTCTACAACGCCACACTCTCGGATAAGCCCGAGAGATGTAAAAAAAAGTGTGGCGGACCGTCCAGTGAGGTCAGAGGTCAGAAAAGTGCAGTTTTCAGACAACGGTGGACACTGGACCGGCGCCGGCGGACACTGCCGACACTTCTGACATACGCACGCGTGCGGGGACACCTCCCCTACAACGCCACACTCTCGGATAAGCCCGAGAGGTGTAAAGAAAAGTGTGGCGGACCGTCCAGTGAGGTCAGAGGTCAGAAAAGTGCAGTTTTCAGACAACAGTGGACACTGGACAGGCACCGGTGGACACTGCCGACACTTCTGACATACGCACGCGTGCGGGGACACCTCCCCTACGACGCCACACTCTCGGATAAGCCCGAGAGGTGTAAAGAAAAGTGTGGCGGACCGTCCAGTGAGGTCAGAGGTCAGAAAAGTGCAGTTTTCAGACAACGGTGGACACTGGACCGGCGCCGGCGGAAACTGCCGACACTTCTGACATACGCACGCGTGCGGGGACACCTCCCCTACAACGCCAGACTCTCGGATAAGCCCGAGAGGTGTAAAGAAAAGTGTGGCGGACCGTCCAGTGAGGTCAGAGGTCAGAAAAGTGCAGTTTTCAGACAACGGTGGACACTGGACCGGCGCCGGCGGACACTGCCGACACTTCTGACATACGCACGCGTGCGGGGACACCTCCCCTACAACGCCACACTCTCGGATAAGCCCGAGAGGTGTAAAAAAAAGTGTGGCGGACCGTCCAGTGAGGTCAGAGGTCAGAAAAGTGCCGTTTTCAGACAACAGTGGACACTGGACAGGCACCGGTGGACACTGCCGACACTTCTGACATACGCACGTGTGCGGGGACACCTCCCCTACAACGCCACACTCTCGGATAAGCCCGAGAGGTGTAAAGAAAAGTGTGGCGGACCGTCCAGTGAGGTCAGAGGTCAGAAAAGTGCAGTTTTCAGACAACGGTGGACACTGGACCGGCGCCGGCGGAAACTGCCGACACTTCTGACATACGCACGCGTGCGGGGACACCTCCCCTACAACGCCAGACTCTCGGATAAGCCCGAGAGGTGTAAAGAAAAGTGTGGCGGACCGTCCAGTGAGGTCAGAGGTCAGAAAAGTGCAGTTTTCAGACAACGGTGGACACTGGACCGGCGCCGGCGGACACTGCCGACACTTCTGACATACGCACGCGTGCGGGGACACCTCCCCTACAACGCCACACTCTCGGATAAGCCCGAGAGGTGTAAAAAAAAGTGTGGCGGACCGTCCAGTGAGGTCAGAGGTCAGAAAAGTGCCGTTTTCAGACAACAGTGGACACTGGACAGGCACCGGTGGACACTGCCGACACTTCTGACATACGCACGTGTGCGGGGACACCTCCCCTACAACGCCACACTCTCGGATAAGCCCGAGAGGTGTAAAGAAAAGTGTGGCGGACCGTCCAGTGAGGTCAGAGGTCAGAAAAGTGCAGTTTTCAGACAACGGTGGACACTGGACCGGCGCCGGCGGACACTGGACCGGCGCCGGCGGACACTGCCGACACTTCTGACATACGCACGCGTGCGGGGACACCTCCCCTACAACGCCACACTCTCGGATAAGCCCGAGAGATGTAAAAAAAAGTGTGGCGGACCGTCCAGTGAGGTCAGAGGTCAGAAAAGTGCAGTTTTCAGACAACGGTGGACACTGGACCGGCGCCGGCGGACACTGCCGACACTTCTGACATACGCACGCGTGCGGGGACACCTCCCCTACAACGCCACACTCTCGGATAAGCCCGAGAGATGTAAAAAAAAGTGTGGCGGACCGTCCAGTGAGGTCAAAGGTCAGAAAAGTGCAGTTTTCAGACAACGGTGGACACTGGACCGGCGCCGGCGGACACTGCCGACACTTCTGACATACGCACGCGTGCGGGGACACCTCCCCTACAACGCCACACTCTCGGATAAGCCCGAGAGGTGTAAAGAAAAGTGTGGCGGACCGTCCAGTGAGGTCAGAGGTCAGAAAAGTGCAGTTTTCAGACAACGGTGGACACTGGACCGGCGCCGGCGGACACTGCCGACACTTCTGACATACGCACGCGTGCGGGGACACCTCCCCTACAACGCCACACTCTCGGATAAGCCCGAGAGGTGTAAAAAAAAGTGTGGCGGACCGTCCAGTGAGGTCAGAGGTCAGAAAAGTGCAGTTTTCAGACAACGGTGGACACTGGACCGGCGCCGGCGGACACTGGACCGGCGCCGGCGGACACTGCCGACACTTCTGACATACGCACGCGTGCGGGGACACCTCCCCTACAACGCCACACTCTCGGATAAGCCCGAGAGATGTAAAGAAAAGTGTGGCGGACCATCCAGTGAGGTCAGAGGTCAGAAAAGTGCAGTTTTCAGACAACGGTGGACACTGGACCGGCGCCGGCGGAAACTGCCGACACTTCTGACATACGCACGCGTGCGGGGACACCTCCCCTACAACGCCAGACTCTCGGATAAGCCCGAGAGGTGTAAAGAAAAGTGTGGCGGACCGTCCAGTGAGGTCAGAGGTCAGAAAAGTGCAGTTGTCAGACAACGGTGGACACTGGACCGGCGCCGGCGGACACTGCCGACACTTCTGACATACGCACGCGTGCGGGGACACCTCCCCTACAACGCCACACTCTCGGATAAGCCCGAGAGGTGTAAAAAAAAGTGTGGCGGACCGTCCAGTGAGGTCAGAGGTCAGAAAAGTGCCGTTTTCAGACAACAGTGGACACTGGACAGGCACCGGTGGACACTGCCGACATTTCTGACATACGCACGTGTGCGGGGACACCTCCCCTACAACGCCACACTCTCGGATAAGACCGAGAGGTGTAAAGAAAAGTGTGGCGGACCGTCCAGTGAGGTCAGAGGTCAGAAAAGTGCAGTTTTCAGACAACGGTGGACACTGGACCGGCGCCGGCGGACACTGGACCGGCGCCGGCGGACACTGCCGACACTTCTGACATACGCACGCGTGCGGGGACACCTCCTCTACAACGCCACACTCTCGGATAAGCCCGAGAGATGTAAAAAAAAGTGTGGCGGACCGTCCAGTGAGGTCAGAGGTCAGAAAAGTGCAGTTTTCAGACAACGGTGGACACTGGACCGGCGCCGGCGGAAACTGCCGACACTTCTGACATACGCACGCGTGCGGGGACACCTCCCCTACAACGCCACACTCTCGGATAAGCCCGAGAGATGTAAAAAAAAGTGTGGCGGACCGTCCAGTGAGGTCAGAGGTCAGAAAAGTGCAGTTTTCAGACAACGGTGGACACTGGACCGGCGCCGGCGGACACTGCCCCTACAACGCCACACTCTCGGATAAGCCCGAGAGGTGTAAAGAAAAGTGTGGCGGACCGTCCAGTGAGGTCAGAGGTCAGAAAAGTGCAGTTTTCAGACAACGGTGGACACTGGACCGGCGCCGGCGGACACTGCCGACACTTCTGACATACGCACGCGTGCGGGGACACCTCCCCTACAACGCCACACTCTCGGATAAGCCCGAGAGGTGTAAAAAAAAGTGTGGCGGACCGTCCAGTGAGGTCAGAGGTCAGAAAAGTGCCGTTTTCAGACAACAGTGGACACTGGACAGGCACCGGTGGACACTGCCGACACTTCTGACATACGCACGTGTGCGGGGACACCTCCCCTACGACGCCACACTCTCGGATAAGCCCGAGAGGTGTAAAGAAAAGTGTGGCGGACCGTCCAGTGAGGTCAGAGGTCAGAAAAGTGCAGTTTTCAGACAACGGTGGACACTGGACCGGCGCCGGCGGAAACTGCCGACACTTCTGACATACGCACGCGTGCGGGGACACCTCCCCTACAACGCCAGACTCTCGGATAAGCCCGAGAGGTGTAAAGAAAAGTGTGGCGGACCGTCCAGTGAGGTCAGAGGTCAGAAAAGTGCAGTTTTCAGACAACGGTGGACACTGGACCGGCGCCGGCGGACACTGCCGACACTTCTGACATACGCACGCGTGCGGGGACACCTCCCCTACAACGCCACACTCTCGGATAAGCCCGAGAGGTGTAAAGAAAAGTGTGGCGGACCGTCCAGTGAGGTCAAAGGTCAGAAAAGTGCAGTTTTCAGACAACGGTGGACACTGGACCGGCGCCGGCGGACACTGCCGACACTTCTGACATACGCACGCGTGCGGGGACACCTCCCCTACAACGCCAAACTCTCGGATAAGCCCGAGAGATGTAAAAAAAAGTGTGGCGGACCGTCCAGTGAGGTCAGAGGTCAGAAAAGTGCCGTTTTCAGACAACAGTGGACACTGGACAGGCACCGGTGGACACTGCCGACACTTCTGACATACGCACGCGTGCGGGGACACCTCCCCTACAACGCCACACTCTCGGATAAGCCCGAGAGGTGTAAAGAAAAGTGTGGCGGACCGTCCAGTGAGGTCAGAGGTCAGAAAAGTGCAGTTTTCAGACAACGGTGGACACTGGACCGGCGCCGGCGGACACTGCCGACACTTCTGACATACGCACGCGTGCGGGGACACCTCCCCTACAACGCCAGACTCTCGGATAAGCCCGAGAGGTGTAAAGAAAAGTTTGGCGGACCGTCCAGTGAGGTCAGAGGTCAGAAAAGTGCAGTTTTCAGACAACGGTGGACACTGGACCGGCGCCGGCGGACACTGCCGACACTTCTGACATACGCACGTGTGCGGGGACACCTCCCCTACAACGCCAGACTCTCGGATAAGCCCGAGAGGTGTAAAGAAAAGTGTGGCGGACCGTCCAGTGAGGTCAGAGGTCAGAAAAGTGCAGTTTTCAGACAACGGTGGACACTGGACCGGCGCCGGCGGACACTGCCGACACTTCTGACATACGCACGCGTGCGGGGACACCTCCCCTACAACGCCACACTCTCGGATAAGCCCGAGAGGTGTAAAAAAAAGTGTGGCGGACCGTCCAGTGAGGTCAGAGGTCAGAAAAGTGCCGTTTTCAGACAACAGTGGACACTGGACAGGCACCGGTGGACACTGCCGACATTTCTGACATACGCACGTGTGCGGGGACACCTCCCCTACAACGCCACACTCTCGGATAAGACCGAGAGGTGTAAAGAAAAGTGTGGCGGACCGTCCAGTGAGGTCAGAGGTCAGAAAAGTGCAGTTTTCAGACAACGGTGGACACTGGACCGGCGCCGGCGGACACTGCCGACACTTCTGACATACGCACGCGTGCGGGGACACCTCCCCTACAACGCCACACTCTCGGATAAGCCCGAGAGGTGTAAAGAAAAGTGTGGCGGACCGTCCAGTGAGGTCAAAGGTCAGAAAAGTGCAGTTTTCAGACAACGGTGGACACTGGACCGGCGCCGGCGGACACTGCCGACACTTCTGACATACGCACGCGTGCGGGGACACCTCCCCTACAACGCCAAACTCTCGGATAAGCCCGAGAGATGTAAAAAAAAGTGTGGCGGACCGTCCAGTGAGGTCAGAGGTCAGAAAAGTGCCGTTTTCAGACAACAGTGGACACTGGACAGGCACCGGTGGACACTGCCGACACTTCTGACATACGCACGCGTGCGGGGACACCTCCCCTACAACGCCACACTCTCGGATAAGCCCGAGAGGTGTAAAGAAAAGTGTGGCGGACCGTCCAGTGAGGTCAGAGGTCAGAAAAGTGCAGTTTTCAGACAACGGTGGACACTGGACCGGCGCCGGCGGACACTGCCGACACTTCTGACATACGCACGCGTGCGGGGACACCTCCCCTACAACGCCAGACTCTCGGATAAGCCCGAGAGGTGTAAAGAAAAGTTTGGCGGACCGTCCAGTGAGGTCAGAGGTCAGAAAAGTGCAGTTTTCAGACAACGGTGGACACTGGACCGGCGCCGGCGGACACTGCCGACACTTCTGACATACGCACGTGTGCGGGGACACCTCCCCTACAACGCCAGACTCTCGGATAAGCCCGAGAGGTGTAAAGAAAAGTGTGGCGGACCGTCCAGTGAGGTCAGAGGTCAGAAAAGTGCAGTTTTCAGACAACGGTGGACACTGGACCGGCGCCGGCGGACACTGCCGACACTTCTGACATACGCACGCGTGCGGGGACACCTCCCCTAAAACGCTACACTCTCGGATAAGCCCGAGAGATGTAAAAAAAAGTGTGGTGGACCGTCCAGTGAGGTCAGAGGTCAGAAAAGTGCAGTTTTCAGACAACGGTGGACACTGGACCGGCGCCGGCGGACACTGCCGACACTTCTGACATACGCACGCGTGCGGGGACACCTCCCCTACAACGCCAAACTCTCGGATAAGCCCGAGAGGTGTACAAAAAAGTGTGGCGGACCGTCCAGTGAGGTCAGAGGTCAGAAAAGTGCCGTTTTCAGACAACAGTGGACACTGGACAGGCACCGGTGGACACTGCCGACACTTCTGACATACGCACGCGTGCGGGGACACCTCCCCTACAACGCCAGACTCTCGGATAAGCCCGAGAGGTGTAAAGAAAAGTGTGGCGGACCGTCCAGTGAGGTCAGAGGTCAGAAAAGTGCAGTTTTCAGACAACGGTGGACACTGGACCGGCGCCGGCGGACACTGCCGACACTTCTGACATACGCACGCGTGCGGGGACACCTCCCCTACAACGCTACACTCTCGGATAAGCCCGAGAGATGTAAAAAAAAGTGTGGCGGACCGTCCAGTGAGGTCAGAGGTCAGAAAAGTGCAGTTTTCAGACAACGGTGGACACTGGACCGGCGCCGGCGGACACTGCCGACACTTCTGACATACGCACGCGTGCGGGGACACCTCCCCTACAACGCCAAACTCTCGGATAAGCCCGAGAGGTGTAAAAAAAAGTGTGGCGGACCGTCCAGTGAGGTCAGAGGTCAGAAAAGTGCCGTTTTCAGACAACAGTGGACACTGGACAGGCACCGGTGGACACTGCCGACACTTCTGACATACGCACGCGTGCGGGGACACCTCCCCTACAACGCCACACTCTCGGATAAGCCCGAGAGGTGTAAAGAAAAGTGTGGCGGACCGTCCAGTGAGGTCAGAGGTCAGAAAAGTGCAGTTTTCAGACAACGGTGGACACTGGACCGGCGCCGGCGGACACTGCCGACACTTCTGACATACGCACGCGTGCGGGGACACCTCCCCTACAACGCCACACTCTCGGATAAGCCCGAGAGATGTAAAAAAAAGTGTGGCGGACCGTCCAGTGAGGTCAGAGGTCAGAAAAGTGCAGTTTTCAGACAACGGTGGACACTGGACCGGCGCCGGCGGACACTGCCGACACTTCTGACATACGCACGCGTGCGGGGACACCTCCCCTACAACGCCACACTCTCGGATAAGCCAAAAAGATGTAAAAAAAAGTGTGGCGGACCGTCCAGTGAGGTCAAAGGTCAGAAAAGTGCAGTTTTCAGACAACGGTGGACACTGGACCGGCGCCGGCGGAAACTGCCGACACTTCTGACATACGCACGCGTGCGGGGACACCTCCCCTACAACGCCAGACTCTCGGATAAGCCCGAGAGGTGTAAAGAAAAGTGTGGCGGACCGTCCAGTGAGGTCAGAGGTCAGAAAAGTGCAGTTTTCAGACAACGGTGGACACTGGACCGGCGCCGGCGGACACTGCCGACACTTCTGACATACGCACGCGTGCGGGGACACCTCCCCTACAACGCCACACTCTCGGATAAGCCCGAGAGATGTAAAAAAAAGTGTGGCGGACCGTCCAGTGAGGTCAGAGGTCAGAAAAGTGCAGTTTTCAGACAACAGTGGACACTGGACAGGCACCGGTGGACACTGCCGACACTTCTGACATACGCACGCGTGCGGGGACACCTCCCCTACAACGCCACACTCTCGGATAAGCCCGAGAGATGTAAAAAAAAGTGTGGCGGACCGTCCAGTGAGGTCAAAGGTCAGAAAAGTGCAGTTTTCAGACAACGGTGGACACTGGACCGGCGCCGGCGGACACTGCCGACACTTCTGACATACGCACGCGTGCGGGGACACCTCCCCTACAACGCCACACTCTCGGATAAGCCCGAGAGGTCAGAGGTCAGAAAAGTGCAGTTTTCAGACAACGGTGGACACTGGACCGGCGCCGGCGGACACTGCCGACACTTCTGACATACGCACGCGTGCGGGGACACCTCCCCTACAACGCCACACTCTCGGATAAGCCCGAGAGGTGTAAAAAAAAGTGTGGCGGACCGTCCAGTGAGGTCAGAGGTCAGAAAAGTGCCGTTTTCAGACAACAGTGGACACTGGACAGGCACCGGTGGACACTGCCGACACTTCTGACATACGCACGCGTGCGGGGACACCTCCCCTACGACGCCACACTCTCGGATAAGCCCGAGAGGTGTAAAGAAAAGTGTGGCGGACCGTCCAGTGAGGTCAAAGGTCAGAAAAGTGCAGTTTTCAGACAACGGTGGACACTGGACCGGCGCCGGCGGAAACTGCCGACACTTCTGACATACGCACGCGTGCGGGGACACCTCCCCTACAACGCCAGACTCTCGGATAAGCCCGAGAGGTGTAAAGAAAAGTGTGGCGGACCGTCCAGTGAGGTCAGAGGTCAGAAAAGTGCAGTTTTCAGACAACGGTGGACACTGGACCGGCGCCGGCGGACACTGCCGACACTTCTGACATACGCACGCGTGCGGGGACACCTCCCCTACAACGCCACACTCTCGGATAAGCCCGAGAGATGTAAAAAAAAGTGTGGCGGACCGTCCAGTGAGGTCAGAGGTCAGAAAAGTGCAGTTTTCAGACAACGGTGGACACTGGACCGGCGCCGGCGGACACTGCCGACACTTCTGACATATGCACGCGTGCGGGGACACCTCCCCTACAACGCCACACTCTCGGATAAGCCCGAGAGATGTAAAAAAAAGTGTGGCGGACCGTCCAGTGAGGTCAGAGGTCAGAAAAGTGCAGTTTTCAGACAACGGTGGACACTGGACCGGCGCCGGCGGAAACTGCCGACACTTCTGACATACGCACGCGTGCGGGGACACCTCCCCTACAACGCCACACTCTCGGATAAGCCCGAGAGGTGTAAAAAAAAGTTTGGCGGACCGTCCAGTGAGGTCAGAGGTCAGAAAAGTGCCGTTTTCAGACAACAGTGGACACTGGAAAGGCACCGGTGGACACTGCCGACACTTCTGACATACGCACGCGTGCGGGGACACCTCCCCTACAACGCCACACTCTCGGATAAGCCCGAGAGGTGTAAAGAAAAGTGTGGCGGACCGTCCAGTGAGGTCAGAGGTCAGAAAAGTGCAGTTTTCAGACAACGGTGGACACTGGACCGGCGCCGGCGGACACTGCCGACACTTCTGACATACGCACGCGTGCGGGGACACCTCCCCTAAAACGCCACACTCTCGGATGAGCCCGAGAGATGTAAAAAAAAGTGTGGCGGACCGTCCAGTGAGGTCAGAGGTCAGAAAAGTGCAGTTTTCAGACAACGGTGGACACTGGACCGGCGCCGGCGGACACTGCCGACACTTTTGACATACGCACGCGTGCGGGGACACCTCCCCTACAACGCCAAACTCTCGGATAAGCCCGAGAGGTGTAAAAAAAAGTGTGGCGGACCGTCCAGTGAGGTCAGAGGTCAGAAAAGTGCAGTTTTCAGACAACGGTGGACACTGGACCGGCGCCGGCGGACACTGCCGACACTTCTGACATACGCACGCGTGCGGGGACACCTCCCCTACAACGCCACACTCTCGGATAAGCCCGAGAGGTGTAAAAAAAAGTGTGGCGGACCGTCCAGTGAGGTCAGAGGTCAGAAAAGTGCCGTTTTCAGACAACAGTGGACACTGGACAGGCACCGGTGGACACTGCCGACACTTCTGACATACGCACGCGTGCGGGGACACCTCCCCTACAACGCCACACTCTCGGATAAGCCCGAGAGGTGTAAAGAAAAGTGTGGCGGACCGTCCAGTGAGGTCAGAGGTCAGAAAAGTGCAGTTTTCAGACAACGGTGGACACTGGACCGGCGCCGGCGGACACTGCCGACACTTCTGACATACGCACGCGTGCGGGGACACCTCCCCTACAACGCCAGACTCTCGGATAAGCCCGAGAGGTGTAAAGAAAAGTGTGGCGGACCGTCCAGTGAGGTCAGAGGTCCGAAAAGTGCAGTTTTCAGACAACGGTGGACACTGGACCGGCGCCGGCGGACACTGCCGACACTTCTGACATACGCACGCGTGCGGGGACACCTCCCCTACAACGCCACACTCTCGGATAAAACCGAGAGGTGTAAAAAAAAGTGTGGCGGACCGTCCAGTGAGGTCAGAGGTCAGAAAAGTGCCGTTTTCAGACAACAGTGGACACTGGACAGGCACCGGTGGACACTGCCGACACTTCTGACATACGCACGCGTGCGGGGACACCTCCCCTACAACGCCACACTCTCGGATAAGCCCGAGAGGTGTAAAGAAAAGTGTGGCGGACCGTCCAGTGAGGTCAGAGGTCAGAAAAGTGCAGTTTTCAGACAACGGTGGACACTGGACCGGCGCCGGCGGACACTGGACCGGCGCCGGCGGACACTGCCGACACTTTTGACATACGCACGCGTGCGGGGACACCTCCCCTACAACGCCACACTCTCGGATAAGCCCGAGAGATGTAAAAAAAAGTGTGGCGGACCGTCCAGTGAGGTCAGAGGTCAGAAAAGTGCAGTTTTCAAACAACGGTGGACACTGGACCGGCGCCGGCGGACACTGCCGACACTTCTGACATACGCACGCGTGCGGGGACACCTCCCCTACAACGCCACACTCTCGGATAAGCCCGAGAGGTGTAAAGAAAAGTGTGGCGGACCGTCCAGTGAGGTCAGAGGTCAGAAAAGTGCAGTTTTCAGACAACGGTGGACACTGGACCGGCGCCGGCGGACACTGCCGACACTTCTGACATACGCACGCGTGCGGGGACACCTCCCCTACAACGCCAGACTCTCGGATAAGCCCGAGAGGTGTAAAGAAAAGTGTGGCGGACCGTCCAGTGAGGTCAGAGGTCAGAAAAGTGCAGTTTTCAGACAACGGTGGACACTGGACCGGCGCCGGCGGACACTGCCGACACTTCTGACATACGCACGCGTGCGGGGACACCTCCCCTACAACGCCAGACTCTCGGATAAGCCCGAGAGGTGTAAAGAAAAGTGTGGCGGACCGTCCAGTGAGGTCAGAGGTCAGAAAAGTGCAGTTTTCAGACAACGGTGGACACTGGACCGGCGCCGGCGGACACTGCCGACACTTCTGACATACGCACGCGTGCGGGGACACCTCCCCTACAACGCCACACTCTCGGATAAGCCCGAGAGATGTAAAAAAAAGTGTGGCGGACCGTCCAGTGAGGTCAGAGGTCAGAAAAGTGCAGTTTTCAGACAACGGTGGACACTGGACCGGCGCCGGCGGACACTGCCGACACTTCTGACATATGCACGCGTGCGGGGACACCTCCCCTACAACGCCACACTCTCGGATAAGCCCGAGAGATGTAAAAAAAAGTGTGGCGGACCGTCCAGTGAGGTCAGAGGTCAGAAAAGTGCAGTTTTCAGACAACGGTGGACACTGGACCGGCGCCGGCGGAAACTGCCGACACTTCTGACATACGCACGCGTGCGGGGACACCTCCCCTACAACGCCACACTCTCGGATAAGCCCGAGAGGTGTAAAAAAAAGTTTGGCGGACCGTCCAGTGAGGTCAGAGGTCAGAAAAGTGCCGTTTTCAGACAACAGTGGACACTGGAAAGGCACCGGTGGACACTGCCGACACTTCTGACATACGCACGCGTGCGGGGACACCTCCCCTACAACGCCACACTCTCGGATAAGCCCGAGAGGTGTAAAGAAAAGTGTGGCGGACCGTCCAGTGAGGTCAGAGGTCAGAAAAGTGCAGTTTTCAGACAACGGTGGACACTGGACCGGCGCCGGCGGACACTGCCGACACTTCTGACATACGCACGCGTGCGGGGACACCTCCCCTACAACGCCAGACTCTCGGATAAGCCCGAGAGGTGTAAAGAAAAGTTTGGCGGACCGTCCAGTGAGGTCAGAGGTCAGAAAAGTGCAGTTTTCAGACAACGGTGGACACTGGACCGGCGCCGGCGGACACTGCCGACACTTCTGACATACGCACGTGTGCGGGGACACCTCCCCTACAACGCCAGACTCTCGGATAAGCCCGAGAGGTGTAAAGAAAAGTGTGGCGGACCGTCCAGTGAGGTCAGAGGTCAGAAAAGTGCAGTTTTCAGACAACGGTGGACACTGGACCGGCGCCGGCGGACACTGCCGACACTTCTGACATACGCACGCGTGCGGGGACACCTCCCCTACAACGCCACACTCTCGGATAAGCCCGAGAGATGTAAAAAAAAGTGTGGCGGACCGTCCAGTGAGGTCAGAGGTCAGAAAAGTGCAGTTTTCAGACAACGGTGGACACTGGACCGGCGCCGGCGGACACTGCCGACACTTCTGACATACGCACGCGTGCGGGGACACCTCCCCTACAACGCCACACTCTCGGATAAGCCCGAGAGGTGTAAACAAAAGTGTGGCGGACCGTCCAGTGAGGTCAGAGGTCAGAAAAGTGCCGTTTTCAGACAACAGTGGACACTGGACAGGCACCGGTGGACAATGCCGACACTTCTGACATACGCACGCGTGCGGGGACACCTCCCCTACAACGCCACACTCTCGGATAAGCCCGAGAGGTGTAAAGAAAAGTGTGACGGACCGTACAGTGAGGTCAGAGGTCAGAAAAGTGCAGTTTTCAGACAACGGTGGACACTGGACCGGCGCCGGCGGACACTGCCGACACTTCTGACATACGCACGCGTGCGGGGACACCTCCCCTACAACGCCAGACTCTCGGATAAGCCCGAGAGGTGTAAAGAAAAGTGTGGCGGACCGTCCAGTGAGGTCAGAGGTCAGAAAAGTGCAGTTTTCAGACAACGGTGGACACTGGACCGGCGCCGGCGGACACTGCCGACACTTCTGACATACGCACGCGTGCGGGGACACCTCCCCTACAACGCCACACTCTCGGATAAGCCCGAGAGATGTAAAAAAAAGTGTGGCGGACCGTCCAGTGAGGTCAGAGGTCAGAAAAGTGCAGTTTTCAGACAACGGTGGACACTGGACCGGCGCCGGCGGACACTGCCGACACTTCTGACATACGCACGCGTGCGGGGACACCTCCCCTACAACGCCACACTCTCGGATAAGCCCGAGAGATGTAAAAAAAAGTGTGGCGGACCGTCCAGTGAGGTCAGAGGTCAGAAAAGTGCAGTTTTCAGACAACGGTGGACACTGGACCGGCGCCGGCGGACACTGCCGACACTTCTGACATACGCACGCGTGCGGGGACACCTCCCCTACAACGCCACACTCTCGGATAAGCCCGAGATGTGTAAAGAAAAGTGTGGCGGACCGTCCAGTGAGGTCAGAGGTCAGAAAAGTGCAGTTTTCAGACAACGGTGGACACTGGACCGGCGCCGGCGGACACTGCCGACACTTTTGACATACGCACGCGTGCGGGGACACCTCCCCTACAACGCCAGACTCTCGGATAAGCCCGAGAGGTGTAAAGAAAAGTGTGGCGGACCGTCCAGTGAGGTCAGAGGTCAGAAAAGTGCAGTTTTCAGACAACGGTGGACACTGGACCGGCGCCGGCGGACACTGCCGACACTTCTGACATACGCACGCGTGCGGGGACACCTCCCCTACAACGCCACACTCTCGGATAAGCCCGAGAGATGTAAAAAAAAGTGTGGCGGACCGTCCAGTGAGGTCAGAGGTCAGAAAAGTGCAGTTTTCAGACAACGGTGGACACTGGACCGGCGCCGGCGGACACAGCCGACACTTCTGACATATGCACGCGTGCGGGGACACCTCCCCTACAACGCCACACTCTCGGATAAGCCCGAGAGATGTAAAAAAAAGTGTGGCGGACCGTCCAGTGAGGTCAGAGGTCAGAAAAGTGCAGTTTTCAGACAACGGTGGACACTGGACCGGCGCCGGCGGAAACTGCCGACACTTCTGACATACGCACGCGTGCGGGGACACCTCCCCTACAACGCCACACTCTCGGATAAGCCCGAGAGGTGTAAAAAAAAGTTTGGCGGACCGTCCAGTGAGGTCAGAGGTCAGAAAAGTGCCGTTTTCAGACAACGGTGGACACTGGACCGGCGCCGGCGGACACTGCCGACACTTCTGACATACGCACGCGTGCGGGGACACCTCCCCTACAACGCCAGACTCTCGGATAAGCCCGAGAGGTGTAAAGAAAAGTGTGGCGGACCGTCCAGTGAGGTCAGAGGTCAGAAAAGTGCAGTTTTCAGACAACGGTGGACACTGGACCGGCGCCGGCGGACACTGCCGACACTTCTGACATACGCACGCGTGCGGGGACACCTCCCCTACAACGCCACACTCTCGGATAAGCCCGAGAGGTGTAAAGAAAAGTGTGGCGGACCGTCCAGTGAGGTCAGAGGTCAGAAAAGTGCAGTTTTCAGACAACGGTGGACACTGGACCGGCGCCGGCGGACACTGCCGACACTTCTGACATACGCACGCGTGCGGGGACACCTCCCCTACAACGCCAGACTCTCGGATAAGCCCGAGAGGTGTAAAGAAAAGTGTGGCGGACCGTCCAGTGAGGTCAGAGGTCAGAAAAGTGCAGTTTTCAGACAACGGTGGACACTGGACCGGCGCCGGCGGACACTGCCGACACTTCTGACATACGCACGCGTGCGGGGACACCTCCCCTACAACGCCACACTCTCGGATAAGCCCGAGAGATGTAAAAAAAAGTGTGGCGGACCGTCCAGTGAGGTCAGAGGTCAGAAAAGTGCAGTTTTCAGACAACGGTGGACACTGGACCGGCGCCGGCGGACACTGCCGACACTTCTGACATATGCACGCGTGCGGGGACACCTCCCCTACAACGCCACACTCTCGGATAAGCCCGAGAGATGTAAAACAAAGTGTGGCGGACCGTCCAGTGAGGTCAGAGGTCAGAAAAGTGCAGTTTTCAGACAACGGTGGACACTGGACCGGCGCCGGCGGAAACTGCCGACACTTCTGACATACGCACGCGTGCGGGGACACCTCCCCTACAACGCCACACTCTCGGATAAGCCCGAGAGGTGTAAAAAAAAGTTTGGCGGACCGTCCAGTGAGGTCAGAGGTCAGAAAAGTGCCGTTTTCAGACAACGGTGGACACTGGAAAGGCACCGGTGGACACTGCCGACACTTCTGACATACGCACGCGTGCGGGGACACCTCCCCTACAACGCCACACTCTCGGATAAGCCCGAGAGGTGTAAAAAAAAGTGTGGCGGACCGTCCAGTGAGGTCAGAGGTCAGAAAAGTGCAGTTTTCAGACAACGGTGGACACTGGACCGGCGCCGGCGGACACTGCCGACACTTCTGACATACGCACGCGTGCGGGGACACCTCCCCTACAACGCCACACTCTCGGATGAGCCCGAGAGATGTAAAAAAAAGTGTGGCGGACCGTCCAGTGAGGTCAGAGGTCAGAAAAGTGCAGTTTTCAGACAACGGTGGACACTGGACCGGCGCCGGCGGACACTGCCGACACTTCTGACATACGCACGCGTGCGGGGACACCTCCCCTACAACGCCAGACTCTCGGATAAGCCCGAGAGGTGTAAAAAAAAGTGTGGCGGACCGTCCAGTGAGGTCAGAGGTCAGAAAAGTGCAGTTTTCAGACAACGGTGGACACTGGACCGGCGCCGGCGGACACTGCCGACACTTCTGACATACGCACGCGTGTGGGGACACCTCCCCTACAACGCCACACTCTCGGATAAGCCCGAGAGGTGTAAAAAAAAGTGTGGCGGACCGTCCAGTGAGGTCAGAGGTCAGAAAAGTGCCGTTTTCAGACAACAGTGGACACTGGACAGGCACCGGTGGACACTGCCGACACTTCTGACATACGCACGCGTGCGGGGACACCTCCCCTACAACGCCAGACTCTCGGATAAGCCCGAGAGGTGTAAAGAAAAGTGTGGCGGACCGTCCAGTGAGGTCAGAGGTCAGAAAAGTGCAGTTTTCAGACAACGGTGGACACTGGACCGGCGCCGGCGGACACTGCCGACACTTCTGACATACGCACGCGTGCGGGGACACCTCCCCTACAACGCCAGACTCTCGGATAAGCCCGAGAGGTGTAAAGAAAAGTGTGGCGGACCGTCCAGTGAGGTCAGAGGTCAGAAAAGTGCAGTTTTCAGACAACGGTGGACACTGGACCGGCGCCGGCGGACACTGCCGACACTTCTGACATACGCACGCGTGCGGGGACACCTCCCCTACAACGCCACACTCTCGGATAAGCCCGAGAGGTGTAAAAAAAAGTGTGGCGGACCGTCCAGTGAGGTCAGAGGTCAGAAAAGTGCCGTTTTCAGACAACAGTGGACACTGGACAGGCACCGGTGGACACTGCCGACACTTCTGACATACGCACGTGTGCGGGGACACCTCCCCTACAACGCCACACTCTCGGATAAGCCCGAGAGGTGTAAAGAAAAGTGTGGCGGACCGTCCAGTGAGGTCAGAGGTCAGAAAAGTGCAGTTTTCAGACAACGGTGGACACTGGACCGGCGCCGGCGGACACTGCCGACACTTCTGACATACGCACGCGTGCGGGGACACCTCCCCTACAACGCCAGACTCTCGGATAAGCCCGAGAGGTGTAAAGAAAAGTGTGGCGGACCGTCCAGTGAGGTCAGAGGTCAGAAAAGTGCAGTTTTCAGACAACGGTGGACACTGGACCGGCGCCGGCGGAAACTGCCGACACTTCTGACATACGCACGCGTGCGGGGACACCTCCCCTACAACGCCACACTCTCGGATAAGCCCGAGAGGTGTAAAAAAAAGTTTGGCGGACCGTCCAGTGAGGTCAGAGGTCAGAAAAGTGCCGTTTTCAGACAACGGTGGACACTGGAAAGGCACCGGTGGACACTGCCGACACTTCTGACATACGCACGCGTGCGGGGACACCTCCCCTACAACGCCACACTCTCGGATAAGCCCGAGAGGTGTAAAAAAAAGTGTGGCGGACCGTCCAGTGAGGTCAGAGGTCAGAAAAGTGCAGTTTTCAGACAACGGTGGACACTGGACCGGCGCCGGCGGACACTGCCGACACTTCTGACATACGCACGCGTGCGGGGACACCTCCCCTACAACGCCACACTCTCGGATGAGCCCGAGAGATGTAAAAAAAAGTGTGGCGGACCGTCCAGTGAGGTCAGAGGTCAGAAAAGTGCAGTTTTCAGACAACGGTGGACACTGGACCGGCGCCGGCGGACACTGCCGACACTTCTGACATACGCACGCGTGCGGGGACACCTCCCCTACAACGCCACACTCTCGGATAAGCCCGAGAGGTGTAAAAAAAAGTGTGGCGGACCGTCCAGTGAGGTCAGAGGTCAGAAAAGTGCAGTTTTCAGACAACGGTGGACACTGGACCGGCGCCGGCGGACACTGCCGACACTTCTGACATACGCACGCGTGTGGGGACACCTCCCCTACAACGCCACACTCTCGGATAAGCCCGAGAGGTGTAAAAAAAAGTGTGGCGGACCGTCCAGTGAGGTCAGAGGTCAGAAAAGTGCCGTTTTCAGACAACAGTGGACACTGGACAGGCACCGGTGGACACTGCCGACACTTCTGACATACGCACGCGTGCGGGGACACCTCCCCTACAACGCCAGACTCTCGGATAAGCCCGAGAGGTGTAAAGAAAAGTGTGGCGGACCGTCCAGTGAGGTCAGAGGTCAGAAAAGTGCAGTTTTCAGACAACGGTGGACACTGGACCGGCGCCGGCGGACACTGCCGACACTTCTGACATACGCACGCGTGCGGGGACACCTCCCCTACAACGCCAGACTCTCGGATAAGCCCGAGAGGTGTAAAGAAAAGTGTGGCGGACCGTCCAGTGAGGTCAGAGGTCAGAAAAGTGCAGTTTTCAGACAACGGTGGACACTGGACCGGCGCCGGCGGACACTGCCGACACTTCTGACATACGCACGCGTGCGGGGACACCTCCCCTACAACGCCACACTCTCGGATAAGCCCGAGAGGTGTAAAAAAAAGTGTGGCGGACCGTCCAGTGAGGTCAGAGGTCAGAAAAGTGCCGTTTTCAGACAACAGTGGACACTGGACAGGCACCGGTGGACACTGCCGACACTTCTGACATACGCACGTGTGCGGGGACACCTCCCCTACAACGCCACACTCTCGGATAAGCCCGAGAGGTGTAAAGAAAAGTGTGGCGGACCGTCCAGTGAGGTCAGAGGTCAGAAAAGTGCAGTTTTCAGACAACGGTGGACACTGGACCGGCGCCGGCGGACACTGCCGACACTTCTGACATACGCACGCGTGCGGGGACACCTCCCCTACAACGCCAGACTCTCGGATAAGCCCGAGAGGTGTAAAGAAAAGTGTGGCGGACCGTCCAGTGAGGTCAGAGGTCAGAAAAGTGCAGTTTTCAGACAACGGTGGACACTGGACCGGCGCCGGCGGACACTGCCGACACTTCTGACATACGCACGCGTGCGGGGACACCTCCCCTACAATGCCAGACTCTCGGATAAGCCCGAGAGGTGTAAAGAAAAGTGTGGCGGACCGTCCAGTGAGGTCAGAGGTCAGAAAAGTGCAGTTTTCAGACAACGGTGGACACTGGACCGGCGCCGGCGGACACTGCCGACACTTCTGACATACGCACGCGTGCGGGGACACCTCCCCTACAACGCCACACTCTCGGATAAGCCCGAGAGGTGTAAAGAAAAGTGTGGCGGACCGTCCAGTGAGGTCAGAGGTCAGAAAAGTGCAGTTTTCAGACAACGGTGGACACTGGACCGGCGCCGGCGGACACTGCCGACACTTCTGACATACGCACGCGTGCGGGGACACCTCCCCTACAACGCCACACTCTCGGATAAGCCCGAGAGGTGTAAAAAAAAGTGTGGCGGACCGTCCAGTGAGGTCAGAAAAGTGCCGTTTTCAGACAACAGTGGACACTGGACAGGCACCGGTGGACAATGCCGACACTTCTGACATACGCACGCGTGCGGGGACACCTCCCCTACAACGCCACACTCTCGGATAAGCCCGAGAGGTGTAAAGAAAAGTGTGGCGGACCGTCCAGTGAGGTCAGAGGTCAGAAAAGTGCCGTTTTCAGACAACAGTGGACACTGGACAGGCACCGGTGGACACTGCCGACACTTCTGACATACGCACGCGTGCGGGGACACCTCCCCTACAACGCCAGACTCTCGGATAAGCCCGAGAGGTGTAAAGAAAAGTGTGGCGGACCGTCCAGTGAGGTCAGAGGTCAGAAAAGTGCAGTTTTCAGACAACGGTGGACACTGGACCGGCGCCGGCGGACACTGCCGACACTTCTGACATACGCACGCGTGCGGGGACACCTCCCCTACAACGCCACACTCTCGGATGAGCCCGAGAGATGTAAAAAAAAGTGTGGCGGACCGTCCAGTGAGGTCAGAGGTCAGAAAAGTGCAGTTTTCAGACAACGGTGGACACTGGACCGGCGCCGGCGGACACTGCCGACACTTCTGACATACGCACGCGTGCGGGGACACCTCCCCTACAACGCCAAACTCTCGGATAAGCCCGAGAGGTGTAAAAAAAAGTGTGGCGGACCGTCCAGTGAGGTCAGAGGTCACAAAAGTGCCGTTTTCAGACAACAGTGGACACTGGACAGGCACCGGTGGACACTGCCGACACTTCTGACATACGCACGCGTGCGGGGACACCTCCCCTACAACGCCACACTCTCGGATAAGCCCGAGAGGTGTAAAGAAAAATGTGGCGGACCGTCCAGTGAGGTCAGAGGTCAGAAAAGTGCAGTTTTTAGACAACGGTGGACGCTGGACCGGCGCCGGCGGACACTGCCGACACTTCTGACATACGCACGCGTGCGGGGACACCTCCCCTACAACGCCAGACTCTCGGATAAGCCCGAGAGGTGTAAAGAAAAGTGTGGCGGACCGTCCAGTGAGGTCAGAGGTCAGAAAAGTGCAGTTTTCAGACAACAGTGGACACTGGACAGGCACCGGTGGACACTGCCGACACTTCTGACATACGCACGCGTGCGGGGACACCTCCCCTACAACGCCACACTCTCGGATAAGCCCGAGAGGTGTAAAGAAAAGTGTGGCGGACCGTCCAGTGAGGTCAGAGGTCAGAAAAGTGCAGTTTTCAGACAACGGTGGACACTGGACCGGCGCCGGCGGACACTGCCGACACTTCTGACATACGCACGCGTGCGGGGACACCTCCCCTACAACGCCACACTCTCGGATAAGCCCGAGAGGTGTAAAGAAAAGTGTGGCGGACCGTCCAGTGAGGTCAGAGGTCAGAAAAGTGCAGTTTTCAGACAACGGTGGACACTGGACCGGCGCCGGCGGACACTGGACCGGCGCCGGCGGACACTGCCGACACTTTTGACATACGCACGCGTGCGGGGACACCTCCCCTACAACGCCACACTCTCGGATAAGCCCGAGAGATGTAAAAAAAAGTGTGGCGGACCGTCCAGTGAGGTCAGAGGTCAGAAAAGTGCAGTTTTCAAACAACGGTGGACACTGGACCGGCGCCGGCGGACACTGCCGACACTTCTGACATACGCACGCGTGCGGGGACACCTCCCCTACAACGCCACACTCTCGGATAAGCCCGAGAGGTGTAAAGAAAAGTGTGGCGGACCGTCCAGTGAGGTCAGAGGTCAGAAAAGTGCAGTTTTCAGACAACGGTGGACACTGGACCGGCGCCGGCGGACACTGCCGACACTTCTGACATACGCACGCGTGCGGGGACACCTCCCCTACAACGCCAGACTCTCGGATAAGCCCGAGAGGTGTAAAGAAAAGTGTGGCGGACCGTCCAGTGAGGTCAGAGGTCAGAAAAGTGCAGTTTTCAGACAACGGTGGACACTGGACCGGCGCCGGCGGACACTGCCGACACTTCTGACATACGCACGCGTGCGGGGACACCTCCCCTACAACGCCAGACTCTCGGATAAGCCCGAGAGGTGTAAAGAAAAGTGTGGCGGACCGTCCAGTGAGGTCAGAGGTCAGAAAAGTGCAGTTTTCAGACAACGGTGGACACTGGACCGGCGCCGGCGGACACTGCCGACACTTCTGACATACGCACGCGTGCGGGGACACCTCCCCTACAACGCCACACTCTCGGATAAGCCCGAGAGGTGTAAAAAAAAGTGTGGCGGACCGTCCAGTGAGGTCAGAGGTCAGAAAAGTGCCGTTTTCAGACAACAGTGGACACTGGACAGGCACCGGTGGACACTGCCGACACTTCTGACATACGCACGTGTGCGGGGACACCTCCCCTACAACGCCACACTCTCGGATAAGCCCGAGAGGTGTAAAGAAAAGTGTGGCGGACCGTCCAGTGAGGTCAGAGGTCAGAAAAGTGCAGTTTTCAGACAACGGTGGACACTGGACCGGCGCCGGCGGACACTGCCGACACTTCTGACATACGCACGCGTGCGGGGACACCTCCCCTACAACGCCAGACTCTCGGATAAGCCCGAGAGGTGTAAAGAAAAGTGTGGCGGACCGTCCAGTGAGGTCAGAGGTCAGAAAAGTGCAGTTTTCAGACAACGGTGGACACTGGACCGGCGCCGGCGGACACTGCCGACACTTCTGACATACGCACGCGTGCGGGGACACCTCCCCTACAATGCCAGACTCTCGGATAAGCCCGAGAGGTGTAAAGAAAAGTGTGGCGGACCGTCCAGTGAGGTCAGAGGTCAGAAAAGTGCAGTTTTCAGACAACGGTGGACACTGGACCGGCGCCGGCGGACACTGCCGACACTTCTGACATACGCACGCGTGCGGGGACACCTCCCCTACAACGCCACACTCTCGGATAAGCCCGAGAGGTGTAAAGAAAAGTGTGGCGGACCGTCCAGTGAGGTCAGAGGTCAGAAAAGTGCAGTTTTCAGACAACGGTGGACACTGGACCGGCGCCGGCGGACACTGCCGACACTTCTGACATACGCACGCGTGCGGGGACACCTCCCCTACAACGCCACACTCTCGGATAAGCCCGAGAGGTGTAAAAAAAAGTGTGGCGGACCGTCCAGTGAGGTCAGAGGTCAGAAAAGTGCCGTTTTCAGACAACAGTGGACACTGGACAGGCACCGGTGGACAATGCCGACACTTCTGACATACGCACGCGTGCGGGGACACCTCCCCTACAACGCCACACTCTCGGATAAGCCCGAGAGGTGTAAAGAAAAGTGTGGCGGACCGTCCAGTGAGGTCAGAGGTCAGAAAAGTGCCGTTTTCAGACAACAGTGGACACTGGACAGGCACCGGTGGACACTGCCGACACTTCTGACATACGCACGCGTGCGGGGACACCTCCCCTACAACGCCAGACTCTCGGATAAGCCCGAGAGGTGTAAAGAAAAGTGTGGCGGACCGTCCAGTGAGGTCAGAGGTCAGAAAAGTGCAGTTTTCAGACAACGGTGGACACTGGACCGGCGCCGGCGGACACTGCCGACACTTCTGACATACGCACGCGTGCGGGGACACCTCCCCTACAACGCCACACTCTCGGATGAGCCCGAGAGATGTAAAAAAAAGTGTGGCGGACCGTCCAGTGAGGTCAGAGGTCAGAAAAGTGCAGTTTTCAGACAACGGTGGACACTGGACCGGCGCCGGCGGACACTGCCGACACTTCTGACATACGCACGCGTGCGGGGACACCTCCCCTACAACGCCAAACTCTCGGATAAGCCCGAGAGGTGTAAAAAAAAGTGTGGCGGACCGTCCAGTGAGGTCAGAGGTCACAAAAGTGCCGTTTTCAGACAACAGTGGACACTGGACAGGCACCGGTGGACACTGCCGACACTTCTGACATACGCACGCGTGCGGGGACACCTCCCCTACAACGCCACACTCTCGGATAAGCCCGAGAGGTGTAAAGAAAAATGTGGCGGACCGTCCAGTGAGGTCAGAGGTCAGAAAAGTGCAGTTTTTAGACAACGGTGGACACTGGACCGGCGCCGGCGGACACTGCCGACACTTCTGACATACGCACGCGTGCGGGGACACCTCCCCTACAACGCCAGACTCTCGGATAAGCCCGAGAGGTGTAAAGAAAAGTGTGGCGGACCGTCCAGTGAGGTCAGAGGTCAGAAAAGTGCAGTTTTCAGACAACAGTGGACACTGGACAGGCACCGGTGGACACTGCCGACACTTCTGACATACGCACGCGTGCGGGGACACCTCCCCTACAACGCCACACTCTCGGATAAGCCCGAGAGGTGTAAAGAAAAATGTGGCGGACCGTCCAGTGAGGTCAGAGGTCAGAAAAGTGCAGTTTTTAGACAACGGTGGACACTGGACCGGCGCCGGCGGACACTGCCGACACTTCTGACATACGCACGCGTGCGGGGACACCTCCCCTACAACGCCAAACTCTCGGATAAGCCCGAGAGGTGTAAAGAAAAGTGTGGCGGACCGTCCAGTGAGGTCAGAGGTCAGAAAAGTGCAGTTTTCAGACAACAGTGGACACTGGACAGGCACCGGTGGACACTGCCGACACTTCTGACATACGCACGCGTGCGGGGACACCTCCCCTACAACGCCACACTCTCGGATAAGCCCGAGAGGTGTAAAGAAAAGTGTGGCGGACCGTCCAGTGAGGTCAGAGGTCAGAAAAGTGCAGTTTTCAGACAACGGTGGACACTGGACCGGCGCCGGCGGACACTGCCGACACTTCTGACATACGCACGCGTGCGGGGACACCTCCCCTACAACGCCACACTCTCGGATAAGCCCGAGAGGTGTAAAGAAAAGTGTGGCGGACCGTCCAGTGAGGTCAGAGGTCAGAAAAGTGCAGTTTTCAGACAACGGTGGACACTGGACCGCCGCCGGCGGACACTGGACCGGCGCCGGCGGACACTGCCGACACTTTTGACATACGCACGCGTGCGGGGACACCTCCCCTACAACGCCACACTCTCGGATAAGCCCGAGAGATGTAAAAAAAAGTGTGGCGGACCGTCCAGTGAGGTCAGAGGTCAGAAAAGTGCAGTTTTCAGACAACGGTGGACACTGGACCGGCGCCGGCGGACACTGCCGACACTTCTGACATACGCACGCGTGCGGGGACACCTCCCCTACAACGCCAGACTCTCGGATAAGCCCGAGAGGTGTAAAGAAAAGTGTGGCGGACCGTCCAGTGAGGTCAGAGGTCAGAAAAGTGCAGTTTTCAGACAACGGTGGACACTGGACCGGCGCCGGCGGACACTGCCGACACTTCTGACATACGCACGCGTGCGGGGACACCTCCCCTACAACGCCACACTCTCGGATAAGCCCGAGAGATGTAAAAAAAAGTGTGGCGGACCGTCCAGTGAGGTCAGAGGTCAGAAAAGTGCAGTTTTCAGACAACGGTGGACACTGGACCGGCGCCGGCGGACACTGCCGACACTTCTGACATATGCACGCGTGCGGGGACACCTCCCCTACAACGCCACACTCTCGGATAAGCCCGAGAGATGTAAAAAAAAGTGTGGCGGACCGTCCAGTGAGGTCAGAGGTCAGAAAAGTGCAGTTTTCAGACAACGGTGGACACTGGACCGGCGCCGGCGGAAACTGCCGACACTTCTGACATACGCACGCGTGCGGGGACACCTCCCCTACAACGCCACACTCTCGGATAAGCCCGAGAGGTGTAAAAAAAAGTTTGGCGGACCGTCCAGTGAGGTCAGAGGTCAGAAAAGTGCCGTTTTCAGACAACAGTGGACACTGGAAAGGCACCGGTGGACACTGCCGACACTTCTGACATACGCACGCGTGCGGGGACACCTCCCCTACAACGCCACACTCTCGGATAAGCCCGAGAGGTGTAAAGAAAAGTGTGGCGGACCGTCCAGTGAGGTCAGAGGTCAGAAAAGTGCAGTTTTCAGACAACGGTGGACACTGGACCGGCGCCGGCGGACACTGCCGACACTTCTGACATACGCACGCGTGCGGGGACACCTCCCCTACAACGCCAGACTCTCGGATAAGCCCGAGAGGTGTAAAGAAAAGTTTGGCGGACCGTCCAGTGAGGTCAGAGGTCAGAAAAGTGCAGTTTTCAGACAACGGTGGACACTGGACCGGCGCCGGCGGACACTGCCGACACTTCTGACATACGCACGTGTGCGGGGACACCTCCCCTACAACGCCAGACTCTCGGATAAGCCCGAGAGGTGTAAAGAAAAGTGTGGCGGACCGTCCAGTGAGGTCAGAGGTCAGAAAAGTGCAGTTTTCAGACAACGGTGGACACTGGACCGGCGCCGGCGGACACTGCCGACACTTCTGACATACGCACGCGTGCGGGGACACCTCCCCTACAACGCCACACTCTCGGATAAGCCCGAGAGATGTAAAAAAAAGTGTGGCGGACCGTCCAGTGAGGTCAGAGGTCAGAAAAGTGCAGTTTTCAGACAACGGTGGACACTGGACCGGCGCCGGCGGACACTGCCGACACTTCTGACATACGCACGCGTGCGGGGACACCTCCCCTACAACGCCACACTCTCGGATAAGCCCGAGAGGTGTAAAGAAAAGTGTGACGGACCGTACAGTGAGGTCAGAGGTCAGAAAAGTGCAGTTTTCAGACAACGGTGGACACTGGACCGGCGCCGGCGGACACTGCCGACACTTCTGACATACGCACGCGTGCGGGGACACCTCCCCTACAACGCCAGACTCTCGGATAAGCCCGAGAGGTGTAAAGAAAAGTGTGGCGGACCGTCCAGTGAGGTCAGAGGTCAGAAAAGTGCAGTTTTCAGACAACGGTGGACACTGGACCGGCGCCGGCGGACACTGCCGACACTTCTGACATACGCACGCGTGCGGGGACACCTCCCCTACAACGCCACACTCTCGGATAAGCCCGAGAGATGTAAAAAAAAGTGTGGCGGACCGTCCAGTGAGGTCAGAGGTCAGAAAAGTGCAGTTTTCAGACAACGGTGGACACTGGACCGGCGCCGGCGGACACTGCCGACACTTCTGACATACGCACGCGTGCGGGGACACCTCCCCTACAACGCCACACTCTCGGATAAGCCCGAGAGATGTAAAAAAAAGTGTGGCGGACCGTCCAGTGAGGTCAGAGGTCAGAAAAGTGCAGTTTTCAGACAACGGTGGACACTGGACCGGCGCCGGCGGACACTGCCGACACTTCTGACATACGCACGCGTGCGGGGACACCTCCCCTACAACGCCACACTCTCGGATAAGCCCGAGAGGTGTAAACAAAAGTTTGGCGGACCGTCCAGTGAGGTCAGAGGTCAGAAAAGTGCAGTTTTCAGACAACAGTGGACACTGGACAGGCACCGGTGGACACTGCCGACACTTCTGACATACGCACGCGTGCGGGGACACCTCCCCTACAACGCCACACTCTCGGATAAGCCCGAGAGGTGTAAAGAAAAGTGTGGCGGACCGTCCAGTGAGGTCAGAGGTCAGAAAAGTGCAGTTTTCAGACAACGGTGGACACTGGACCGGCGCCGGCGGACACTGCCGACACTTCTGACATACGCACGCGTGCGGGGACACCTCCCCTACAACGCCACACTCTCGGATAAGCCCGAGAGGTGTAAAGAAAAGTGTGGCGGACCGTCCAGTGAGGTCAGAGGTCAGAAAAGTGCAGTTTTCAGACAACGGTGGACACTGGACCGGCGCCGGCGGACACTGCCGACACTTCTGACATACGCACGCGTGCGGGGACACCTCCCCTACAACGCCACACTCTCGGATAAGCCCGAGATGTGTAAAGAAAAGTGTGGCGGACCGTCCAGTGAGGTCAGAGGTCAGAAAAGTGCAGTTTTCAGACAACGGTGGACACTGGACCGGCGCCGGCGGACACTGCCGACACTTTTGACATACGCACGCGTGCGGGGACACCTCCCCTACAATGCCAGACTCTCGGATAAGCCCGAGAGGTGTAAAGAAAAGTGTGGCGGACCGTCCAGTGAGGTCAGAGGTCAGAAAAGTGCAGTTTTCAGACAACGGTGGACACTGGACCGGCGCCGGCGGACACTGCCGACACTTCTGACATACGCACGCGTGCGGGGACACCTCCCCTACAACGCCACACTCTCGGATAAGCCCGAGAGGTGTAAAGAAAAGTGTGGCGGACCGTCCAGTGAGGTCAGAGGTCAGAAAAGTGCAGTTTTCAGACAACGGTGGACACTGGACCGGCGCCGGCGGACACTGCCGACACTTCTGACATACGCACGCGTGCGGGGACACCTCCCCTACAACGCCACACTCTCGGATAAGCCCGAGATGTGTAAAGAAAAGTGTGGCGGACCGTCCAGTGAGGTCAGAGGTCAGAAAAGTGCAGTTTTCAGACAACGGTGGACACTGGACCGGCGCCGGCGGACACTGCCGACACTTTTGACATACGCACGCGTGCGGGGACACCTCCCCTACAACGCCAGACTCTCGGATAAGCCCGAGAGGTGTAAAGAAAAGTGTGGCGGACCGTCCAGTGAGGTCAGAGGTCAGAAAAGTGCAGTTTTCAGACAACGGTGGACACTGGACCGGCGCCGGCGGACACTGCCGACACTTCTGACATACGCACGCGTGCGGGGACACCTCCCCTACAACGCCACACTCTCGGATAAGCCCGAGAGATGTAAAAAAAGGTGTGGCGGACCGTCCAGTGAGGTCAGAGGTCAGAAAAGTGCAGTTTTCAGACAACGGTGGACACTGGACCGGCGCCGGCGGACACAGCCGACACTTCTGACATATGCACGCGTGCGGGGACACCTCCCCTACAACGCCACACTCTCGGATAAGCCCGAGAGATGTAAAAAAAAGTGTGGCGGACCGTCCAGTGAGGTCAGAGGTCAGAAAAGTGCAGTTTTCAGACAACGGTGGACACTGGACCGGCGCCGGCGGAAACTGCCGACACTTCTGACATACGCACGCGTGCGGGGACACCTCCCCTACAACGCCACACTCTCGGATAAGCCCGAGAGGTGTAAAAAAAAGTTTGGCGGACCGTCCAGTGAGGTCAGAGGTCAGAAAAGTGCCGTTTTCAGACAACGGTGGACACTGGACCGGCGCCGGCGGACACTGCCGACACTTCTGACATACGCACGCGTGCGGGGACACCTCCCCTACAACGCCAGACTCTCGGATAAGCCCGAGAGGTGTAAAGAAAAGTGTGGCGGACCGTCCAGTGAGGTCAGAGGTCAGAAAAGTGCAGTTTTCAGACAACGGTGGACACTGGACCGGCGCCGGCGGACACTGCCGACACTTCTGACATACGCACGCGTGCGGGGACACCTCCCCTACAACGCCACACTCTCGGATAAGCCCGAGAGGTGTAAAGAAAAGTGTGGCGGACCGTCCAGTGAGGTCAGAGGTCAGAAAAGTGCAGTTTTCAGACAACGGTGGACACTGGACCGGCGCCGGCGGACACTGCCGACACTTCTGACATACGCACGCGTGCGGGGACACCTCCCCTACAACGCCAGACTCTCGGATAAGCCCGAGAGGTGTAAAGAAAAGTGTGGCGGACCGTCCAGTGAGGTCAGAGGTCAGAAAAGTGCAGTTTTCAGACAACGGTGGACACTGGACCGGCGCCGGCGGACACTGCCGACACTTCTGACATACGCACGCGTGCGGGGACACCTCCCCTACAACGCCACACTCTCGGATAAGCCCGAGAGATGTAAAAAAAAGTGTGGCGGACCGTCCAGTGAGGTCAGAGGTCAGAAAAGTGCAGTTTTCAGACAACGGTGGACACTGGACCGGCGCCGGCGGACACTGCCGACACTTCTGACATATGCACGCGTGCGGGGACACCTCCCCTACAACGCCACACTCTCGGATAAGCCCGAGAGATGTAAAACAAAGTGTGGCGGACCGTCCAGTGAGGTCAGAGGTCAGAAAAGTGCAGTTTTCAGACAACGGTGGACACTGGACCGGCGCCGGCGGAAACTGCCGACACTTCTGACATACGCACGCGTGCGGGGACACCTCCCCTACAACGCCACACTCTCGGATAAGCCCGAGAGGTGTAAAAAAAAGTTTGGCGGACCGTCCAGTGAGGTCAGAGGTCAGAAAAGTGCCGTTTTCAGACAACGGTGGACACTGGAAAGGCACCGGTGGACACTGCCGACACTTCTGACATACGCACGCGTGCGGGGACACCTCCCCTACAACGCCACACTCTCGGATAAGCCCGAGAGGTGTAAAAAAAAAGTGTGGCGGACCGTCCAGTGAGGTCAGAGGTCAGAAAAGTGCAGTTTTCAGACAACGGTGGACACTGGACCGGCGCCGGCGGACACTGCCGACACTTCTGACATACGCACGCGTGCGGGGACACCTCCCCTACAACGCCACACTCTCGGATGAGCCCGAGAGATGTAAAAAAAAGTGTGGCGGACCGTCCAGTGAGGTCAGAGGTCAGAAAAGTGCAGTTTTCAGACAACGGTGGACACTGGACCGGCGCCGGCGGACACTGCCGACACTTCTGACATACGCACGCGTGCGGGGACACCTCCCCTACAACGCCACACTCTCGGATAAGCCCGAGAGGTGTAAAAAAAAGTGTGGCGGACCGTCCAGTGAGGTCAGAGGTCAGAAAAGTGCAGTTTTCAGACAACGGTGGACACTGGACCGGCGCCGGCGGACACTGCCGACACTTCTGACATACGCACGCGTGTGGGGACACCTCCCCTACAACGCCACACTCTCGGATAAGCCCGAGAGGTGTAAAAAAAAGTGTGGCGGACCGTCCAGTGAGGTCAGAGGTCAGAAAAGTGCCGTTTTCAGACAACAGTGGACACTGGACAGGCACCGGTGGACACTGCCGACACTTCTGACATACGCACGCGTGCGGGGACACCTCCCCTACAACGCCAGACTCTCGGATAAGCCCGAGAGGTGTAAAGAAAAGTGTGGCGGACCGTCCAGTGAGGTCAGAGGTCAGAAAAGTGCAGTTTTCAGACAACGGTGGACACTGGACCGGCGCCGGCGGACACTGCCGACACTTCTGACATACGCACGCGTGCGGGGACACCTCCCCTACAACGCCAGACTCTCGGATAAGCCCGAGAGGTGTAAAGAAAAGTGTGGCGGACCGTCCAGTGAGGTCAGAGGTCAGAAAAGTGCAGTTTTCAGACAACGGTGGACACTGGACCGGCGCCGGCGGACACTGCCGACACTTCTGACATACGCACGCGTGCGGGGACACCTCCCCTACAACGCCACACTCTCGGATAAGCCCGAGAGGTGTAAAAAAAAGTGTGGCGGACCGTCCAGTGAGGTCAGAGGTCAGAAAAGTGCCGTTTTCAGACAACAGTGGACACTGGACAGGCACCGGTGGACACTGCCGACACTTCTGACATACGCACGTGTGCGGGGACACCTCCCCTACAACGCCACACTCTCGGATAAGCCCGAGAGGTGTAAAGAAAAGTGTGGCGGACCGTCCAGTGAGGTCAGAGGTCAGAAAAGTGCAGTTTTCAGACAACGGTGGACACTGGACCGGCGCCGGCGGACACTGCCGACACTTCTGACATACGCACGCGTGCGGGGACACCTCCCCTACAACGCCAGACTCTCGGATAAGCCCGAGAGGTGTAAAGAAAAGTGTGGCGGACCGTCCAGTGAGGTCAGAGGTCAGAAAAGTGCAGTTTTCAGACAACGGTGGACACTGGACCGGCGCCGGCGGACACTGCCGACACTTCTGACATACGCACGCGTGCGGGGACACCTCCCCTACAATGCCAGACTCTCGGATAAGCCCGAGAGGTGTAAAGAAAAGTGTGGCGGACCGTCCAGTGAGGTCAGAGGTCAGAAAAGTGCAGTTTTCAGACAACGGTGGACACTGGACCGGCGCCGGCGGACACTGCCGACACTTCTGACATACGCACGCGTGCGGGGACACCTCCCCTACAACGCCACACTCTCGGATAAGCCCGAGAGGTGTAAAGAAAAGTGTGGCGGACCGTCCAGTGAGGTCAGAGGTCAGAAAAGTGCAGTTTTCAGACAACGGTGGACACTGGACCGGCGCCGGCGGACACTGCCGACACTTCTGACATACGCACGCGTGCGGGGACACCTCCCCTACAACGCCACACTCTCGGATAAGCCCGAGAGGTGTAAAAAAAAGTGTGGCGGACCGTCCAGTGAGGTCAGAGGTCAGAAAAGTGCCGTTTTCAGACAACAGTGGACACTGGACAGGCACCGGTGGACAATGCCGACACTTCTGACATACGCACGCGTGCGGGGACACCTCCCCTACAACGCCACACTCTCGGATAAGCCCGAGAGGTGTAAAGAAAAGTGTGGCGGACCGTCCAGTGAGGTCAGAGGTCAGAAAAGTGCCGTTTTCAGACAACAGTGGACACTGGACAGGCACCGGTGGACACTGCCGACACTTCTGACATACGCACGCGTGCGGGGACACCTCCCCTACAACGCCAGACTCTCGGATAAGCCCGAGAGGTGTAAAGAAAAGTGTGGCGGACCGTCCAGTGAGGTCAGAGGTCAGAAAAGTGCAGTTTTCAGACAACGGTGGACACTGGACCGGCGCCGGCGGACACTGCCGACACTTCTGACATACGCACGCGTGCGGGGACACCTCCCCTACAACGCCACACTCTCGGATGAGCCCGAGAGATGTAAAAAAAAGTGTGGCGGACCGTCCAGTGAGGTCAGAGGTCAGAAAAGTGCAGTTTTCAGACAACGGTGGACACTGGACCGGCGCCGGCGGACACTGCCGACACTTCTGACATACGCACGCGTGCGGGGACACCTCCCCTACAACGCCAAACTCTCGGATAAGCCCGAGAGGTGTAAAAAAAAGTGTGGCGGACCGTCCAGTGAGGTCAGAGGTCACAAAAGTGCCGTTTTCAG
This sequence comes from Gymnoscopelus braueri, assembly GCF_963280865.1. Lineage (NCBI taxonomy): Eukaryota > Metazoa > Chordata > Actinopteri > Myctophiformes > Myctophidae > Gymnoscopelus > Gymnoscopelus braueri. The sequence continues at coordinate 49,005,025 of NC_137619.1, read as the reverse complement.
ACAACAGTGGACACTGGACAGGCACCGGTGGACACTGCCGACACTTCTGACATACGCACGCGTGCGGGGACACCTCCCCTACAACGCCACACTCTCGGATAAGCCCGAGAGGTGTAAAGAAAAATGTGGCGGACCGTCCAGTGAGGTCAGAGGTCAGAAAAGTGCAGTTTTTAGACAACGGTGGACACTGGACCGGCGCCGGCGGACACTGCCGACACTTCTGACATACGCACGCGTGCGGGGACACCTCCCCTACAACGCCAGACTCTCGGATAAGCCCGAGAGGTGTAAAGAAAAGTGTGGCGGACCGTCCAGTGAGGTCAGAGGTCAGAAAAGTGCAGTTTTCAGACAACGGTGGACACTGGACCGGCGCCGGCGGACACTGCCGACACTTCTGACATACGCACGCGTGCGGGGACACCTCCCCTACAACGCCACACTCTCGGATAAGCCCGAGAGGTGTAAAAAAAAGTGTGGCGGACCGTCCAGTGAGGTCAGAGGTCAGAAAAGTGCAGTTTTCAGACAACGGTGGACACTGGACCGGCGCCGGCGGACACTGCCGACACTTCTGACATACGCACGCGTGCGGGGACACCTCCCCTACAACGCCACACTCTCGGATAAGCCCGAGAGGTGTAAAGAAAAGTGTGGCGGACCGTCCAGTGAGGTCAGAGGTCAGAAAAGTGCAGTTTTCAGACAACGGTGGACACTGGACCGGCGCCGGCGGACACTGCCGACACTTCTGACATACGCACGTGTGCGGGGACACCTCCCCTACAACGCCACACTCTCGGATAAGCCCGAGAGGTGTAAAAAAAAGTGTGGCGGACCGTCCAGTGAGGTCAGAGGTCAGAAAAGTGCCGTTTTCAGACAACAGTGGACACTGGACAGGCACCGGTGGACACTGCCGACACTTCTGACATACGCACGCGTGCGGGGACACCTCCCCTACAACGCCACACTCTCGGATAAGCCCGAGAGGTGTAAAGAAAAGTGTGGCGGACCGTCCAGTGAGGTCAGAGGTCAGAAAAGTGCCGTTTTCAGACAACAGTGGACACTGGACAGGCACCGGTGGACACTGCCGACACTTCTGACATACGCACGCGTGCGGGGACACCTCCCCTACAACGCCAGACTCTCGGATAAGCCCGAGAGGTGTAAAGAAAAGTGTGGCGGACCGTCCAGTGAGGTCAGAGGTCAGAAAAGTGCAGTTTTCAGACAACGGTGGACACTGGACCGGCGCCGGCGGACACTGCCGACACTTCTGACATACGCACGCGTGCGGGGACACCTCCCCTACAACGCCACACTCTCGGATGAGCCCGAGAGATGTAAAAAAAAGTGTGGCGGACCGTCCAGTGAGGTCAGAGGTCAGAAAAGTGCAGTTTTCAGACAACGGTGGACACTGGACCGGCGCCGGCGGACACTGCCGACACTTCTGACATACGCACGCGTGCGGGGACACCTCCCCTACAATGCCAAACTCTCGGATAAGCCCGAGAGGTGTAAAAAAAAGTGTGGCGGACCGTCCAGTGAGGTCAGAGGTCACAAAAGTGCCGTTTTCAGACAACAGTGGACACTGGACAGAAACCGGTGGACACTGCCGACACTTCTGACATACGCACGCGTGCGGGGACACCTCCCCTACAACGCCACACTCTCGGATAAGCCCGAGAGGTGTAAAGAAAAATGTGGCGGACCGTCCAGTGAGGTCAGAGGTCAGAAAAGTGCAGTTTTTAGACAACGGTGGACACTGGACCGGCGCCGGCGGACACTGCCGACACTTCTGACATACGCACGCGTGCGGGGACACCTCCCCTACAACGCCAGACTCTCGGATAAGCCCGAGAGGTGTAAAGAAAAGTGTGGCGGACCGTCCAGTGAGGTCAGAGGTCAGAAAAGTGCAGTTTTCAGACAACAGTGGACACTGGACAGGCACCGGTGGACACTGCCGACACTTCTGACATACGCACGCGTGCGGGGACACCTTCCCTACAACGCCACACTCTCGGATAAGCCCGAGAGGTGTAAAAAAAAGTGTGGCGGACCGTCCAGTGAGGTCAGAGGTCAGAAAAGTGCCGTTTTCAGACAACAGTGGACACTGGACAGGCACCGGTGGACACTGCCGACACTTCTGACATACGCACGTGTGCGGGGACACCTCCCCTACAACGCCACACTCTCGGATAAGCCCGAGAGGTGTAAAGAAAAGTGTGGCGGACCGTCCAGTGAGGTCAGGGGTCAGAAAAGTGCAGTTTTCAGACAACGGTGGACACTGGACCGGCGCCGGCGGACACTGCCGACACTTCTGACATACGCACGCGTGCGGGGACACCTCCCCTACAACGCCAGACTCTCGGATAAGCCCGAGAGGTGTAAAGAAAAGTGTGGCGGACCGTCCAGTGAGGTCAGAGGTCAGAAAAGTGCAGTTTTCAGACAACGGTGGACACTGGACCGGCGCCGGCGGACACTGCCGACACTTCTGACATACGCACGCGTGCGGGGACACCTCCCCTACAATGCCAGACTCTCGGATAAGCCCGAGAGGTGTAAAGAAAAGTGTGGCGGACCGTCCAGTGAGGTCAGAGGTCAGAAAAGTGCAGTTTTCAGACAACGGTGGACACTGGACCGGCGCCGGCGGACACTGCCGACACTTCTGACATACGCACGCGTGCGGGGACACCTCCCCTACAACGCCACACTCTCGGATAAGCCCGAGAGGTGTAAAGAAAAGTGTGGCGGACCGTCCAGTGAGGTCAGAGGTCAGAAAAGTGCAGTTTTCAGACAACGGTGGACACTGGACCGGCGCCGGCGGACACTGCCGACACTTCTGACATACGCACGCGTGCGGGGACACCTCCCCTACAACGCCACACTCTCGGATAAGCCCGAGAGGTGTAAAAAAAAGTGTGGCGGTTCGTCCAGTGAGGTCAGAGGTCAGAAAAGTGCCGTTTTCAGACAACAGTGGACACTGGACAGGCACCGGTGGACAATGCCGACACTTCTGACATACGCACGCGTGCGGGGACACCTCCCCTACAACGCCACACTCTCGGATAAGCCCGAGAGGTGTAAAGAAAAGTGTGGCGGACCGTCCAGTGAGGTCAGAGGTCAGAAAAGTGCCGTTTTCAGACAACAGTGGACACTGGACAGGCACCGGTGGACACTGCCGACACTTCTGACATACGCACGCGTGCGGGGACACCTCCCCTACAACGCCAGACTCTCGGATAAGCCCGAGAGGTGTAAAGAAAAGTGTGGCGGACCGTCCAGTGAGGTCAGAGGTCAGAAAAGTGCAGTTTTCAGACAACGGTGGACACTGGACCGGCGCCGGCGGACACTGCCGACACTTCTGACATACGCACGCGTGCGGGGACACCTCCCCTACAACGCCACACTCTCGGATGAGCCCGAGAGATGTAAAAAAAAGTGTGGCGGACCGTCCAGTGAGGTCAGAGGTCAGAAAAGTGCAGTTTTCAGACAACGGTGGACACTGGACCGGCGCCGGCGGACACTGCCGACACTTCTGACATACGCACGCGTGCGGGGACACCTCCCCTACAACGCCAAACTCTCGGATAAGCCCGAGAGGTGTAAAAAAAAGTGTGGCGGACCGTCCAGTGAGGTCAGAGGTCACAAAAGTGCCGTTTTCAGACAACAGTGGACACTGGACAGGCACCGGTGGACACTGCCGACACTTCTGACATACGCACGCGTGCGGGGACACCTCCCCTACAACGCCACACTCTCGGATAAGCCCGAGAGGTGTAAAGAAAAGTGTGGCGGACCGTCCAGTGAGGTCAGAGGTCAGAAAAGTGCAGTTTTCAGACAACGGTGGACACTGGACCGGCGCCGGCGGACACTGCCGACACTTCTGACATACGCACGCGTGCGGGGACACCTCCCCTACAACGCCACACTCTCGGATAAGCCCGAGAGGTGTAAAAAAAAGTGTGGCGGTTCGTCCAGTGAGGTCAGAGGTCAGAAAAGTGCCGTTTTCAGACAACAGTGGACACTGGACAGGCACCGGTGGACAATGCCGACACTTCTGACATACGCACGCGTGCGGGGACACCTCCCCTACAACGCCACACTCTCGGATAAGCCCGAGAGGTGTAAAGAAAAGTGTGGCGGACCGTCCAGTGAGGTCAGAGGTCAGAAAAGTGCCGTTTTCAGACAACAGTGGACACTGGACAGGCACCGGTGGACACTGCCGACACTTCTGACATACGCACGCGTGCGGGGACACCTCCCCTACAACGCCAGACTCTCGGATAAGCCCGAGAGGTGTAAAGAAAAGTGTGGCGGACCGTCCAGTGAGGTCAGAGGTCAGAAAAGTGCAGTTTTCAGACAACGGTGGACACTGGACCGGCGCCGGCGGACACTGCCGACACTTCTGACATACGCACGCGTGCGGGGACACCTCCCCTACAACGCCACACTCTCGGATGAGCCCGAGAGATGTAAAAAAAAGTGTGGCGGACCGTCCAGTGAGGTCAGAGGTCAGAAAAGTGCAGTTTTCAGACAACGGTGGACACTGGACCGGCGCCGGCGGACACTGCCGACACTTCTGACATACGCACGCGTGCGGGGACACCTCCCCTACAACGCCAAACTCTCGGATAAGCCCGAGAGGTGTAAAAAAAAGTGTGGCGGACCGTCCAGTGAGGTCAGAGGTCACAAAAGTGCCGTTTTCAGACAACAGTGGACACTGGACAGGCACCGGTGGACACTGCCGACACTTCTGACATACGCACGCGTGCGGGGACACCTCCCCTACAACGCCACACTCTCGGATAAGCCCGAGAGGTGTAAAGAAAAATGTGGCGGACCGTCCAGTGAGGTCAGAGGTCAGAAAAGTGCAGTTTTTAGACAACGGTGGACACTGGACCGGCGCCGGCGGACACTGCCGACACTTCTGACATACGCACGCGTGCGGGGACACCTCCCCTACAACGCCAGACTCTCGGATAAGCCCGAGAGGTGTAAAGAAAAGTGTGGCGGACCGTCCAGTGAGGTCAGAGGTCAGAAAAGTGCAGTTTTCAGACAACGGTGGACACTGGACCGGCGCCGGCGGACACTGCCGACACTTCTGACATACGCACGCGTGCGGGGACACCTCCCCTACAACGCCACACTCTCGGATAAGCCCGAGAGGTGTAAAAAAAAGTGTGGCGGACCGTCCAGTGAGGTCAGAGGTCAGAAAAGTGCAGTTTTCAGACAACGGTGGACACTGGACCGGCGCCGGCGGACACTGCCGACACTTCTGACATACGCACGCGTGCGGGGACACCTCCCCTACAACGCCACACTCTCGGATAAGCCCGAGAGGTGTAAAGAAAAGTGTGGCGGACCGTCCAGTGAGGTCAGAGGTCAGAAAAGTGCAGTTTTCAGACAACGGTGGACACTGGACCGGCGCCGGCGGACACTGCCGACACTTCTGACATACGCACGCGTGCGGGGACACCTCCCCTACAACGCCACACTCTCGGATAAGCCCGAGAGGTGTAAAAAAAAGTGTGGCGGACCGTCCAGTGAGGTCAGAGGTCAGAAAAGTGCCGTTTTCAGACAACAGTGGACACTGGACAGGCACCGGTGGACACTGCCGACACTTCTGACATACGCACGCGTGCGGGGACACCTCCCCTACAACGCCACACTCTCGGATAAGCCCGAGAGGTGTAAAGAAAAGTGTGGCGGACCGTCCAGTGAGGTCAGAGGTCAGAAAAGTGCCGTTTTCAGACAACAGTGGACACTGGACAGGCACCGGTGGACACTGCCGACACTTCTGACATACGCACGCGTGCGGGGACACCTCCCCTACAACGCCAGACTCTCGGATAAGCCCGAGAGGTGTAAAGAAAAGTGTGGCGGACCGTCCAGTGAGGTCAGAGGTCAGAAAAGTGCAGTTTTCAGACAACGGTGGACACTGGACCGGCGCCGGCGGACACTGCCGACACTTCTGACATACGCACGCGTGCGGGGACACCTCCCCTACAACGCCACACTCTCGGATGAGCCCGAGAGATGTAAAAAAAAGTGTGGCGGACCGTCCAGTGAGGTCAGAGGTCAGAAAAGTGCAGTTTTCAGACAACGGTGGACACTGGACCGGCGCCGGCGGACACTGCCGACACTTCTGACATACGCACGCGTGCGGGGACACCTCCCCTACAATGCCAAACTCTCGGATAAGCCCGAGAGGTGTAAAAAAAAGTGTGGCGGACCGTCCAGTGAGGTCAGAGGTCACAAAAGTGCCGTTTTCAGACAACAGTGGACACTGGACAGAAACCGGTGGACACTGCCGACACTTCTGACATACGCACGCGTGCGGGGACACCTCCCCTACAACGCCACACTCTCGGATAAGCCCGAGAGGTGTAAAGAAAAATGTGGCGGACCGTCCAGTGAGGTCAGAGGTCAGAAAAGTGCAGTTTTTAGACAACGGTGGACACTGGACCGGCGCCGGCGGACACTGCCGACACTTCTGACATACGCACGCGTGCGGGGACACCTCCCCTACAACGCCAGACTCTCGGATAAGCCCGAGAGGTGTAAAGAAAAGTGTGGCGGACCGTCCAGTGAGGTCAGAGGTCAGAAAAGTGCAGTTTTCAGACAACAGTGGACACTGGACAGGCACCGGTGGACACTGCCGACACTTCTGACATACGCACGCGTGCGGGGACACCTCCCCTACAACGCCACACTCTCGGATAAGCCCGAGTGGTGTAAAGAAAAGTGTGGCGGACCGTCCAGTGAGGTCAGAGGTCAGAAAAGTGCAGTTTTCAGACAACGGTGGACACTGGACCGGCGCCGGCGGACACTGCCGACACTTCTGACATACGCACGCGTGCGGGGACACCTCCCCTACAACGCCAGACTCTCGGATAAGCCCGAGAGGTGTAAAGAAAAGTGTGGCGGACCGTCCAGTGAGGTCAGAGGTCAGAAAAGTGCAGTTTTCAGACAACGGTGGACACTGGACCGGCGCCGGCGGACACTGCCGACACTTCTGACATACGCACGCGTGCGGGGACACCTCCCCTACAACGCCACACTCTCGGATAAGCCCGAGAGGTGTAAAGAAAAGTGTGGCGGACCGTCCAGTGAGGTCAGAGGTCAGAAAAGTGCAGTTTTCAGACAACGGTGGACACTGGACCGGCGCCGGCGGACACTGCCGACACTTCTGACATACGCACGCGTGCGGGGACACCTCCCCTACAACGCCACACTCTCGGATAAGCCCGAGAGGTGTAAAAAAAAGTGTGGCGGACCGTCCAGTGAGGTCAGAGGTCAGAAAAGTGCAGTTTTCAGACAACGGTGGACACTGGACCGGCGCCGGCGGACACTGCCGACACTTCTGACATACGCACGTGTGCGGGGACACCTCCCCTACAACGCCAGACTCTCGGATAAGCCCGAGAGGTGTAAAGAAAAGTGTGGCGGACCGTCCAGTGAGGTCAGAGGTCAGAAAAGTGCCGTTTTCAGACAACAGTGGACACTGGACAGGCGCCGGCGGACACTGCCGACACTTCTGACATACGCACGCGTGCGGGGACACCTCCCCTACAACGCCACACTCTCGGATAAGCCCGAGAGATGTAAAAAAAAGTGTGGCGGACCGTCCAGTGAGGTCAGAGGTCAGAAAAGTGCCGTTTTCAGACAACAGTGGACACTGGACAGGCACCGGTGGACACTGCCGACACTTCTGACATACGCACGCGTGCGGGGACACCTCTCCTACAACGCCACACTCTCGGATAAGCCCGAGAGGTGTAAAGAAAAGTGTGGCGGACCGTCCAGTGAGGTCAGAGGTCAGAAAAGTGCAGTTTTCAGACAACGGTGGACACTGGACCGGCGCCGGCGGACACTGCCGACACTTCTGACATACGCACGCGTGCGGGGACACCTCCCCTACAACGCCACACTCTCGGATAAGCCCGAGAGGTGTAAAGAAAAGTGTGGCGGACCGTCCAGTGAGGTCAGAGGTCAGAAAAGTGCCGTTTTCAGACAACAGTGGACACTGGACAGGCACCGGTGGACACTGCCGACAGTGGACACCTCCCCTACAACGCCACACTCTCGGATAAGCCCGAGAGATGTAAAAAAAAGTGTGGCGGACCGTCCAGTGAGGTCAGAGGTCAGAAAAGTGCCGTTTTCAGACAACAGTGGACACTGGACAGGCACCGGTGGACACTGCCGACACTTCTGACATACGCACGCGTGTGGGGACACCTCCCCTACAACGCCACACTCTCGGATAAGCCCGAGAGATGTAAAAAAAAGTGTGGCGGACCGTCCAGTGAGGTCAGAGGTCAGAAAAGTGCCGTTTTCAGACAACAGTGGACACTGGACAGGCACCGGTGGACACTGCCGACACTTCTGACATACGCACGCGTGCGGGGACACCTCTCCTACAACGCCACACTCTCGGATAAGCCCGAGAGGTGTAAAGAAAAGTGTGGCGGACCGTCCAGTGAGGTCAGAGGTCAGAAAAGTGCAGTTTTCAGACAACGGTGGACACTGGACCGGCGCCGGCGGACACTGCCGACACTTCTGACATACGCACGCGTGCGGGGACACCTCCCCTACAACGCCACACTCTCGGATAAGCCCGAGAGGTGTAAAAAAAAGTGTGGCGGACCGTCCAGTGAGGTCAGAGGTCAGAAAAGTGCAGTTTTCAGACAACGGTGGACACTGGACCGGCGCCGGCGGACACTGCCGACACTTCTGACATACGCACGCGTGCGGGGACACCTCCCCTACAACGCCACACTCTCGGATAAGCCCGAGAGGTGTAAAAAAAAGTGTGGCGGACCGTCCAGTGAGGTCAGAGGTCAGAAAAGTGCCGTTTTCAGACAACAGTGGACACTGGACAGGCACCGGTGGACACTGCCGACACTTCTGACATACGCACGCGTGCGGGGACACCTCCCCTACAACGCCACACTCTCGGATAAGCCCGAGAGGTGTAAAGAAAAGTGTGGCGGACCGTCCAGTGAGGTCAGAGGTCAGAAAAGTGCCGTTTTCAGACAACAGTGGACACTGGACAGGCACCGGTGGACACTGCCGACACTTCTGACATACGCACGCGTGCGGGGACACCTCCCCTACAACGCCACACTCTCGGATAAGCCCGAGAGGTGTAAAGAAAAGTGTGGCGGACCGTCCAGTGAGGTCAGAGGTCAGAAAAGTGCAGTTTTCAGACAACGGTGGACACTGGACCGGCGCCGGCGGACACTTCTGACATACGCACGCGTGCGGGGACACCTCCCCTACAACGCCAGACTCTCGGATAAGCCCGAGAGGTGTAAAAAAAAGTGTGGCGGACCGTCCAGTGAGGTCAGAGGTCAGAAAAGTGCAGTTTTCAGACAACGGTGGACACTGGACCGGCGCCGGCGGACACTGCCGACACTTCTGACATACGCACGCGTGCGGGGACACCTCCCCTACAACGCCACACTCTCGGATAAGCCCGAGAGGTGTAAAAGAAAGTGTGGCGGACCGTCCAGTGAGGTCAGAGGTCAGAAAAGTGCAGTTTTCAGACAACGGTGGACACTGGACCGGCGCCGGCGGACACTGCCGACACTTCTGACATACGCACGCGTGCGGGGACACCTCCCCTACAACGCCACACTCTCGGATAAGCCCGAGAGGTGTAAAAAAAAGTGTGGCGGACCGTCCAGTGAGGTCAGAGGTCAGAAAAGTGCCGTTTTCAGACAACAGTGGACACTGGAAAGGCACCGATGGACACTGCCGACACTTCTGACATACGCACGCGTGCGGGGACACCTCCCCTACAACGCCACACTCTCGGATAAGCCCGAGAGGTGTAAAGAAAAGTGTGGCGGACCGTCCAGTGAGGTCAGAGATCAGAAAAGTGCAGTTTTCAGACAACGGTGGACACTGGACCGGCGCCGGCGGACACTGCCGACACTTCTGACATACGCACGCGTGCGGGGACACCTCCCCTACAACGCCAGACTCTCGGATAAGCCCGAGAGGTGTAAAGAAAAGTGTGGCGGACCGTCCAGTGAGGTCAGAGGTCAGAAAAGTGCAGTTTTCAGACAACGGTGGACACTGGACCGGCGCCGGCGGACACTGCCGACACTTCTGACATACGCACGCGTGCGGGGACACCTCCCCTACAACGCCACACTCTCGGATAAGCCCGAGAGATGTAAAAAAAAGTGTGGCGGACCGTCCAGTGAGGTCAGAGGTCAGAAAAGTGCAGTTTTCAGACAACGGTGGACACTGGACCGGCGCCGGCGGACACTGCCGACACTTCTGACAAACGCACGCGTGCGGGGACACCTCCCCTACAACGCCACACTCTCGGATGAGCCCGAGAGATGTAAAAAAAAGTGTGGCGGACCGTCCAGTGAGGTCAGAGGTCAGAAAAGTGCCGTTTTCAGACAACAGTGGACACTGGACAGGCACCGGTGGACACTGCCGACACTTCTGACATACGCACGCGTGCGGGGACACCTCCCCTACAACGCCACACTCTCGGATAAGCCCGAGAGGTGTAAAGAAAAGTGTGGCGGACCGTCCAGTGAGGTCAGAGGTCAGAAAAGTGCAGTTTTCAGACAACGGTGGACACTGGACCGGCGCCGGCGGACACTGCCGACACTTCTGACATACGCACGCGTGCGGGGACACCTCCCCTACAACGCCAGACTCTCGGATAAGCCCGAGAGGTGTAAAGAAAAGTGTGGCGGACTGTCCAGTGAGGTCAGAGGTCAGAAAAGTGCAGTTTTCAGACAACGGTGGACACTGGACCGGCGCCGGCGGACACTGCCGACACTTCTGACATACGCACGCGTGCGGGGACACCTCCCCTACAACGCCAAACTCTGGATAAGCCCGAGAGATGTAAAAAAAAGTGTGGCGGACCGTCCAGTGAGGTCAGAGGTCAGAAAAGTGCCGTTTTCAGACAACAGTGGACACTGGACAGGCACCGGTGGACACTGCCGACACTTCTGACATACGCACGCGTGCGGGGACACCTCCCCTACAACACCACACTCTCGGATAAGCCCGAGAGGTGTAAAGAAAAGTGTGGCGGACCGTCCAGTGAGGTCAGAGGTCAGAAAAGTGCAGTTTTCAGACAACGGTGGACACTGGACCGGCGCCGGCGGACACTGCCGACACTTCTGACATACGCACGCGTGCGGGGACACCTCCCCTACAACGCCAGACTCTCGGATAAGCCCGAGAGGTGTAAAGAAAAGTGTGGCGGACCGTCCAGTGAGGTCAGAGGTCAGAAAAGTGCAGTTTTCAGACAACGGTGGACACTGCCGACACTTCTGACATACGCACGCACGCGTGCGGGGACACCTCCCCTACAACGCCACACTCTCGGATAAGCCCGAGAGGTGTAAAGAAAAGTGTGGCGGACCGTCCAGTGAGGTCAGAGGTCAGAAAAGTGCAGTTTTCAGACAACGGTGGACACTGGACCGGCGCCGGCGGACACTGCCGACACTTCTGACATACGCACGCGTGCGGGGACACCTCCCCTACAACGCCAGACTCTCGGATAAGCCCGAGAGGTGTAAAGAAAAGTGTGGCGGACCTTCCAGTGAGGTCAGAGGTCAGAAAAGTGCAGTTTTCAGACAACGGTGGACACTGGACCGGCGCCGGCGGACACTGCCGACACTTCTGACATACGCACGCGTGCGGGGACACCTCCCCTACAACGCCACACTCTCGGATAAGCCCGAGAGGTGTAAAAAAAAGTGTGGCGGACCGTCCAGTGAGGTCAGAGGTCAGAAAAGTGCAGTTTTCAGACAACGGTGGACACTGGACCGGCGCCGGCGGACACTGCCGACACTTCTGACATACGCACGCGTGCGGGGACACCTCCCCTACAACGCCACACTCTCGGATAAGCCCGAGAGGTGTAAAGAAAAGTGTGGCGGACCGTCCAGTGAGGTCAGAGGTCAGAAAAGTGCCGTTTTCAAACAACAGTGGACACTGGAAAGGCACCGGTGGACACTGCCGACACTTCTGACATACGCACGCGTGCGGGGACACCTCCCCTACAACGCCACACTTACGGATAAGCCCGAGAGGTGTAAAGAAAAGTGTGGCGGACCGTCCAGTGAGGTCAGAGGTCAGAAAAGTGCAGTTTTCAGACAACGGTGGACACTGGACCGGCGCCGGCGGACACTGCCGACACTTCTGACATACGCACGCGTGCGGGGACACCTCCCCTACAACGCCAGACTCTCGGATAAGCCCGAGAGGTGTAAAGAAAAGTGTGGCGGACCGTCCAGTGAGGTCAGAGGTAAGAAAAGTGCAGTTTTCAGACAACGGTGGACACTGGACCGGCGCCGGCGGACACTGCCGACACTTTTGACATACGCACGCGTGCGGGGACACCTCCCCTACAACGCCACACTCTCGGATAAGCCCGAGAGATGTAAAAAAAAGTGTGGCGGACCGTCCAGTGAGGTCAGAGGTCAGAAAAGTGCAGTTTTCAGACAACGGTGGACACTGGACCGGCGCCGGCGGACACTGCCGACACTTCTGACATACGCACGCGTGCGGGGACACCTCCCCTACAACGCCACACTCTCGGATAAGCCCGAGAGGTGTAAAGAAAAGTGTGGCGGACCGTCCAGTGAGGTCAAAGGTCAGAAAAGTGCAGTTTTCAGACAACGGTGGACACTGGACCGGCGCCGGCGGACACTGCCGACACTTCTGACATACGCACGCGTGCGGGGACACCTCCCCTACAACGCCAAACTCTCGGATAAGCCCGAGAGATGTAAAAAAAAGTGTGGCGGACCGTCCAGTGAGGTCAGAGGTCAGAAAAGTACCGTTTTCAGACAACAGTGGACACTGGACAGGCACCGGTGGACACTGCCGACACTTCTGACATACGCACGCGTGCGGGGACACCTCCCCTACAACGCCACACTCTCGGATAAGCCCGAGAGGTGTAAAGAAAAGTGTGGCGGACCGTCCAGTGAGGTCAGAGGTCAGAAAAGTGCAGTTTTCAGACAACGGTGGACACTGGACCGGCGCCGGCGGACACTGCCGACACTTCTGACATACGCACGCGTGCGGGGACACCTCCCCTACAACGCCAGACTCTCGGATAAGCCCGAGAGGTGTAAAGAAAAGTTTGGCGGACCGTCCAGTGAGGTCAGAGGTCAGAAAAGTGCAGTTTTCAGACAACGGTGGACACTGGACCGGCGCCGGCGGACACTGCCGACACTTCTGACATACGCACGCGTGCGGGGACACCTCCCCTACAACGCCACACTCTCGGATAAGCCCGAGAGGTGTAAAAAAAAGTGTGGCGGACCGTCCAGTGAGGTCAGAGGTCAGAAAAGTGCCGTTTTCAAACAACAGTGGACACTGGAAAGGCACCGGTGGACACTGCCGACACTTCTGACATACGCACGCGTGCGGGGACACCTCCCCTACAACGCCACACTTACGGATAAGCCCGAGAGGTGTAAAGAAAAGTGTGGCGGACCGTCCAGTGAGGTCAGAGTTCAGAAAAGTGCAGTTTTCAGACAACGGTGGACACTGGACCGGCGCCGGCGGACACTGCCGACACTTCTGACATACGCACGCGTGCGGGGACACCTCCCCTACAACGCCAGACTCTCGGATAAGCCCGAGAGGTGTAAAGAAAAGTGTGGCGGACCGTCCAGTGAGGTCAGAGGTAAGAAAAGTGCAGTTTTCAGACAACGGTGGACACTGGACCGGCGCCGGCGGACACTGCCGACACTTTTGACATACGCACGCGTGCGGGGACACCTCCCCTACAACGCCACACTCTCGGATAAGCCCGAGAGATGTAAAAAAAAGTGTGGCGGACCGTCCAGTGAGGTCAGAGGTCAGAAAAGTGCAGTTTTCAGACAACGGTGGACACTGGACCGGCGCCGGCGGACACTGCCGACACTTCTGACATACGCACGCGTGCGGGGACACCTCCCCTACAACGCCACACTCTCGGATAAGCCCGAGAGGTGTAAAGAAAAGTGTGGCGGACCGTCCAGTGAGGTCAAAGGTCAGAAAAGTGCAGTTTTCAGACAACGGTGGACACTGGACCGGCGCCGGCGGACACTGCCGACACTTCTGACATACGCACGCGTGCGGGGACACCTCCCCTACAACGCCAAACTCTCGGATAAGCCCGAGAGATGTAAAAAAAAGTGTGGCGGACCGTCCAGTGAGGTCAGAGGTCAGAAAAGTGCCGTTTTCAGACAACAGTGGACACTGGACAGGCACCGGTGGACACTGCCGACACTTCTCGGATAAGCCCGAGAGGTGTAAAGAAAAGTGTGGCGGACCGTCCAGTGAGGTCAGAGGTCAGAAAAGTGCAGTTTTCAGACAACGGTGGACACTGGACCGGCGCCGGCGGACACTGCCGACACTTCTGACATACGCACGCGTGCGGGGACACCTCCCCTACAACGCCAGACTCTCGGATAAGCCCGAGAGGTGTAAAGAAAAGTTTGGCGGACCGTCCAGTGAGGTCAGAGGTCAGAAAAGTGCAGTTTTCAGACAACGGTGGACACTGGACCGGCGCCGGCGGACACTGCCGACACTTCTGACATACGCACGCGTGCGGGGACACCTCCCCTACAACGCCACACTCTCGGATAAGCCCGAGAGGTGTAAAAAAAAGTGTGGCGGACCGTCCAGTGAGGTCAGAGGTCAGAAAAGTGCCGTTTTCAAACAACAGTGGACACTGGAAAGGCACCGGTGGACACTGCCGACACTTCTGACATACGCACGCGTGCGGGGACACCTCCCCTACAACGCCAGACTCTCGGATAAGCCCGAGAGGTGTAAAGAAAAGTGTGGCGGACCGTCCAGTGAGGTCAGAGGTCAGAAAAGTACCGTTTTCAGACAACAGTGGACACTGGACAGGCACCGGTGGACACTGCCGACACTTCTGACATACGCACGCGTGCGGGGACACCTCCCCTACAACGCCACACTCTCGGATAAGCCCGAGAGGTGTAAAGAAAAGTGTGGCGGACCGTCCAGTGAGGTCAGAGGTCAGAAAAGTGCAGTTTTCAGACAACGGTGGACACTGGACCGGCGCCGGCGGACACTGCCGACACTTCTGACATACGCACGCGTGCGGGGACACCTCCCCTACAACGCCAGACTCTCGGATAAGCCCGAGAGGTGTAAAGAAAAGTTTGGCGGACCGTCCAGTGAGGTCAGAGGTCAGAAAAGTGCAGTTTTCAGACAACGGTGGACACTGGACCGGCGCCGGCGGACACTGCCGACACTTCTGACATACGCACGCGTGCGGGGACACCTCCCCTACAACGCCACACTCTCGGATAAGCCCGAGAGGTGTAAAAAAAAGTGTGGCGGACCGTCCAGTGAGGTCAGAGGTCAGAAAAGTGCCGTTTTCAAACAACAGTGGACACTGGAAAGGCACCGGTGGACACTGCCGACACTTCTGACATACGCACGCGTGCGGGGACACCTCCCCTACAACGCCACACTTACGGATAAGCCCGAGAGGTGTAAAGAAAAGTGTGGCGGACCGTCCAGTGAGGTCAGAGTTCAGAAAAGTGCAGTTTTCAGACAACGGTGGACACTGGACCGGCGCCGGCGGACACTGCCGACACTTCTGACATACGCACGCGTGCGGGGACACCTCCCCTACAACGCCAGACTCTCGGATAAGCCCGAGAGGTGTAAAGAAAAGTGTGGCGGACCGTCCAGTGAGGTCAGAGGTAAGAAAAGTGCAGTTTTCAGACAACGGTGGACACTGGACCGGCGCCGGCGGACACTGCCGACACTTTTGACATACGCACGCGTGCGGGGACACCTCCCCTACAACGCCACACTCTCGGATAAGCCCGAGAGATGTAAAAAAAAGTGTGGCGGACCGTCCAGTGAGGTCAGAGGTCAGAAAAGTGCAGTTTTCAGACAACGGTGGACACTGGACCGGCGCCGGCGGACACTGCCGACACTTCTGACATACGCACGCGTGCGGGGACACCTCCCCTACAACGCCACACTCTCGGATAAGCCCGAGAGGTGTAAAGAAAAGTGTGGCGGACCGTCCAGTGAGGTCAAAGGTCAGAAAAGTGCAGTTTTCAGACAACGGTGGACACTGGACCGGCGCCGGCGGACACTGCCGACACTTCTGACATACGCACGCGTGCGGGGACACCTCCCCTACAACGCCAAACTCTCGGATAAGCCCGAGAGATGTAAAAAAAAGTGTGGCGGACCGTCCAGTGAGGTCAGAGGTCAGAAAAGTGCCGTTTTCAGACAACAGTGGACACTGGACAGGCACCGGTGGACACTGCCGACACTTCTGACATACGCACGCGTGCGGGGACACCTCCCCTACAACGCCACACTCTCGGATAAGCCCGAGAGGTGTAAAGAAAAGTGTGGCGGACCGTCCAGTGAGGTCAGAGGTCAGAAAAGTGCAGTTTTCAGACAACGGTGGACACTGGACCGGCGCCGGCGGACACTGCCGACACTTCTGACATACGCACGCGTGCGGGGACACCTCCCCTACAACGCCAGACTCTCGGATAAGCCCGAGAGGTGTAAAGAAAAGTTTGGCGGACCGTCCAGTGAGGTCAGAGGTCAGAAAAGTGCAGTTTTCAGACAACGGTGGACACTGGACCGGCGCCGGCGGACACTGCCGACACTTCTGACATACGCACGCGTGCGGGGACACCTCCCCTACAACGCCACACTCTCGGATAAGCCCGAGAGGTGTAAAAAAAAGTGTGGCGGACCGTCCAGTGAGGTCAGAGGTCAGAAAAGTGCCGTTTTCAAACAACAGTGGACACTGGAAAGGCACCGGTGGACACTGCCGACACTTCTGACATACGCACGCGTGCGGGGACACCTCCCCTACAACGCCAGACTCTCGGATAAGCCCGAGAGGTGTAAAGAAAAGTGTGGCGGACCGTCCAGTGAGGTCAGAGGTCAGAAAAGTGCAGTTTTCAGACAACGGTGGACACTGGACCGGCGCCGGCGGACACTGCCGACACTTCTGACATACGCACGCGTGCGGGGACACCTCCCCTACAACGCCACACTCTCGGATAAGCCCGAGAGGTGTAAAAAAAAGTGTGGCGGACCGTCCAGTGAGGTCAGAGGTCAGAAAAGTGCCGTTTTCAGACAACAGTGGACACTGGACCGGCGCCGGCGGACACTGCCGACACTTTTGACATACGCACGCGTGCGGGGACACCTCCCCTACAACGCCACACTCTCGGATAAGCCCGAGAGATGTAAAAAAAAGTGTGGCGGACCGTCCAGTGAGGTCAGAGGTCAGAAAAGTGCAGTTTTCAGACAACGGTGGACACTGGACCGGCGCCGGCGGACACTGCCGACACTTCTGACATACGCACGCGTGCGGGGACACCTCCCCTACAACGCCACACTCTCGGATAAGCCCGAGAGGTGTAAAGAAAAGTGTGGCGGACCGTCCAGTGAGGTCAAAGGTCAGAAAAGTGCAGTTTTCAGACAACGGTGGACACTGGACCGGCGCCGGCGGACACTGCCGACACTTCTGACATACGCACGCGTGCGGGGACACCTCCCCTACAACGCCAAACTCTCGGATAAGCCCGAGAGATGTAAAAAAAAGTGTGGCGGACCGTCCAGTGAGGTCAGAGGTCAGAAAAGTGCCGTTTTCAGACAACAGTGGACACTGGACAGGCACCGGTGGACACTGCCGACACTTCTGACATACGCACGCGTGCGGGGACACCTCCCCTACAACGCCACACTCTCGGATAAGCCCGAGAGGTGTAAAGAAAAGTGTGGCGGACCGTCCAGTGAGGTCAGAGGTCAGAAAAGTGCAGTTTTCAGACAACGGTGGACACTGGACCGGCGCCGGCGGACACTGCCGACACTTCTGACATACGCACGCGTGCGGGGACACCTCCCCTACAACGCCAGACTCTCGGATAAGCCCGAGAGGTGTAAAGAAAAGTTTGGCGGACCGTCCAGTGAGGTCAGAGGTCAGAAAAGTGCAGTTTTCAGACAACGGTGGACACTGGACCGGCGCCGGCGGACACTGCCGACACTTCTGACATACGCACGTGTGCGGGGACACCTCCCCTACAACGCCAGACTCTCGGATAAGCCCGAGAGGTGTAAAGAAAAGTGTGGCGGACCGTCCAGTGAGGTCAGAGGTCAGAAAAGTGCAGTTTTCAGACAACGGTGGACACTGGACCGGCGCCGGCGGACACTGCCGACACTTCTGACATACGCACGCGTGCGGGGACACCTCCCCTAAAACGCTACACTCTCGGATAAGCCCGAGAGATGTAAAAAAAAGTGTGGTGGACCGTCCAGTGAGGTCAGAGGTCAGAAAAGTGCAGTTTTCAGACAACGGTGGACACTGGACCGGCGCCGGCGGACACTGCCGACACTTCTGACATACGCACGCGTGCGGGGACACCTCCCCTACAACGCCAAACTCTCGGATAAGCCCGAGAGGTGTACAAAAAAGTGTGGCGGACCGTCCAGTGAGGTCAGAGGTCAGAAAAGTGCCGTTTTCAGACAACAGTGGACACTGGACAGGCACCGGTGGACACTGCCGACACTTCTGACATACGCACGCGTGCGGGGACACCTCCCCTACAACGCCAGACTCTCGGATAAGCCCGAGAGGTGTAAAGAAAAGTGTGGCGGACCGTCCAGTGAGGTCAGAGGTCAGAAAAGTGCAGTTTTCAGACAACGGTGGACACTGGACCGGCGCCGGCGGACACTGCCGACACTTCTGACATACGCACGCGTGCGGGGACACCTCCCCTACAACGCTACACTCTCGGATAAGCCCGAGAGATGTAAAAAAAAGTGTGGCGGACCGTCCAGTGAGGTCAGAGGTCAGAAAAGTGCAGTTTTCAGACAACGGTGGACACTGGACCGGCGCCGGCGGACACTGCCGACACTTCTGACATACGCACGCGTGCGGGGACACCTCCCCTACAACGCCAAACTCTCGGATAAGCCCGAGAGGTGTAAAAAAAAGTGTGGCGGACCGTCCAGTGAGGTCAGAGGTCAGAAAAGTGCCGTTTTCAGACAACAGTGGACACTGGACAGGCACCGGTGGACACTGCCGACACTTCTGACATACGCACGCGTGCGGGGACACCTCCCCTACAACGCCACACTCTCGGATAAGCCCGAGAGGTGTAAAGAAAAGTGTGGCGGACCGTCCAGTGAGGTCAGAGGTCAGAAAAGTGCAGTTTTCAGACAACGGTGGACACTGGACCGGCGCCGGCGGACACTGCCGACACTTCTGACATACGCACGCGTGCGGGGACACCTCCCCTACAACGCCAGACTCTCGGATAAGCCCGAGAGGTGTAAAGAAAAGTGTGGCGGACCGTCCAGTGAGGTCAGAGGTCAGAAAAGTGCAGTTTTCAGACAACGGTGGACACTGGACCGGCGCCGGCGGACACTGCCGACACTTCTGACATACGCACGCGTGCGGGGACACCTCCCCTACAACGCTACACTCTCGGATAAGCCCGAGAGATGTAAAAAAAAGTGTGGCGGACCGTCCAGTGAGGTCAGAGGTCAGAAAAGTGCAGTTTTCAGACAACGGTGGACACTGGACCGGCGCCGGCGGACACTGCCGACACTTCTGACATACGCACGCGTGCGGGGACACCTCCCCTACAACGCCAAACTCTCGGATAAGCCCGAGAGGTGTAAAAAAAAGTGTGGCGGACCGTCCAGTGAGGTCAGAGGTCAGAAAAGTGCCGTTTTCAGACAACAGTGGACACTGGACAGGCACCGGTGGACACTGCCGACACTTCTGACATACGCACGCGTGCGGGGACACCTCCCCTACAACGCCACACTCTCGGATAAGCCCGAGAGGTGTAAAGAAAAGTGTGGCGGACCGTCCAGTGAGGTCAGAGGTCAGAAAAGTGCAGTTTTCAGACAACGGTGGACACTGGACCGGCGCCGGCGGACACTGCCGACACTTCTGACATACGCACGCGTGCGGGGACACCTCCCCTACAACGCCACACTCTCGGATAAGCCCGAGAGATGTAAAAAAAAGTGTGGCGGACCGTCCAGTGAGGTCAGAGGTCAGAAAAGTGCAGTTTTCAGACAACGGTGGACACTGGACCGGCGCCGGCGGACACTGCCGACACTTCTGACATACGCACGCGTGCGGGGACACCTCCCCTACAACGCCACACTCTCGGATAAGCCCGAGAGGTATAAAAAAAAGTGTGGCGTACCGTCCAGTGAGGTCAGAGGTCAGAAAAGTGCCGTTTTCAGACAACAGTGGACACTGGACAGGCACCGGTGGACACTGCCGACACTTCTGACATACGCACGCGTGCGGGGACACCTCCCCTACAACGCCACACTCTCGGATAAGCCCGAGAGGTGTAAAGAAAAGTGTGACGGACCGTCCAGTGAGGTCAGAGGTCAGAAAAGTGCAGTTTTCAGACAACGGTGGACACTGGACCGGCGCCGGCGGACACTGCCGACACTTCTGACATACGCACGCGTGCGGGGACACCTCCCCTACAACGCCAGACTCTCGGATAAGCCCGAGAGGTGTAAAGAAAAGTGTGGCGGACCGTCCAGTGAGGTCAGAGGTCAGAAAAGTGCAGTTTTCAGACAACGGTGGACACTGGACCGGCGCCGGCGGACACTGCCGACACTTCTGACATACGCACGCGTGCGGGGACACCTCCCCTACAACGCCACACTCTCGGATAAGCCTGAGAGATGTAAAAAAAAGTGTGGCGGACCGTCCAGTGAGGTCAGAGGTCAGAAAAGTGCAGTTTTCAGACAACGGTGGACACTGGACCGGCGCCGGCGGACACTGCCGACACTTCTGACATACGCACGCGTGCGGGGACACCTCCCCTACAACGCCACACTCTCGGATAAGCCCGAGAGATGTAAAAAAAAGTGTGGCGGACCGTCCAGTGAGGTCAGAGGTCAGAAAAGTGCAGTTTTCAGACAACGGTGGACACTGGACCGGCGCCGGCGGACACTGCCGACACTTCTGACATACGCACGCGTGCGGGGACACCTCCCCTACAACGCCACACTCTCGGATAAGCCCGAGAGGTGTAAACAAAAGTGTGGCGGACCGTCCAGTGAGGTCAGAGGTCAGAAAAGTGCAGTTTTCAGACAACAGTGGACACTGGACAGGCACCGGTGGACACTGCCGACACTTCTGAAATACGCACGCGTGCGGGGACACCTCCCCTACAACGCCACACTCTCGGATAAGCCCGAGAGGTGTAAAGAAAAGTGTGGCGGACCGTCCAGTGAGGTCAGAGGTCAGAAAAGTGCAGTTTTCAGACAACGGTGGACACTGGACCGGCGCCGGCGGACACTGCAGACACTTCTGACATACGCACGCGTGCGGGGACACCTCCCCTACAACGCCACACTCTCGGATAAGCCCGAGAGGTGTAAAGAAAAGTGTGACGGACCGTCCAGTGAGGTCAGAGGTCAGAAAAGTGCAGTTTTCAGACAACGGTGGACACTGGACCGGTGCCGGCGGACACTGCCGACACTTCTGACATACGCACGCGTGCGGGGACACCTCCCCTACAACGCTACACTCTCGGATAAGCCCGAGAGGTGTAAAGAAAAGTTTGGCGGACCGTCCAGTGAGGTCAGAGGTCAGAAAAGTGCAGTTTTCAGACAACGGTGGACACTGGACCGGCGCCGGCGGACACTGCCGACACTTCTGACATACGCACGTGTGCGGGGACACCTCCCCTACAACGCCAGACTCTCGGATAAGCCCGAGAGGTGTAAAGAAAAGTGTGGCGGACCGTCCAGTGAGGTCAGAGGTCAGAAAAGTGCAGTTTTCAGACAACGGTGGACACTGGACCGGCGCCGGCGGACACTGCCGACACTTCTGACATACGCACGCGTGCGGGGACACCTCCCCTACAACGCTACACTCTCGGATAAGCCCGAGAGATGTAAAAAAAAGTGTGGTGGACCGTCCAGTGAGGTCAGAGGTCAGAAAAGTGCAGTTTTCAGACAACGGTGGACACTGGACCGGCGCCGGCGGACACTGCCGACACTTCTGACATACGCACGCGTGCGGGGACACCTCCCCTACAACGCCAGACTCTCGGATAAGCCCGAGAGATGTAAAAAAAAGTGTGGCGGACCGTCCAGTGAGGTCAGAGGTCAGAAAAGTGCAGTTTTCAGACAACGGTGGACACTGGACCGGCGCCGACGGACACTGCCGACACTTCTGACATACGCACGCGTGCGGGGACACCTCCCCTACAACGCCAGACTCTCGGATAAGCCCGAGAGGTGTAAAGAAAAGTGTGGCGGACCGTCCAGTGAGGTCAGAGGTCAGAAAAGTGCAGTTTTCAGACAACGGTGGACACTGGACCGGCGCCGGCGGACACTGCCGACACTTCTGACATACGCACGCGTGCGGGGACACCTCCCCTACAACGCCACACTCTCGGATAAGCCCGAGAGATGTAAAAAAAAGTGTGGCGGACCGTCCAGTGAGGTCAGAGGTCAGAAAAGTGCAGTTTTCAGACAACGGTGGACACTGGACCGGCGCCGGCGGACACTGCCGACACTTCTGACATACGCACGCGTGCGGGGACACCTCCCCTACAACGCCACACTCTCGGATAAGCCCGAGAGGTGTAAAAAAAAGTGTGGCGTACCGTCCAGTGAGGTCAGAGGTCAGAAAAGTGCCGTTTTCAGACAACAGTGGACACTGGACAGGCACCGGTGGACACTGCCGACACTTCTGACATACGCACGCGTGCGGGGACACCTCCCCTACAACGCCACACTCTCGGATAAGCCCGAGAGGTGTAAAGAAAAGTGTGACGGACCGTCCAGTGAGGTCAGAGGTCAGAAAAGTGCAGTTTTCAGACAACGGTGGACACTGGACCGGCGCCGGCGGACACTGCCGACACTTCTGACATACGCACGCGTGCGGGGACACCTCCCCTACAACGCCAGACTCTCGGATAAGCCCGAGAGGTGTAAAGAAAAGTGTGGCGGACCGTCCAGTGAGGTCAGAGGTCAGAAAAGTGCAGTTTTCAGACAACGGTGGACACTGGACCGGCGCCGGCGGACACTGCCGACACTTCTGACATACGCACGCGTGCGGGGACACCTCCCCTACAACGCCACACTCTCGGATAAGCCCGAGAGATGTAAAAAAAAGTGTGGCGGACCGTCCAGTGAGGTCAGAGGTCAGAAAAGTGCAGTTTTCAGACAACGGTGGACACTGGACCGGCGCCGGCGGACACTGCCGACACTTCTGACATACGCACGCGTGCGGGGACACCTCCCCTACAACGCCACACTCTCGGATAAGCCCGAGAGATGTAAAAAAAAGTGTGGCGGACCGTCCAGTGAGGTCAGAGGTCAGAAAAGTGCAGTTTTCAGACAACGGTGGACACTGGACCGGCGCCGGCGGACACTGCCGACACTTCTGACATACGCACGCGTGCGGGGACACCTCCCCTACAACGCCACACTCTCGGATAAGCCCGAGAGGTGTAAACAAAAGTGTGGCGGACCGTCCAGTGAGGTCAGAGGTCAGAAAAGTGCAGTTTTCAGACAACAGTGGACACTGGACAGGCACCGGTGGACACTGCCGACACTTCTGACATACGCACGCGTGCGGGGACACCTCCCCTACAACGCCACACTCTCGGATAAGCCCGAGAGGTGTAAAGAAAAGTGTGGCGGACCGTCCAGTGAGGTCAGAGGTCAGAAAAGTGCAGTTTTCAGACAACGGTGGACACTGGACCGGCGCCGGCGGACACTGCCGACACTTCTGACATACGCACGCGTGCGGGGACACCTCCCCTACAACGCCAGACTCTCGGATAAGCCCGAGAGGTGTAAAGAAAAGTTTGGCGGACCGTCCAGTGAGGTCAGAGGTCAGAAAAGTGCAGTTTTCAGACAACGGTGGACACTGGACCGGCGCCGGCGGACACTGCCGACACTTCTGACATACGCACGTGTGCGGGGACACCTCCCCTACAACGCCAGACTCTCGGATAAGCCCGAGAGGTGTAAAGAAAAGTGTGGCGGACCGTCCAGTGAGGTCAGAGGTCAGAAAAGTGCAGTTTTCAGACAACGGTGGACACTGGACCGGCGCCGGCGGACACTGCCGACACTTCTGACATACGCACGCGTGCGGGGACACCTCCCCTAAAACGCTACACTCTCGGATAAGCCCGAGAGATGTAAAAAAAAGTGTGGTGGACCGTCCAGTGAGGTCAGAGGTCAGAAAAGTGCAGTTTTCAGACAACGGTGGACACTGGACCGGCGCCGGCGGACACTGCCGACACTTCTGACATACGCACGCGTGCGGGGACACCTCCCCTACAACGCCAAACTCTCGGATAAGCCCGAGAGGTGTACAAAAAAGTGTGGCGGACCGTCCAGTGAGGTCAGAGGTCAGAAAAGTGCCGTTTTCAGACAACAGTGGACACTGGACAGGCACCGGTGGACACTGCCGACACTTCTGACATACGCACGCGTGCGGGGACACCTCCCCTACAACGCCACACTCTCGGATAAGCCCGAGAGGTGTAAAGAAAAGTGTGGCGGACCGTCCAGTGAGGTCAGAGGTCAGAAAAGTGCAGTTTTCAGACAACGGTGGACACTGGACCGGCGCCGGCGGACACTGCCGACACTTCTGACATACGCACGCGTGCGGGGACACCTCCCCTACAACGCTACACTCTCGGATAAGCCCGAGAGATGTAAAAAAAAGTGTGGCGGACCGTCCAGTGAGGTCAGAGGTCAGAAAAGTGCAGTTTTCAGACAACGGTGGACACTGGACCGGCGCCGGCGGACACTGCCGACACTTCTGACATACGCACGCGTGCGGGGACACCTCCCCTACAACGCCAAACTCTCGGATAAGCCCGAGAGGTGTAAAAAAAAGTGTGGCGGACCGTCCAGTGAGGTCAGAGGTCAGAAAAGTGCCGTTTTCAGACAACAGTGGACACTGGACAGGCACCGGTGGACACTGCCGACACTTCTGACATACGCACGCGTGCGGGGACACCTCCCCTACAACGCCACACTCTCGGATAAGCCCGAGAGGTGTAAAGAAAAGTGTGGCGGACCGTCCAGTGAGGTCAGAGGTCAGAAAAGTGCAGTTTTCAGACAACGGTGGACACTGGACCGGCGCCGGCGGACACTGCCGACACTTCTGACAACGCCACACAGGGACAGGGACACCTCCCCTACAACGCCACACTCTCGGATAAGCCCGAGAGATGTAAAAAAAAGTGTGGCGGACCGTCCAGTGAGGTCAGAGGTCAGAAAAGTGCAGTTTTCAGACAACGGTGGACACTGGACCGGCGCCGGCGGACACTGCCGACACTTCTGACATACGCACGCGTGCGGGGACACCTCCCCTACAACGCCAGACTCTCGGATAAGCCCGAGAGGTGTAAAAAAAAGTGTGGCGGACCGTCCAGTGAGGTCAGAGGTCAGAAAAGTGCCGTTTTCAGACAACAGTGGACACTGGACAGGCACCGGTGGACACTGCCGACACTTCTGACATACGCACGCGTGCGGGGACACCTCCCCTACAACGCCACACTCTCGGATAAGCCCGAGAGGTGTAAAGAAAAGTGTGGCGGACCGTCCAGTGAGGTCAGAGGTCAGAAAAGTGCAGTTTTCAGACAACGGTGGACACTGGACCGGCGCCGGCGGACACTGCCGACACTTCTGACATACGCACGCGTGCGGGGACACCTCCCCTACAACGCCAGACTCTCGGATAAGCCCGAGAGGTGTAAAGAAAAGTGTGGCGGACCGTCCAGTGAGGTCAGAGGTCAGAAAAGTGCAGTTTTCAGACAACGGTGGACACTGGACCGGCGCCGGCGGACACTGCCGACACTTCTGACATACGCACGCGTGCGGGGACACCTCCCCTACAACGCCACACTCTCGGATAAGCCCGAGAGATGTAAAAAAAAGTGTGGCGGACCGTCCAGTGAGGTCAGAGGTCAGAAAAGTGCAGTTTTCAGACAACGGTGGACACTGGACCGGCGCCGGCGGACACTGCCGACACTTCTGACATACGCACGCGTGCGGGGACACCTCCCCTACAACGCCACACTCTCGAATAAGCCCGAGAGATGTAAAAAAAAGTGTGGCGGACCGTCCAGTGAGGTCAGAGGTCAGAAAAGTGCAGTTTTCAGACAACGGTGGACACTGGACCGGCGCCGGCGGACACTGCCGACACTTCTGACATACGCAAGCGTGCGGGGACACCTCCCCTACAACGCCACACTCTCGGATAAGCCCGAGAGGTGTAAAGAAAAGTGTGGCGGACCGTCCAGTGAGGTCAGAGGTCAGAAAAGTGCAGTTTTCAGACAACGGTGGACACTGGACCGGCGCCGGCGGACACTGCCGACACTTCTGACATACGCACGCGTGCGGGGACACCTCCCCTACAACGCCAGACTCTCGGATAAGCCCGAGAGGTGTAAAGAAAAGTGTGGCGGACCGTCCAGTGAGGTCAGAGGTCAGAAAAGTGCAGTTTTCAGACAACGGTGGACACTGGACCGGTGCCGACGGACACTGCCGACACTTCTGACATACGCACGCATGCGGGGACACCTCCCCTACAACGCCACACTCTCGGATAAGCCCGAGAGATGTAAAAAAAAGTGTGGCGGACCGTCCAGTGAGGTCAGAGGTCAGAAAAGTGCAGTTTTCAGACAACGGTGGACACTGGACCGGCGCCGGCGGACACTGCCGACACTTCTGACATACGCACGCGTGCGGGGACACCTCCCCTACAACGCCACACTCTCGGATAAGCCCGAGAGATGTAAAAAAAAGTGTGGCGGACCGTCCAGTGAGGTCAGAGGTCAGAAAAGTGCAGTTTTCAGACAACGGTGGACACTGGACCGGCGCCGGCGGACACTGCCGACACTTCTGACATACGCACGCGTGCGGGGACACCTCCCCTACAACGCCACACTCTCGGATAAGCCCGAGAGATGTAAAAAAAAGTGTGGCGGACCGTCCAGTGAGGTCAGAGGTCAGAAAAGTGCAGTTATCAGACAACGGTGGACACTGGACCGGCGCCGGCGGACACTGCCGACACTTCTGACAACGCCACACAGGGACAGGGACACCTCCCCTACAACGCCACACTCTCGGATAAGCCCGAGAGATGTAAAAAAAAGTGTGGCGGACCGTCCAGTGAGGTCAGAGGTCAGAAAAGTGCAGTTTTCAGACAACGGTGGACACTGGACCGGCGCCGGCGGACACTGCCGACACTTCTGACATACGCACGCGTGCGGGGACACCTCCCCTACAACGCCACACTCTCGGATAAGCCCGAGAGGTGTAAAAAAAAGTGTGGCGGACCGTCCAGTGAGGTCAGAGGTCAGAAAAGTGCCGTTTTCAGACAACAGTGGACACTGGACAGGCACCGGTGGACACTGCCGACACTTCTGACATACGCACGCGTGCGGGGACACCTCCCCTACAACGCCACACTCTCGGATAAGCCCGAGAGGTGTAAAAAAAAGTGTGGCGGACCGTCCAGTGAGGTCAGAGGTCAGAAAAGTGCAGTTTTCAGACAACGGTGGACACTGGACCGGCGCCGGCGGACACTGCCGACACTTCTGACATACGCACGCGTGCGGGGACACCTCCCCTACAACGCCAGACTCTCGGATAAGCCCGAGAGGTGTAAAGAAAAGTGTGGCGGACCGTCCAGTGAGGTCAGAGGTCAGAAAAGTGCAGTTTTCAGACAACGGTGGACACTGGACCGGCGCCGGCGGACACTGCCGACACTTCTGACATACGCACGCGTGCGGGGACACCTCCCCTACAACGCCACACTCTCGGATAAGCCCGAGAGATGTAAAAAAAAGTGTGGCGGACCGTCCAGTGAGGTCAGAGGTCAGAAAAGTGCAGTTTTCAGACAACGGTGGACACTGGACCGGCGCCGGCGGACACTGCCGACACTTCTGACAACGCCACACAGGGACAGGGACACCTCCCTACAACGCCACACTCTCGGATAAGCCCGAGAGATGTAAAAAAAAGTGTGGCGGACCGTCCAGTGAGGTCAGAGGTCAGAAAAGTGCAGTTTTCAGACAACGGTGGACACTGGACCGGCGCCGGCGGACACTGCCGACACTTCTGACATACGCACGCGTGCGGGGACACCTCCCCTACAACGCCAGACTCTCGGATAAGCCCGAGAGGTGTAAAGAAAAGTGTGGCGGACCGTCCAGTGAGGTCAGAGGTCAGAAAAGTGCAGTTTTCAGACAACGGTGGACACTGGACCGGCGCCGGCGGACACTGCCGACACTTCTGACATACGCACGCGTGCGGGGACACCTCCCCTACAACGCCACACTCTCGGATAAGCCCGAGAGATGTAAAAAAAAGTGTGGCGGACCGTCCAGTGAGGTCAGAGGTCAGAAAAGTGCAGTTTTCAGACAACGGTGGACACTGGACCGGCGCCGGCGGACACTGCCGACACTTCTGACATACGCACGCGTGCGGGGACACCTCCCCTACAACGCCACACTCTCGGATAAGCCCGAGAGGTGTAAAAAAAAGTGTGGCGTACCGTCCAGTGAGGTCAGAGGTCAGAAAAGTGCCGTTTTCAGACAACAGTGGACACTGGACAGGCACCGGTGGACACTGCCGACACTTCTGACATACGCACGCGTGCGGGGACACCTCCCCTACAACGCCACACTCTCGGATAAGCCCGAGAGGTGTAAAGAAAAGTGTGACGGACCGTCCAGTGAGGTCAGAGGTCAGAAAAGTGCAGTTTTCAGACAACGGTGGACACTGGACCGGCGCCGGCGGACACTGCCGACACTTCTGACATACGCACGCGTGCGGGGACACCTCCCCTACAACGCCAGACTCTCGGATAAGCCCGAGAGGTGTAAAGAAAAGTGTGGCGGACCGTCCAGTGAGGTCAGAGGTCAGAAAAGTGCAGTTTTCAGACAACGGTGGACACTGGACCGGCGCCGGCGGACACTGCCGACACTTCTGACATACGCACGCGTGCGGGGACACCTCCCCTACAACGCCACACTCTCGGATAAGCCCGAGAGATGTAAAAAAAAGTGTGGCGGACCGTCCAGTGAGGTCAGAGGTCAGAAAAGTGCAGTTTTCAGACAACGGTGGACACTGGACCGGCGCCGGCGGACACTGCCGACACTTCTGACATACGCACGCGTGCGGGGACACCTCCCCTACAACGCCACACTCTCGGATAAGCCCGAGAGATGTAAAAAAAAGTGTGGCGGACCGTCCAGTGAGGTCAGAGGTCAGAAAAGTGCAGTTTTCAGACAACGGTGGACACTGGACCGGCGCCGGCGGACACTGCCGACACTTCTGACATACGCACGCGTGCGGGGACACCTCCCCTACAACGCCACACTCTCGGATAAGCCCGAGAGGTGTAAACAAAAGTGTGGCGGACCGTCCAGTGAGGTCAGAGGTCAGAAAAGTGCAGTTTTCAGACAACAGTGGACACTGGACAGGCACCGGTGGACACTGCCGACACTTCTGACATACGCACGCGTGCGGGGACACCTCCCCTACAACGCCACACTCTCGGATAAGCCCGAGAGGTGTAAAGAAAAGTGTGGCGGACCGTCCAGTGAGGTCAGAGGTCAGAAAAGTGCAGTTTTCAGACAACGGTGGACACTGGACCGGCGCCGGCGGACACTGCCGACATTTCTGACATACGCACGCGTGCGGGGACACCTCCCCTACAACGCCAGACTCTCGGATAAGCCCGAGAGGTGTAAAGAAAAGTTTGGCGGACCGTCCAGTGAGGTCAGAGGTCAGAAAAGTGCAGTTTTCAGACAACGGTGGACACTGGACCGGCGCCGGCGGACACTGCCGACACTTCTGACATACGCACGTGTGCGGGGACACCTCCCCTACAACGCCAGACTCTCGGATAAGCCCGAGAGGTGTAAAGAAAAGTGTGGCGGACCGTCCAGTGAGGTCAGAGGTCAGAAAAGTGCAGTTTTCAGACAACGGTGGACACTGGACCGGCGCCGGCGGACACTGCCGACACTTCTGACATACGCACGCGTGCGGGGACACCTCCCCTAAAACGCTACACTCTCGGATAAGCCCGAGAGATGTAAAAAAAAGTGTGGTGGACCGTCCAGTGAGGTCAGAGGTCAGAAAAGTGCAGTTTTCAGACAACGGTGGACACTGGACCGGCGCCGGCGGACACTGCCGACACTTCTGACATACGCACGCGTGCGGGGACACCTCCCCTACAACGCCAAACTCTCGGATAAGCCCGAGAGGTGTACAAAAAAGTGTGGCGGACCGTCCAGTGAGGTCAGAGGTCAGAAAAGTGCCGTTTTCAGACAACAGTGGACACTGGACAGGCACCGGTGGACACTGCCGACACTTCTGACATACGCACGCGTGCGGGGACACCTCCCCTACAACGCCACACTCTCGGATAAGCCCGAGAGGTGTAAAGAAAAGTGTGGCGGACCGTCCAGTGAGGTCAGAGGTCAGAAAAGTGCAGTTTTCAGACAACGGTGGACACTGGACCGGCGCCGGCGGACACTGCCGACACTTCTGACATACGCACGCGTAAGGGGACACCTCCCCTACAACGCTACACTCTCGGATAAGCCCGAGAGATGTAAAAAAAAGTGTGGCGGACCGTCCAGTGAGGTCAGAGGTCAGAAAAGTGCAGTTTTCAGACAACGGTGGACACTGGACCGGCGCCGGCGGACACTGCCGACACTTCTGACATACGCACGCGTGCGGGGACACCTCCCCTACAACGCCAAACTCTCGGATAAGCCCGAGAGGTGTAAAAAAAAGTGTGGCGGACAGTCCAGTGAGGTCAGAGGTCAGAAAAGTGCCGTTTTCAGACAACAGTGGACACTGGACAGGCACCGGTGGACACTGCCGACACTTCTGACATACGCACGCGTGCGGGGACACCTCCCCTACAACGCCACACTCTCGGATAAGCCCGAGAGGTGTAAAGAAAAGTGTGGCGGACCGTCCAGTGAGGTCAGAGGTCAGAAAAGTGCAGTTTTCAGACAACGGTGGACACTGGACCGGCGCCGGCGGACACTGCCGACACTTCTGACAACGCCACACAGGGACAGGGACACCTCCCCTACAACGCCACACTCTCGGATAAGCCCGAGAGATGTAAAAAAAAGTGTGGCGGACCGTCCAGTGAGGTCAGAGGTCAGAAAAGTGCAGTTTTCAGACAACGGTGGACACTGGACCGGCGCCGGCGGACACTGCCGACACTTCTGACATACGCACGCGTGCGGGGACACCTCCCCTACAACGCCAGACTCTCGGATAAGCCCGAGAGGTGTAAAAAAAAGTGTGGCGGACCGTCCAGTGAGGTCAGAGGTCAGAAAAGTGCCGTTTTCAGACAACAGTGGACACTGGACAGGCACCGGTGGACACTGCCGACACTTCTGACATACGCACGCGTGCGGGGACACCTCCCCTACAACGCCACACTCTCGGATAAGCCCGAGAGGTGTAAAGAAAAGTGTGGCGGACCGTCCAGTGAGGTCAGAGGTCAGAAAAGTGCAGTTTTCAGACAACGGTGGACACTGGACCGGCGCCGGCGGACACTGCCGACACTTCTGACATACGCACGCGTGCGGGGACACCTCCCCTACAACGCCAGACTCTCGGATAAGCCCGAGAGGTGTAAAGAAAAGTGTGGCGGACCGTCCAGTGAGGTCAGAGGTCAGAAAAGTGCAGTTTTCAGACAACGGTGGACACTGGACCGGCGCCGGCGGACACTGCCGACACTTCTGACATACGCACGCGTGCGGGGACACCTCCCCTACAACGCCACACTCTCGGATAAGCCCGAGAGATGTAAAAAAAAGTGTGGCGGACCGTCCAGTGAGGTCAGAGGTCAGAAAAGTGCAGTTTTCAGACAACGGTGGACACTGGACCGGCGCCGGCGGACACTGCCGACACTTCTGACATACGCACGCGTGCGGGGACACCTCCCCTACAACGCCACACTCTCGAATAAGCCCGAGAGATGTAAAAAAAAGTGTGGCGGACCGTCCAGTGAGGTCAGAGGTCAGAAAAGTGCAGTTTTCAGACAACGGTGGACACTGGACCGGCGCCGGCGGACACTGCCGACACTTCTGACATACGCAAGCGTGCGGGGACACCTCCCCTACAACGCCACACTCTCGGATAAGCCCGAGAGGTGTAAAGAAAAGTGTGGCGGACCGTCCAGTGAGGTCAGAGGTCAGAAAAGTGCAGTTTTCAGACAACGGTGGACACTGGACCGGCGCCGGCGGACACTGCCGACACTTCTGACATACGCACGCGTGCGGGGACACCTCCCCTACAACGCCAGACTCTCGGATAAGCCCGAGAGGTGTAAAGAAAAGTGTGGCGGACCGTCCAGTGAGGTCAGAGGTCAGAAAAGTGCAGTTTTCAGACAACGGTGGACACTGGACCGGTGCCGACGGACACTGCCGACACTTCTGACATACGCACGCATGCGGGGACACCTCCCCTACAACGCCACACTCTCGGATAAGCCCGAGAGATGTAAAAAAAAGTGTGGCGGACCGTCCAGTGAGGTCAGAGGTCAGAAAAGTGCAGTTTTCAGACAACGGTGGACACTGGACCGGCGCCGGCGGACACTGCCGACACTTCTGACATACGCACGCGTGCGGGGACACCTCCCCTACAACGCCACACTCTCGGATAAGCCCGAGAGATGTAAAAAAAAGTGTGGCGGACCGTCCAGTGAGGTCAGAGGTCAGAAAAGTGCAGTTTTCAGACAACGGTGGACACTGGACCGGCGCCGGCGGACACTGCCGACACTTCTGACATACGCACGCGTGCGGGGACACCTCCCCTACAACGCCACACTCTCGGATAAGCCCGAGAGATGTAAAAAAAAGTGTGGCGGACCGTCCAGTGAGGTCAGAGGTCAGAAAAGTGCAGTTATCAGACAACGGTGGACACTGGACCGGCGCCGGCGGACACTGCCGACACTTCTGACAACGCCACACAGGGACAGGGACACCTCCCCTACAACGCCACACTCTCGGATAAGCCCGAGAGATGTAAAAAAAAGTGTGGCGGACCGTCCAGTGAGGTCAGAGGTCAGAAAAGTGCAGTTTTCAGACAACGGTGGACACTGGACCGGCGCCGGCGGACACTGCCGACACTTCTGACATACGCACGCGTGCGGGGACACCTCCCCTACAACGCCACACTCTCGGATAAGCCCGAGAGGTGTAAAAAAAAGTGTGGCGGACCGTCCAGTGAGGTCAGAGGTCAGAAAAGTGCAGTTTTCAGACAACGGTGGACACTGGACCGGCGCCGGCGGACACTGCCGACACTTCTGACATACGCACGCGTGCGGGGACACCTCCCCTACAACGCCAGACTCTCGGATAAGCCCGAGAGGTGTAAAGAAAAGTGTGGCGGACCGTCCAGTGAGGTCAGAGGTCAGAAAAGTGCAGTTTTCAGACAACGGTGGACACTGGACCGGCGCCGGCGGACACTGCCGACACTTCTGACATACGCACGCGTGCGGGGACACCTCCCCTACAACGCCACACTCTCGGATAAGCCCGAGAGATGTAAAAAAAAGTGTGGCGGACTGTCCAGTGAGGTCAGAGGTCAGAAAAGTGCAGTTTTCAGACAACGGTGGACACTGGACCGGCGCCGGCGGACACTGCCGACACTTCTGACATACGCACGCGTGCGGGGACACCTCCCCTACAACGCCACACTCTCGGATAAGCCCGAGAGATGTAAAAAAAAGTGTGGCGGACCGTCCAGTGAGGTCAGAGGTCAGAAAAGTGCAGTTTTCAGACAACGGTGGACACTGGACCGGCGCCGGCGGACACTGCCGACACTTCTGACATACGCACGCGTGCGGGGACACCTCCCCTACAACGCCAGACTCTCGGATAAGCCCGAGAGGTGTAAAGAAAAGTGTGGCGGACCGTCCAGTGAGGTCAGAGGTCAGAAAAGTGCAGTTTTCAGACAACGGTGGACACTGGACCGGTGCCGGCGGACACTGCCGACACTTCTGACATACGCACGCATGCGGGGACACCTCCCCTACAACGCCACACTCTCGGATAAGCCCGAGAGATGTAAAAAAAAGTGTGGCGGACCGTCCAGTGAGGTCAGAGGTCAGAAAAGTGCAGTTTTCAGACAACGGTGGACACTGGACCGGCGCCGGCGGACACTGCCGACACTTCTGACATACGCACGCGTGCGGGGACACCTCCCCTACAACGCCACACTCTCGGATAAGCCCGAGAGATGTAAAAAAAAGTGTGGCGGACCGTCCAGTGAGGTCAGAGGTCAGAAAAGTGCAGTTTTCAGACAACGGTGGACACTGGACCGGCGCCGGCGGACACTGCCGACACTTCTGACATACGCACGCGTGCGGGGACACCTCCCCTACAACGCCACACTCTTGGATAAGCCCGAGAGATGTAAAAAAAAGTGTGGCGGACCGTCCAGTGAGGTCAGAGGTCAGAAAAGTGCAGTTTTCAGACAACGGTGGACACTGGACCGGCGCCGGCGGACACTGCCGACACTTCTGACATACGCACGCGTGCGGGGACACCTCCCCTACAACGCCACACTCTTGGATAAGCCCGAGAGATGTAAAAAAAAGTGTGGCGGACCGTCCAGTGAGGTCAGAGGTCAGAAAAGTGCAGTTTTCAGACAACGGTGGACACTGGACCGGCGCCGGCGGACACTGCCGACACTTCTGACAACGCCACACAGGGACAGGGACACCTCCCCTACAACGCCACACTCTCGGATAAGCCCGAGAGATGTAAAAAAAAGTGTGGCGGACCGTCCAGTGAGGTCAGAGGTCAGAAAAGTGCAGTTTTCAGACAACGGTGGACACTGGACCGGCGCCGGCGGACACTGCCGACACTTCTGACATACGCACGCGTGCGGGGACACCTCCCCTACAACGCCACACTCTCGGATAAGCCCGAGAGGTGTAAAAAAAAGTGTGGCGGACCGTCCAGTGAGGTCAGAGGTCAGAAAAGTGCAGTTTTCAGACAACGGTGGACACTGGACCGGCGCCGGCGGACACTGCCGACACTTCTGACAACGCCACACAGGGACAGGGACACCTCCCCTACAACGCCACACTCTCGGATAAGCCCGAGAGATGTAAAAAAAAGTGTGGCGGACCGTCCAGTGAGGTCAGAGGTCAGAAAAGTGCAGTTTTCAGACAACGGTGGACACTGGACCGGCGCCGGCGGACACTGCCGACACTTCTGACATACGCACGCGTGCGGGGACACCTCCCCTACAACGCCAGACTCTCGGATAAGCCCGAGAGGTGTAAAAAAAAGTGTGGCGGACCGTCCAGTGAGGTCAGAGGTCAGAAAAGTGCCGTTTTCAGACAACAGTGGACACTGGACAGGCACCGGTGGACACTGCCGACACTTCTGACATACGCACGCGTGCGGGGACACCTCCCCTACAACGCCACACTCTCGGATAAGCCCGAGAGGTGTAAAGAAAAGTGTGGCGGACCGTCCAGTGAGGTCAGAGGTCAGAAAAGTGCAGTTTTCAGACAACGGTGGACACTGGACCGGCGCCGGCGGACACTGCCGACACTTCTGACATACGCACGCGTGCGGGGACACCTCCCCTACAACGCCAGACTCTCGGATAAGCCCGAGAGGTGTAAAGAAAAGTGTGGCGGACCGTCCAGTGAGGTCAGAGGTCAGAAAAGTGCAGTTTTCAGACAACGGTGGACACTGGACCGGCGCCGGCGGACACTGCCGACACTTCTGACATACGCACGCGTGCGGGGACACTTCCCCTACAACGCCACACTCTCGGATAAGCCCGAGAGATGTAAAAAAAAGTGTGGCGGACCGTCCAGTGAGGTCAGAGGTCAGAAAAGTGCAGTTTTCAGACAACGGTGGACACTGGACCGGCGCCGGCGGACACTGCCGACACTTCTGACATACGCACGCGTGCGGGGACACCTCCCCTACAACGCCACACTCTCGAATAAGCCCGAGAGATGTAAAAAAAAGTGTGGCGGACCGTCCAGTGAGGTCAGAGGTCAGAAAAGTGCAGTTTTCAGACAACGGTGGACACTGGACCGGCGCCGGCGGACACTGCCGACACTTCTGACATACGCAAGCGTGCGGGGACACCTCCCCTACAACGCCACACTCTCGGATAAGCCCGAGAGGTGTAAAGAAAAGTGTGGCGGACCGTCCAGTGAGGTCAGAGGTCAGAAAAGTGCAGTTTTCAGACAACGGTGGACACTGGACCGGTGCCGGCGGACACTGCCGACACTTCTGACATACGCACGCATGCGGGGACACCTCCCCTACAACGCCACACTCTCGGATAAGCCCGAGAGATGTAAAAAAAGGTGTGGCGGACCGTCCAGTGAGGTCAGAGGTCAGAAAAGTGCAGTTTTCAGACAACGGTGGACACTGGACCGGCGCCGGCGGACACTGCCGACACTTCTGACATACGCACGCGTGCGGGGACACCTCCCCTACAACGCCACACTCTCGAATAAGCCCGAGAGATGTAAAAAAAAGTGTGGCGGACCGTCCAGTGAGGTCAGAGGTCAGAAAAGTGCAGTTTTCAGACAACGGTGGACACTGGACCGGCGCCGGCGGACACTGCCGACACTTCTGACATACGCACGCGTGCGGGGACACCTCCCCTACAACGCCACACTCTCGGATAAGCCCGAGAGATGTAAAAAAAAGTGTGGCGGACCGTCCAGTGAGGTCAGAGGTCAGAAAAGTGCAGTTTTCAGACAACGGTGGACACTGGACCGGCGCCGGCGGACACTGCCGACACTTCTGACATACGCACGCGTGCGGGGACACCTCCCCTACAACGCCACACTCTCGGATAAGCCCGAGAGATGTAAAAAAAAGTGTGGCGGACCGTCCAGTGAGGTCAGAGGTCAGAAAAGTGCAGTTTTCAGACAACGGTGGACACTGGACCGGCGCCGGCGGACACTGCCGACACTTCTGACAACGCCACACAGGGACAGGGACACCTCCCTACAACGCCACACTCTCGGATAAGCCCGAGAGATGTAAAAAAAAGTGTGGCGGACCGTCCAGTGAGGTCAGAGGTCAGAAAAGTGCAGTTTTCAGACAACGGTGGACACTGGACCGGCGCCGGCGGACACTGCCGACACTTCTGACATACGCACGCGTGCGGGGACACCTCCCCTACAACGCCACACTCTCGGATAAGCCCGAGAGGTGTAAAAAAAAGTGTGGCGGACCGTCCAGTGAGGTCAGAGGTCAGAAAAGTGCCGTTTTCAGACAACAGTGGACACTGGACAGGCACCGGTGGACACTGCCGACACTTCTGACATACGCACGCGTGCGGGGACACCTCCCCTACAACGCCACACTCTCGGATAAGCCCGAGAGGTGTAAAGAAAAGTGTGGCGGACCGTCCAGTGAGGTCAGAGGTCAGAAAAGTGCAGTTTTCAGACAACGGTGGACACTGGACCGGCGCCGGCGGACACTGCCGACACTTCTGACATACGCACGCGTGCGGGGACACCTCCCCTACAACGCCAGACTCTCGGATAAGCCCGAGAGGTGTAAAGAAAAGTGTGGCGGACCGTCCAGTGAGGTCAGAGGTCAGAAAAGTGCAGTTTTCAGACAACGGTGGACACTGGACCGGCGCCGGCGGACACTGCCGACACTTCTGACATACGCACGCGTGCGGGGACACCTCCCCTACAACGCCACACTCTCGGATAAGCCCGAGAGATGTAAAAAAAAGTGTGGCGGACCGTCCAGTGAGGTCAGAGGTCAGAAAAGTGCAGTTTTCAGACAACGGTGGACACTGGACCGGCGCCGGCGGACACTGCCGACACTTCTGACATACGCACGCGTGCGGGGACACCTCCCCTACAACGCCACACTCTCGGATAAGCCCGAGAGATGTAAAAAAAAGTGTGGCGGACCGTCCAGTGAGGTCAGAGGTCAGAAAAGTGCAGTTTTCAGACAACGGTGGACAATGGACAGGCACCGGTGGACACTGCCGACACTTCTGACATACGCACGCGTGCGGGGACACCTCCCCTACAACGCCACACTCTCGGATAAGCCCGAGAGGTGTAAAGAAAAGTGTGGCAGACCGTCCAGTGAGGTCAGAGGTCAGAAAAGTGCCGTTTTCAGACAACAGTGGACACTTCTGACATACGCACGCGTGCGGGGACACCTCCCCTACAACGCCACACTCTCGGATAAGCCCGAGAGATGTAAAAAAAAGTGTGGCGGACCGTCCAGTGAGGTCAGAGGTCAGAAAAGTGCAGTTTTCAGACAACGGTGGACACTGGACCGGCGCCGGCGGACACTGCCGACACTTCTGACATACGCACGCGTGCGGGGACACCTCCCCTACAACGCCACACTCTCGGATAAGCCCGAGAGATGTAAAAAAAAGTGTGGCGGACCGTCCAGTGAGGTCAGAGGTCAGAAAAGTGCAGTTTTCAGACAACGGTGGACACTGGACCGGCGCCGGCGGACACTGCCGACACTTCTGACATACGCACGCGTGCGGGGACACCTCCCCTACAACGCCACACTCTTGGATAAGCCCCGAGAGATGTAAAAAAAAGTGTGGCGGACCGTCAGTGAGGTCAGAGGTCAGAAAAGTGCAGTTTTCAGACAACGGTGGACACTGGACCGGCGCCGGCGGACACTGCCGACACTTCTGACAACGCCACACAGGGACAGGGACACCTCCCCTACAACGCCACACTCTCGGATAAGCCCGAGAGATGTAAAAAAAAGTGTGGCGGACCGTCCAGTGAGGTCAGAGGTCAGAAAAGTGCAGTTTTCAGACAACGGTGGACACTGGACCGGCGCCGGCGGACACTGCCGACACTTCTGACATACGCACGCGTGCGGGGACACCTCCCCTACAACGCCACACTCTCGGATAAGCCCGAGAGGTGTAAAAAAAAGTGTGGCGGACCGTCCAGTGAGGTCAGAGGTCAGAAAAGTGCAGTTTTCAGACAACGGTGGACACTGGACCGGCGCCGGCGGACACTGCCGACACTTCTGACAACGCCACACAGGGACAGGGACACCTCCCCTACAACGCCACACTCTCGGATAAGCCCGAGAGATGTAAAAAAAAGTGTGGCGGACCGTCCAGTGAGGTCAGAGGTCAGAAAAGTGCAGTTTTCAGACAACGGTGGACACTGGACCGGCGCCGGCGGACACTGCCGACACTTCTGACATACGCACGCGTGCGGGGACACCTCCCCTACAACGCCAGACTCTCGGATAAGCCCGAGAGGTGTAAAAAAAAGTGTGGCGGACCGTCCAGTGAGGTCAGAGGTCAGAAAAGTGCCGTTTTCAGACAACAGTGGACACTGGACAGGCACCGGTGGACACTGCCGACACTTCTGACATACGCACGCGTGCGGGGACACCTCCCCTACAACGCCACACTCTCGGATAAGCCCGAGAGTTGTAAAGAAAAGTGTGGCGGACCGTCCAGTGAGGTCAGAGGTCAGAAAAGTGCAGTTTTCAGACAACGGTGGACACTGGACCGGCGCCGGCGGACACTGCCGACACTTCTGACATACGCACGCGTGCGGGGACACCTCCCCTACAACGCCAGACTCTCGGATAAGCCCGAGAGGTGTAAAGAAAAGTGTGGCGGACCGTCCAGTGAGGTCAGAGGTCAGAAAAGTGCAGTTTTCAGACAACGGTGGACACTGGACCGGCGCCGGCGGACACTGCCGACACTTCTGACATACGCACGCGTGCGGGGACACTTCCCCTACAACGCCACACTCTCGGATAAGCCCGAGAGATGTAAAAAAAAGTGTGGCGGACCGTCCAGTGAGGTCAGAGGTCAGAAAAGTGCAGTTTTCAGACAACGGTGGACACTGGACCGGCGCCGGCGGACACTGCCGACACTTCTGACATACGCACGCGTGCGGGGACACCTCCCCTACAACGCCACACTCTCGAATAAGCCCGAGAGATGTAAAAAAAAGTGTGGCGGACCGTCCAGTGAGGTCAGAGGTCAGAAAAGTGCAGTTTTCAGACAACGGTGGACACTGGACCGGCGCCGGCGGACACTGCCGACACTTCTGACATACGCAAGCGTGCGGGGACACCTCCCCTACAACGCCACACTCTCGGATAAGCCCGAGAGGTGTAAAGAAAAGTGTGGCGGACCGTCCAGTGAGGTCAGAGGTCAGAAAAGTGCAGTTTTCAGACAACGGTGGACACTGGACCGGTGCCGGCGGACACTGCCGACACTTCTGACATACGCACGCATGCGGGGACACCTCCCCTACAACGCCACACTCTCGGATAAGCCCGAGAGATGTAAAAAAAGGTGTGGCGGACCGTCCAGTGAGGTCAGAGGTCAGA
The DNA here is from genome assembly GCF_963280865.1 of Gymnoscopelus braueri. Classification (NCBI taxonomy): domain Eukaryota; kingdom Metazoa; phylum Chordata; class Actinopteri; order Myctophiformes; family Myctophidae; genus Gymnoscopelus; species Gymnoscopelus braueri. The sequence goes on along the minus strand of NC_137619.1, from coordinate 48,964,607 downwards.
AAAGTGCAGTTTTCAGACAACGGTGGACACTGGACCGGCGCCGGCGGACACTGCCGACACTTCTGACATACGCACGCGTGCGGGGACACCTCCCCTACAACGCCACACTCTCGAATAAGCCCGAGAGATGTAAAAAAAAGTGTGGCGGACCGTCCAGTGAGGTCAGAGGTCAGAAAAGTGCAGTTTTCAGACAACGGTGGACACTGGACCGGCGCCGGCGGACACTGCCGACACTTCTGACATACGCACGCGTGCGGGGACACCTCCCCTACAACGCCACACTCTCGGATAAGCCCGAGAGATGTAAAAAAAAGTGTGGCGGACCGTCCAGTGAGGTCAGAGGTCAGAAAAGTGCAGTTTTCAGACAACGGTGGACACTGGACCGGCGCCGGCGGACACTGCCGACACTTCTGACATACGCACGCGTGCGGGGACACCTCCCCTACAACGCCAGACTCTCGGATAAGCCCGAGAGGTGTAAAAAAAAGTGTGGCGGACCGTCCAGTGAGGTCAGAGGTCAGAAAAGTGCCGTTTTCAGACAACAGTGGACACTGGACAGGCACCGGTGGACACTGCCGACACTTCTGACATACGCACGCGTGCGGGGACACCTCCCCTACAACGCCACACTCTCGGATAAGCCCGAGAGGTGTAAAGAAAAGTGTGGCGGACCGTCCAGTGAGGTCAGAGGTCAGAAAAGTGCAGTTTTCAGACAACGGTGGACACTGGACCGGCGCCGGCGGACACTGCCGACACTTCTGACATACGCACGCGTGCGGGGACACCTCCCCTACAACGCCACACTCTCGGATAAGCCCGAGAGGTGTAAAAAAAAGTGTGGCGGACCGTCCAGTGAGGTCAGAGGTCAGAAAAGTGCAGTTTTCAGACAACGGTGGACACTGGACCGGCGCCGGCGGACACTGCCGACACTTCTGACAACGCCACACAGGGACAGGGACACCTCCCCTACAACGCCACACTCTCGGATAAGCCCGAGAGATGTAAAAAAAAGTGTGGCGGACCGTCCAGTGAGGTCAGAGGTCAGAAAAGTGCAGTTTTCAGACAACGGTGGACACTGGACCGGCGCCGGCGGACACTGCCGACACTTCTGACATACGCACGCGTGCGGGGACACCTCCCCTACAACGCCAGACTCTCGGATAAGCCCGAGAGGTGTAAAAAAAAGTGTGGCGGACCGTCCAGTGAGGTCAGAGGTCAGAAAAGTGCCGTTTTCAGACAACAGTGGACACTGGACAGGCACCGGTGGACACTGCCGACACTTCTGACATACGCACGCGTGCGGGGACACCTCCCCTACAACGCCACACTCTCGGATAAGCCCGAGAGGTGTAAAGAAAAGTGTGGCGGACCGTCCAGTGAGGTCAGAGGTCAGAAAAGTGCAGTTTTCAGACAACGGTGGACACTGGACCGGCGCCGGCGGACACTGCCGACACTTCTGACATACGCACGCGTGCGGGGACACCTCCCCTACAACGCCAGACTCTCGGATAAGCCCGAGAGGTGTAAAGAAAAGTGTGGCGGACCGTCCAGTGAGGTCAGAGGTCAGAAAAGTGCAGTTTTCAGACAACGGTGGACACTGGACCGGCGCCGGCGGACACTGCCGACACTTCTGACATACGCACGCGTGCGGGGACACTTCCCCTACAACGCCACACTCTCGGATAAGCCCGAGAGATGTAAAAAAAAGTGTGGCGGACCGTCCAGTGAGGTCAGAGGTCAGAAAAGTGCAGTTTTCAGACAACGGTGGACACTGGACCGGCGCCGGCGGACACTGCCGACACTTCTGACATACGCACGCGTGCGGGGACACCTCCCCTACAACGCCACACTCTCGAATAAGCCCGAGAGATGTAAAAAAAAGTGTGGCGGACCGTCCAGTGAGGTCAGAGGTCAGAAAAGTGCAGTTTTCAGACAACGGTGGACACTGGACCGGCGCCGGCGGACACTGCCGACACTTCTGACATACGCAAGCGTGCGGGGACACCTCCCCTACAACGCCACACTCTCGGATAAGCCCGAGAGGTGTAAAGAAAAGTGTGGCGGACCGTCCAGTGAGGTCAGAGGTCAGAAAAGTGCAGTTTTCAGACAACGGTGGACACTGGACCGGTGCCGGCGGACACTGCCGACACTTCTGACATACGCACGCATGCGGGGACACCTCCCCTACAACGCCAGACTCTCGGATAAGCCCGAGAGATGTAAAAAAAGGTGTGGCGGACCGTCCAGTGAGGTCAGAGGTCAGAAAAGTGCAGTTTTCAGACAACGGTGGACACTGGACCGGCGCCGGCGGACACTGCCGACACTTCTGACATACGCACGCGTGCGGGGACACCTCCCCTACAACGCCACACTCTCGAATAAGCCCGAGAGATGTAAAAAAAAGTGTGGCGGACCGTCCAGTGAGGTCAGAGGTCAGAAAAGTGCAGTTTTCAGACAACGGTGGACACTGGACCGGCGCCGGCGGACACTGCCGACACTTCTGACATACGCACGCGTGCGGGGACACCTCCCCTACAACGCCACACTCTCGGATAAGCCCGAGAGATGTAAAAAAAAGTGTGGCGGACCGTCCAGTGAGGTCAGAGGTCAGAAAAGTGCAGTTTTCAGACAACGGTGGACACTGGACCGGCGCCGGCGGACACTGCCGACACTTCTGACATACGCACGCGTGCGGGGACACCTCCCCTACAACGCCACACTCTCGGATAAGCCCGAGAGATGTAAAAAAAAGTGTGGCGGACCGTCCAGTGAGGTCAGAGGTCAGAAAAGTGCAGTTTTCAGACAACGGTGGACACTGGACCGGCGCCGGCGGACACTGCCGACACTTCTGACATACGCACGCGTGCGGGGACACCTCCCCTACAACGCCAGACTCTCGGATAAGCCCGAGAGGTGTAAAAAAAAGTGTGGCGGACCGTCCAGTGAGGTCAGAGGTCAGAAAAGTGCCGTTTTCAGACAACAGTGGACACTGGACAGGCACCGGTGGACACTGCCGACACTTCTGACATACGCACGCGTGCGGGGACACCTCCCCTACAACGCCACACTCTCGGATAAGCCCGAGAGGTGTAAAGAAAAGTGTGGCGGACCGTCCAGTGAGGTCAGAGGTCAGAAAAGTGCAGTTTTCAGACAACGGTGGACACTGGACCGGCGCCGGCGGACACTGCCGACACTTCTGACATACGCACGCGTGCGGGGACACCTCCCCTACAACGCCAGACTCTCGGATAAGCCCGAGAGGTGTAAAGAAAAGTGTGGCGGACCGTCCAGTGAGGTCAGAGGTCAGAAAAGTGCAGTTTTCAGACAACGGTGGACACTGGACCGGCGCCGGCGGACACTGCCGACACTTCTGACATACGCACGCGTGCGGGGACACTTCCCCTACAACGCCACACTCTCGGATAAGCCCGAGAGATGTAAAAAAAAGTGTGGCGGACCGTCCAGTGAGGTCAGAGGTCAGAAAAGTGCAGTTTTCAGACAACGGTGGACACTGGACCGGCGCCGGCGGACACTGCCGACACTTCTGACATACGCACGCGTGCGGGGACACCTCCCCTACAACGCCACACTCTCGAATAAGCCCGAGAGATGTAAAAAAAAGTGTGGCGGACCGTCCAGTGAGGTCAGAGGTCAGAAAAGTGCAGTTTTCAGACAACGGTGGACACTGGACCGGCGCCGGCGGACACTGCCGACACTTCTGACATACGCAAGCGTGCGGGGACACCTCCCCTACAACGCCACACTCTCGGATAAGCCCGAGAGGTGTAAAGAAAAGTGTGGCGGACCGTCCAGTGAGGTCAGAGGTCAGAAAAGTGCAGTTTTCAGACAACGGTGGACACTGGACCGGTGCCGGCGGACACTGCCGACACTTCTGACATACGCACGCATGCGGGGACACCTCCCCTACAACGCCACACTCTCGGATAAGCCCGAGAGATGTAAAAAAAGGTGTGGCGGACCGTCCAGTGAGGTCAGAGGTCAGAAAAGTGCAGTTTTCAGACAACGGTGGACACTGGACCGGCGCCGGCGGACACTGCCGACACTTCTGACATACGCACGCGTGCGGGGACACCTCCCCTACAACGCCACACTCTCGAATAAGCCCGAGAGATGTAAAAAAAAGTGTGGCGGACCGTCCAGTGAGGTCAGAGGTCAGAAAAGTGCAGTTTTCAGACAACGGTGGACACTGGACCGGCGCCGGCGGACACTGCCGACACTTCTGACATACGCACGCGTGCGGGGACACCTCCCCTACAACGCCACACTCTCGGATAAGCCCGAGAGATGTAAAAAAAAGTGTGGCGGACCGTCCAGTGAGGTCAGAGGTCAGAAAAGTGCAGTTTTCAGACAACGGTGGACACTGGACCGGCGCCGGCGGACACTGCCGACACTTCTGACATACGCACGCGTGCGGGGACACCTCCCCTACAACGCCACACTCTCGGATAAGCCCGAGAGATGTAAAAAAAAGTGTGGCGGACCGTCCAGTGAGGTCAGAGGTCAGAAAAGTGCAGTTTTCAGACAACGGTGGACACTGGACCGGCGCCGGCGGACACTGCCGACACTTCTGACAACGCCACACAGGGACAGGGACACCTCCCTACAACGCCACACTCTCGGATAAGCCCGAGAGATGTAAAAAAAAGTGTGGCGGACCGTCCAGTGAGGTCAGAGGTCAGAAAAGTGCAGTTTTCAGACAACGGTGGACACTGGACCGGCGCCGGCCGACACTTCTGACATACGCACGCGTGCGGGGACACCTCCCCTACAACGCCACACTCTCGGATAAGCCCGAGAGGTGTAAAAAAAAGTGTGGCGGACCGTCCAGTGAGGTCAGAGGTCAGAAAAGTGCCGTTTTCAGACAACAGTGGACACTGGACAGGCACCGGTGGACACTGCCGACACTTCTGACATACGCACGCGTGCGGGGACACCTCCCCTACAACGCCACACTCTCGGATAAGCCCGAGAGGTGTAAAGAAAAGTGTGGCGGACCGTCCAGTGAGGTCAGAGGTCAGAAAAGTGCAGTTTTCAGACAACGGTGGACACTGGACCGGCGCCGGCGGACACTGCCGACACTTCTGACATACGCACGCGTGCGGGGACACCTCCCCTACAACGCCAGACTCTCGGATAAGCCCGAGAGGTGTAAAGAAAAGTGTGGCGGACCGTCCAGTGAGGTCAGAGGTCAGAAAAGTGCAGTTTTCAGACAACGGTGGACACTGGACCGGCGCCGGCGGACACTGCCGACACTTCTGACATACGCACGCGTGCGGGGACACCTCCCCTACAACGCCAGACTCTCGGATAAGCCCGAGAGGTGTAAAGAAAAGTGTGGCGGACCGTCCAGTGAGGTCAGAGGTCAGAAAAGTGCAGTTTTCAGACAACGGTGGACACTGGACCGGCGCCGGCGGACACTGCCGACACTTCTGACATACGCACGCGTGCGGGGACACTTCCCCTACAACGCCACACTCTCGGATAAGCCCGAGAGATGTAAAAAAAAGTGTGGCGGACCGTCCAGTGAGGTCAGAGGTCAGAAAAGTGCAGTTTTCAGACAACGGTGGACACTGGACCGGCGCCGGCGGACACTGCCGACACTTCTGACATACGCACGCGTGCGGGGACACCTCCCCTACAACGCCACACTCTCGAATAAGCCCGAGAGATGTAAAAAAAAGTGTGGCGGACCGTCCAGTGAGGTCAGAGGTCAGAAAAGTGCAGTTTTCAGACAACGGTGGACACTGGACCGGCGCCGGCGGACACTGCCGACACTTCTGACATACGCAAGCGTGCGGGGACACCTCCCCTACAACGCCACACTCTCGGATAAGCCCGAGAGGTGTAAAGAAAAGTGTGGCGGACCGTCCAGTGAGGTCAGAGGTCAGAAAAGTGCAGTTTTCAGACAACGGTGGACACTGGACCGGTGCCGGCGGACACTGCCGACACTTCTGACATACGCACGCATGCGGGGACACCTCCCCTACAACGCCACACTCTCGGATAAGCCCGAGAGATGTAAAAAAAGGTGTGGCGGACCGTCCAGTGAGGTCAGAGGTCAGAAAAGTGCAGTTTTCAGACAACGGTGGACACTGGACCGGCGCCGGCGGACACTGCCGACACTTCTGACATACGCACGCGTGCGGGGACACCTCCCCTACAACGCCACACTCTCGAATAAGCCCGAGAGATGTAAAAAAAAGTGTGGCGGACCGTCCAGTGAGGTCAGAGGTCAGAAAAGTGCAGTTTTCAGACAACGGTGGACACTGGACCGGCGCCGGCGGACACTGCCGACACTTCTGACATACGCACGCGTGCGGGGACACCTCCCCTACAACGCCACACTCTCGGATAAGCCCGAGAGATGTAAAAAAAAGTGTGGCGGACCGTCCAGTGAGGTCAGAGGTCAGAAAAGTGCAGTTTTCAGACAACGGTGGACACTGGACCGGCGCCGGCGGACACTGCCGACACTTCTGACATACGCACGCGTGCGGGGACACCTCCCCTACAACGCCACACTCTCGGATAAGCCCGAGAGATGTAAAAAAAAGTGTGGCGGACCGTCCAGTGAGGTCAGAGGTCAGAAAAGTGCAGTTTTCAGACAACGGTGGACACTGGACCGGCGCCGGCGGACACTGCCGACACTTCTGACAACGCCACACAGGGACAGGGACACCTCCCTACAACGCCACACTCTCGGATAAGCCCGAGAGATGTAAAAAAAAGTGTGGCGGACCGTCCAGTGAGGTCAGAGGTCAGAAAAGTGCAGTTTTCAGACAACGGTGGACACTGGACCGGCGCCGGCGGACACTGCCGACACTTCTGACATACGCACGCGTGCGGGGACACCTCCCCTACAACGCCACACTCTCGAATAAGCCCGAGAGATGTAAAAAAAAGTGTGGCGGACCGTCCAGTGAGGTCAGAGGTCAGAAAAGTGCAGTTTTCAGACAACGGTGGACACTGGACCGGCGCCGGCGGACACTGCCGACACTTCTGACATACGCAAGCGTGCGGGGACACCTCCCCTACAACGCCACACTCTCGGATAAGCCCGAGAGGTGTAAAGAAAAGTGTGGCGGACCGTCCAGTGAGGTCAGAGGTCAGAAAAGTGCAGTTTTCAGACAACGGTGGACACTGGACCGGTGCCGGCGGACACTGCCGACACTTCTGACATACGCACGCATGCGGGGACACCTCCCCTACAACGCCACACTCTCGGATAAGCCCGAGAGATGTAAAAAAAGGTGTGGCGGACCGTCCAGTGAGGTCAGAGGTCAGAAAAGTGCAGTTTTCAGACAACGGTGGACACTGGACCGGCGCCGGCGGACACTGCCGACACTTCTGACATACGCACGCGTGCGGGGACACCTCCCCTACAACGCCACACTCTCGAATAAGCCCGAGAGATGTAAAAAAAAGTGTGGCGGACCGTCCAGTGAGGTCAGAGGTCAGAAAAGTGCAGTTTTCAGACAACGGTGGACACTGGACCGGCGCCGGCGGACACTGCCGACACTTCTGACATACGCAAGCGTGCGGGGACACCTCCCCTACAACGCCACACTCTCGGATAAGCCCGAGAGGTGTAAAGAAAAGTGTGGCGGACCGTCCAGTGAGGTCAGAGGTCAGAAAAGTGCAGTTTTCAGACAACGGTGGACACTGGACCGGCGCCGGCGGACACTGCCGACACTTCTGACATACGCACGCGTGCGGGGACACCTCCCCTACAACGCCAGACTCTCGGATAAGCCCGAGAGGTGTAAAGAAAAGTGTGGCGGACCGTCCAGTGAGGTCAGAGGTCAGAAAAGTGCAGTTTTCAGACAACGGTGGACACTGGACCGGTGCCGGCGGACACTGCCGACACTTCTGACATACGCACGCATGCGGGGACACCTCCCCTACAACGCCACACTCTCGGATAAGCCCGAGAGATGTAAAAAAAAGTGTGGCGGACCGTCCAGTGAGGTCAGAGGTCAGAAAAGTGCAGTTTTCAGACAACGGTGGACACTGGACCGGCGCCGGCGGACACTGCCGACACTTCTGACATACGCACGCGTGCGGGGACACCTCCCCTACAACGCCACACTCTCGGATAAGCCCGAGAGATGTAAAAAAAAGTGTGGCGGACCGTCCAGTGAGGTCAGAGGTCAGAAAAGTGCAGTTTTCAGACAACGGTGGACACTGGACCGGCGCCGGCGGACACTGCCGACACTTCTGACATACGCACGCGTGCGGGGACACCTCCCCTACAACGCCACACTCTCGGATAAGCCCGAGAGATGTAAAAAAAAGTGTGGCGGACCGTCCAGTGAGGTCAGAGGTCAGAAAAGTGCAGTTTTCAGACAACGGTGGACACTGGACCGGCGCCGGCGGACACTGCCGACACTTCTGACAACGCCACACAGGGACAGGGACACCTCCCTACAACGCCACACTCTCGGATAAGCCCGAGAGATGTAAAAAAAAGTGTGGCGGACCGTCCAGTGAGGTCAGAGGTCAGAAAAGTGCAGTTTTCAGACAACGGTGGACACTGGACCGGCGCCGGCGGACACTGCCGACACTTCTGACATACGCACGCGTGCGGGGACACCTCCCCTACAACGCCACACTCTCGGATAAGCCCGAGAGGTGTAAAAAAAAGTGTGGCGGACCGTCCAGTGAGGTCAGAGGTCAGAAAAGTGCCGTTTTCAGACAACAGTGGACACTGGACAGGCACCGGTGGACACTGCCGACACTTCTGACATACGCACGCGTGCGGGGACACCTCCCCTACAACGCCACACTCTCGGATAAGCCCGAGAGGTGTAAAGAAAAGTGTGGCGGACCGTCCAGTGAGGTCAGAGGTCAGAAAAGTGCAGTTTTCAGACAACGGTGGACACTGGACCGGCGCCGGCGGACACTGCCGACACTTCTGACATACGCACGCGTGCGGGGACACCTCCCCTACAACGCCAGACTCTCGGATAAGCCCGAGAGGTGTAAAGAAAAGTGTGGCGGACCGTCCAGTGAGGTCAGAGGTCAGAAAAGTGCAGTTTTCAGACAACGGTGGACACTGGACCGGCGCCGGCGGACACTGCCGACACTTCTGACATACGCACGCGTGCGGGGACACCTCCCCTACAACGCCACACTCTCGGATAAGCCCGAGAGATGTAAAAAAAAGTGTGGCGGACCGTCCAGTGAGGTCAGAGGTCAGAAAAGTGCAGTTTTCAGACAACGGTGGACACTGGACCGGCGCCGGCGGACACTGCCGACACTTCTGACATACGCACGCGTGCGGGGACACCTCCCCTACAACGCCACACTCTCGGATAAGCCCGAGAGATGTAAAAAAAAGTGTGGCGGACCGTCCAGTGAGGTCAGAGGTCAGAAAAGTGCAGTTTTCAGACAACGGTGGACAATGGACAGGCACCGGTGGACACTGCCGACACTTCTGACATACGCACGCGTGCGGGGACACCTCCCCTACAACGCCACACTCTCGGATAAGCCCGAGAGGTGTAAAGAAAAGTGTGGCGGACCGTCCAGTGAGGTCAGAGGTCAGAAAAGTGCAGTTTTCAGACAACGGTGGACACTGGACCGGCGCCGGCGGACACTGCCGACACTTCTGACATACGCACGCGTGCGGGGACACCTCCCCTACAACGCCAGACTCTCGGATAAGCCCGAGAGGTGTAAAGAAAAGTGTGGCGGACCGTCCAGTGAGGTCAGAGGTCAGAAAAGTGCAGTTTTCAGACAACGGTGGACACTGGACCGGCGCCGGCGGACACTGCCGACACTTCTGACATACGCACGCGTGCGGGGACACCTCCCCTACAACGCCACACTCTCGGATAAGCCCGAGAGATGTAAAAAAAAGTGTGGCGGACCGTCCAGTGAGGTCAGAGGTCAGAAAAGTGCAGTTTTCAGACAACGGTGGACACTGGACCGGCGCCGGCGGACACTGCCGACACTTCTGACATACGCACGCGTGCGGGGACACCTCCCCTACAACGCCACACTCTCGGATAAGCCCGAGAGATGTAAAAAAAAGTGTGGCGGACCGTCCAGTGAGGTCAGAGGTCAGAAAAGTGCAGTTTTCAGACAACGGTGGACACTGGACCGGCGCCGGCGGACACTGCCGACACTTCTGACATACGCACGCGTGCGGGGACACCTCCCCTACAACGCCAGACTCTCGGATAAGCCCGAGAGGTGTAAAAAAAAGTGTGGCGGACTGTCCAGTGAAGTCAGAGGTCAGAAAAGTGCCGTTTTCAGACAACAGTGGACACTGGACAGGCACCGGTGGACACTGCCGACACTTCTGACATACGCACGCGTGCGGGGACACCTCCCCTACAACGCCACACTCTCGGATAAGCCCGAGAGGTGTAAAGAAAAGTTTGGCGGACCGTCCAGTGAGGTCAGAGGTCAGAAAAGTGCCGTTTTCAGACAACGGTGGACACTGGACTGGCGCCGGCGGACACTGCCGACACTTCTGACATACGCACGCGTGCGGGGACACCTCCCCTACAACGCCAGACTCTCGGATAAGCCCGAGAGGTGTAAAGAAAAGTGTGGCGGACCGTCCAGTGAGGTCAGAGGTCAGAAAAGTGCAGTTTTCAGACAACGGTGGACACTGGACCGGCGCCGGCGGACACTGCCGACACTTCTGACATACGCACGCGTGCGGGGACACCTCCCCTACAACGCCACACTCTCGGATAAGCCCGAGAGATGTAAAAAAAAGTGTGGCGGACCGTCCGGTGAGGTCAGAGGTCAGAAAAGTGCAGTTTTCAGACAACGGTGGACACTGGACCGGCGCCGGCGGACACTGCCGACACTTCTGACATACGCACGCGTGCGGGGACACCTCCCCTACAACGCCGCACTCTCGGATAAGCCCGAGAGATGTAAAAAAAAGTGTGGCGGACCGTCCAGTGAGGTCTGAGGTCAGAAAAGTGCAGTTTTCAGACAACGGTGGACACTGGACCGGCGCCGGCGGACACTGCCGACACTTCTGACATACGCACGCGTGCGGGGACACCTCCCCTACAACGCCAGACTCTCGGATAAGCCCGAGAGATGTAAAAAAAAGTGTGGCGGACCGTCCAGTGAGGTCAGAGGTCAGAAAAGTGCCGTTTTCAGACAACGGTGGACACTGGACCGGCGCCGGCGGACACTGCCGACACTTCTGACATACGCACGCGTGCGGGGACACCTCCCCTACAACGCCACACTCTCGGATAAGCCCGAGAGGTGTAAAGAAAAGTGTGGCGGACCGTCCAGTGAGATCAGAGGTCAGAAAAGTGCAGTTTTCAGACAACGGTGGACACTGGACCGGCGCCGGCGGACACTGCCGACACTTCTGACATACGCACGCGTGCGGGGACACCTCCCCTACAACGCCACACTCTCGGATAAGCCCGAGAGATGTAAAAAAAAGTGTGGCGGACCGTCCAGTGAGGTCAGAGGTCAGAAAAGTGCCGTTTTCAGACAACGGTGGACACTGGACCGGCGCCGGCGGACACTGCCGACACTTCTGACATACGCACGCGTGCGGGGACACCTCCCCTACAACGCCACACTCTCGGATAAGCCCGAGAGGTGTAAAAAAAAGTGTGGCGGACCGTCCAGTGAGGTCAGAGGTCAGAAAAGTGCCGTTTTCAGACAACAGTGGACACTGGACAGGCACCGGTGGACACTGCCGACACTTCTGACATATGCACGCGTGCGGGGACACCTCCCCTACAACGCCACACTCTCGGATAAGCCCGAGAGGTGTAAAGAAAAGTGTGGCGGACCGTCCAGTGAGATCAGAGGTCAGAAAAGTGCAGTTTTCAGACAACGGTGGACACTGGACCGGCGCCGGCGGACACTGCCGACACTTCTGACATACGCACGCGTGCGGGGACACCTCCCCTACAACGCCAGACTCTCGGATAAGCCCGAGAGGTGTAAAGAAAAGTGTGGCGGACCGTCCAGTGAGGTCAGAGGTCAGAAAAGTGCAGTTTTCAGACAACGGTGGACACTGGACCGGCGCCGGCGGACACTGCCGACACTTCTGACATATGCACGCGTGCGGGGACACCTCCCCTACAACGCCACACTCTCGGATAAGCCCGAGAGATGTAAAAAAAAGTGTGGCGGACCGTCCAGTGAGGTCAGAGGTCAGAAAAGTGCAGTTTTCAGACAACGGTGGACACTGGACCGGCGCCGGCGGACACTGCCGACACTTCTGACATACGCACGCGTGCGGGGACACCTCCCCTACAACGCCACACTCTCGGATAAGCCCGAGAGGTGTAAAAAAAAGTGTGGCGGACCGTCCAGTGAGGTCAGAGGTCAGAAAAGTGCCGTTTTCAGACAACAGTGGACACTGGACAGGCACCGGTGGACACTGCCGACACTTCTGACATACGCACGCGTGCGGGGACACCTCCCCTACAACGCCACACTCTCGGATAAGCCCGAGAGGTGTAAAGAAAAGTGTGGCGGACCGTCCAGTGAGGTCAGAGGTCAGAAAAGTGCAGTTTTCAGACAACGGTGGACACTGGACCGGCGCCGGCGGACACTGCCGACACTTCTGACATACGCACGCGTGCGGGGACACCTCCCCTACAACGCCAGACTCTCGGATAAGCCCGAGAGGTGTAAAGAAAAGTGTGGCGGACCGTCCAGTGAGGTCAGAGGTCAGAAAAGTGCAGTTTTCAGACAACGGTGGACACTGGACCGGCGCCGGCGGACACTGCCGACACTTCTGACATACGCACGCGTGCGGGGACACCTCCCCTACAACGCCACACTCTCGGATAAGCCCGAGAGATGTAAAAAAAAGTGTGGCGGACCGTCCAGTGAGGTCAGAGGTCAGAAAAGTGCAGTTTTCAGACAACGGTGGACACTGGACCGGCGCCGGCGGACACTGCCGACACTTCTGACATACGCACGCGTGCGGGGACACCTCCCCTACAACGCCACACTCTCGGATAAGCCCGAGAGATGTAAAAAAAAGTGTGGCGGACCGTCCAGTGAGGTCAGAGGTCAGAAAAGTGCAGTTTTCAGACAACGGTGGACACTGGACCGGCGCCGGCGGACACTGCCGACACTTCTGACATACGCACGCGTGCGGGGACACCTCCCCTACAACGCCAGACTCTCGGATAAGCCCGAGAGGTGTAAAAAAAAGTGTGGCGGACTGTCCAGTGAAGTCAGAGGTCAGAAAAGTGCCGTTTTCAGACAACAGTGGACACTGGACAGGCACCGGTGGACACTGCCGACACTTCTGACATACGCACGCGTGCGGGGACACCTCCCCTACAACGCCACACTCTCGGATAAGCCCGAGAGGTGTAAAGAAAAGTTTGGCGGACCGTCCAGTGAGGTCAGAGGTCAGAAAAGTGCCGTTTTCAGACAACGGTGGACACTGGACCGGCGCCGGCGGACACTGCCGACACTTCTGACATACGCACGCGTGCGGGGACACCTCCCCTACAACGCCAGACTCTCGGATAAGCCCGAGAGGTGTAAAGAAAAGTGTGGCGGACCGTCCAGTGAGGTCAGAGGTCAGAAAAGTGCAGTTTTCAGACAACGGTGGACACTGGACCGGCGCCGGCGGACACTGCCGACACTTCTGACATACGCACGCGTGCGGGGACACCTCCCCTACAACGCCACACTCTCGGATAAGCCCGAGAGATGTAAAAAAAAGTGTGGCGGACCGTCCGGTGAGGTCAGAGGTCAGAAAAGTGCAGTTTTCAGACAACGGTGGACACTGGACCGGCGCCGGCGGACACTGCCGACACTTCTGACATACGCACGCGTGCGGGGACACCTCCCCTACAACGCCACACTCTCGGATAAGCCCGAGAGATGTAAAAAAAAGTGTGGCGGACCGTCCAGTGAGGTCTGAGGTCAGAAAAGTGCAGTTTTCAGACAACGGTGGACACTGGACCGGCGCCGGCGGACACTGCCGACACTTCTGACATACGCACGCGTGCGGGGACACCTCCCCTACAACGCCAGACTCTCGGATAAGCCCGAGAGATGTAAAAAAAAGTGTGGCGGACCGTCCAGTGAGGTCAGATGTCAGAAAAGTGCAGTTTTCAGACAACGGTGGACACTGGACCGGCGCCGGCGGACACTGCTGACACTTCTGACATACGCACGCGTGCGGCGACACCTCCCCTACAACGCCACACTCTCGGATAAGCCCGAGAGGTGTAAAAAAAAGTGTGGCGGACCGTCCAATGAGGTCAGAGGTCAGAAAAGTGCCGTTTTCAGACAACGGTGGACACTGGACCGGCGCCGGCGGACACTGCCGACACTTCTGACATACGCACGCGTGCGGGGACACCTCCCCTACAACGCCAGACTCTCGGATAAGCCCGAGAGGTGTAAAGAAAAGTGTGGCGGACCGTCCAGTGAGGTCAGAGGTCAGAAAAGTGCAGTTTTCAGACAACGGTGGACACTGGACCGGCGCCGGCGGACACTGCCGACACTTCTGACATACGCACGCGTGCGGGGACACCTCCCCTACAACGCCACACTCTCGGATAAGCCCGAGAGGTGTAAAAAAAAGTGTGGCGGACCGTCCAGTGAGGTCAGAGGTCAGAAAAGTGCCGTTTTCAGACAACAGTGGACACTGGACAGGCACCGGTGGACACTGCCGACACTTCTGACATACGCACGCGTGCGGGGACACCTCCCCTACAACGCCACACTCTCGGATAAGCCCGAGAGGTGTAAACAAAAGTGTGGCGGACCGTCCAGTGAGGTCAGAGGTCAGAAAAGTGCAGTTTTCAGACAACGGTGGACACTGGACCGGCGCCGGCGGACACTGCCGACACTTCTGACATACGCACGCGTGCGGGGACACCTCCCCTACAACGCCAGACTCTCGGATAAGCCCGAGAGGTGTAAAGAAAATGTGGCGGACCGTCCAGTGAGGTCAGAGGTCAGAAAAGTGCAGTTTTCAGACAACGGTGGACACTGGACCGGCGCCGGCGGACACTGCCGACACTTCTGACATACGCACGCGTGCGGGGACACCTCCCCTACAACGCCACACTCTCGGATAAGCCCGAGAGATGTAAAAAAAAGTGTGGCGGACCGTCCAGTGAGGTCAGAGGTCAGAAAAGTGCAGTTTTCAGACAACGGTGGACACTGGACCGGCGCCGGCGGACACTGCCGACACTTCTGACATACGCACGCGTGCGGGGACACCTCCCCTACAACGCCAGACTCTCGGATAAGCCCGAGAGGTGTAAAGAAAAGTGTGGCGGACCGTCCAGTGAGGTCAGAGGTCAGAAAAGTGCAGTTTTCAGACAACGGTGGACACTGGACCGGCGCCGGCGGACACTGCCGACACTTCTGACATACGCACGCGTGCGGGGACACCTCCCCTACAACGCCACACTCTCGGATAAGCCCGAGAGATGTAAAAAAAAGTGTGGCGGACCGTCCAGTGAGGTCAGAGGTCAGAAAAGTGCAGTTTTCAGACAACGGTGGACACTGGACCGGCGCCGGCGGACACTGCCGACACTTCTGACATACGCACGCGTGCGGGGACACCTCCCCTACAACGCCAGACTCTCGGATAAGCCCGAGAGGTGTAAAGAAAAGTGTGGCGGACCGTCCAGTGAGGTCAGAGGTCAGAAAAGTGCAGTTTTCAGACAACGGTGGACACTGGACCGGCGCCGGCGGACACTGCCGACACTTCTGACATACGCACGCGTGCGGGGACACCTCCCCTACAACGCCAGACTCTCGGATAAGCCCGAGAGGTGTAAAGAAAAGTGTGGCGGACCGTCCAGTGAGGTCAGAGGTCAGAAAAGTGCAGTTTTCAGACAACGGTGGACACTGGACCGGCGCCGGCTGACACTGCCGACACTTCTGACATACGCACGGGTGCGGGGACACCTCCCCTACAACGCCACACTCTCGGATAAGCCCGAGAGATGTAAAAAAAAGTGTGGCGGACCGTCCAGTGAGGTCAGAGGTCAGAAAAGTGCAGTTTTCAGACAACGGTGGACACTGGACCGGCGTCGGCGGACACTGCCGACACTTCTGACATACGCACGCGTGCGGGGACACCTCCCCTACAACGCCACACTCTCGGATAAGCCCGAGAGGTGTAAAGAAAAGTGTGGCGGACCGTCCAGTGAGGTCAGAGGTCAGAAAAGTGCAGTTTTCAGACAACGGTGGACACTGGACCGGCGCCGGCGGACACTGCCGACACTTCTGACATACGCACGCTTGCGGGGACACCTCCCCTACAACGCCACACTCTCGGATAAGCCCGAGAGATGTAAAAAAAAGTGTGGCGGACCGTCCAGTGAGGTCTGAGGTCAGAAAAGTGCAGTTTTCAGACAACGGTGGACACTGGACCGGCGCCGGCGGACACTGCCGACACTTCTGACATACGCACGCGTGCGGGGACACCTCCCCTACAACGCCAGACTCTCGGATAAGCCCGAGAGATGTAAAAAAAAGTGTGGCGGACCGTCCAGTGAGGTCAGATGTCAGAAAAGTGCAGTTTTCAGACAACGGTGGACACTGGACCGGCGCCGGCGGACACTGCTGACACTTCTGACATACGCACGCGTGCGGCGACACCTCCCCTACAACGCCACACTCTCGGATAAGCCCGAGAGGTGTAAAAAAAAGTGTGGCGGACCGTCCAATGAGGTCAGAGGTCAGAAAAGTGCCGTTTTCAGACAACGGTGGACACTGGACCGGCGCCGGCGGACACTGCCGACACTTCTGACATACGCACGCGTGCGGGGACACCTCCCCTACAACGCCAGACTCTCGGATAAGCCCGAGAGGTGTAAAGAAAAGTGTGGCGGACCGTCCAGTGAGGTCAGAGGTCAGAAAAGTGCAGTTTTCAGACAACGGTGGACACTGGACCGGCGCCGGCGGACACTGCCGACACTTCTGACATACGCACGCGTGCGGGGACACCTCCCCTACAACGCCACACTCTCGGATAAGCCCGAGAGGTGTAAAAAAAAGTGTGGCGGACCGTCCAGTGAGGTCAGAGGTCAGAAAAGTGCCGTTTTCAGACAACAGTGGACACTGGACAGGCACCGGTGGACACTGCCGACACTTCTGACATACGCACGCGTGCGGGGACACCTCCCCTACAACGCCACACTCTCGGATAAGCCCGAGAGGTGTAAACAAAAGTGTGGCGGACCGTCCAGTGAGGTCAGAGGTCAGAAAAGTGCAGTTTTCAGACAACGGTGGACACTGGACCGGCGCCGGCGGACACTGCCGACACTTCTGACATACGCACGCGTGCGGGGACACCTCCCCTACAACGCCAGACTCTCGGATAAGCCCGAGAGGTGTAAAGAAAATGTGGCGGACCGTCCAGTGAGGTCAGAGGTCAGAAAAGTGCAGTTTTCAGACAACGGTGGACACTGGACCGGCGCCGGCGGACACTGCCGACACTTCTGACATACGCACGCGTGCGGGGACACCTCCCCTACAACGCCACACTCTCGGATAAGCCCGAGAGATGTAAAAAAAAGTGTGGCGGACCGTCCAGTGAGGTCAGAGGTCAGAAAAGTGCAGTTTTCAGACAACGGTGGACACTGGACCGGCGCCGGCGGACACTGCCGACACTTCTGACATACGCACGCGTGCGGGGACACCTCCCCTACAACGCCAGACTCTCGGATAAGCCTAAAGAAAAGTGTGGCGGACCGTCCAGTGAGGTCAGAGGTCAGAAAAGTGCAGTTTTCAGACAACGGTGGACACTGGACCGGCGCCGGCGGACACTGCCGACACTTCTGACATACGCACGCGTGCGGGGACACCTCCCCTACAACGCCACACTCTCGGATAAGCCCGAGAGATGTAAAAAAAAGTGTGGCGGACCGTCCAGTGAGGTCAGAGGTCAGAAAAGTGCAGTTTTCAGACAACGGTGGACACTGGACCGGCGCCGGCGGACACTGCCGACACTTCTGACATACGCACGCGTGCGGGGACACCTCCCCTACAACGCCACACTCTCGGATAAGCCCGAGAGATGTAAAAAAAAGTGTGGCGGACCGTCCAGTGAGGTCAGAGGTCAGAAAAGTGCAGTTTTCAGACAACGGTGGACACTGGACCGGCGCCGGCGGACAATGCCGACACTTCTGACATACGCACGCGTGCGGGGACACCTCTCCTACAACGCCACACTCTCGGATAAGCCCGAGAGGTGTAAAGAAAAGTGTGGCGGACCGTCCAGTGAGGTCAGAGGTCAGAAAAGTGCAGTTTTCAGACAACGGTGGACACTGGACCGGCGCCGGCGGACACTGCCGACACTTCTGACATACGCACGCGTGCGGGGACACCTCCCCTACAACGCCACACTCTCGGATAAGCCCGAGAGGTGTAAAAAAAAGTGTGGCGGACCGTCCAGTGAGGTCAGAGGTCAGAAAAGTGCAGTTTTCAGACAACGGTGGACACTGGACCGGCGCCGGCGGACACTGCCGACACTTCTGACATACGCACGCGTGCGGGGACACCCCCCCTACAACGCCACACTCTCGGATAAGCCCGAGAGATGTAAAAAAAAGTGTGGCGGACCGTCCAGTGAGGTCAGAGGTCAGAAAAGTGCAGTTTTCAGACAACGGTGGACACTGGACCGGCGCCGGCGGACACTGCCGACACTTCTGACATACGCACGCGTGCGGGGACACCTCCCCTACAACGCCACACTCTCGGATAAGCCCGAGAGGTGTAAAGAAAAGTGTGGCGGACCGTCCAGTGAGGTCAGAGGTCAGAAAAGTGCAGTTTTCAGACAACGGTGGACACTGGACAGGCACCGGTGGACACTGCCGACACTTCTGACATACGCACGCGTGCGGGGACACCTCCCCTACAACGCCACACTCTCGGATAAGCCCGAGAGGTGTAAAGAAAAGTGTGGCGGACCGTCCAGTGAGGTCAGAGGTCAGAAAAGTGCAGTTTTCAGACAACGGTGGACACTGGACCGGCGCCGGCGGACACTGCCGACACTTCTGACATACGCACGCGTGCGGGGACACCACCCCTACAACGCCAAACTCTCGGATAAGCCCGAGAGATGTAAAAAAAAGTGTGGCGGACCGTCCAGTGAGGTCAGAGGTCAGAAAAGTGCAGTTTTCAGACAACGGTGGACACTGGACCGGCGCCGGCGGACACTGCCGACACTTCTGACATACGCACGCGTGCGGGGACACCTCCCCTACAACGCCACACTCTCGGATAAGCCCGAGAGATGTAAAAAAAAGTGTGGCGGACCGTCCAGTGAGGTCAGAGGTCAGAAAAGTGCAGTTTTCAGACAACGGTGGACACTGGACCGGCGCCGGCGGACACTGCCGACACTTCTGACATACGCACGCGTGCGGGGACACCTCCCCTACAACGCCACACTCTCGGATAAGCCCGAGAGGTGTAAAGAAAAGTGTGGCGGACCGTCCAGTGAGGTCAGAGGTCAGAAAAGTGCAGTTTTCAGACAACGGTGGACACTGGACCGGCGCCGGCGGACACTGCCGACACTTCTGACATACGCACGCGTGCGGGGACACCTCCCCTACAACGCCAGACTCTCGGATAAGCCCGAGAGGTGTAAAGAAAAGTGTGGCGGACCGTCCAGTGAGGTCAGAGGTCAGAAAAGTGCAGTTTTCAGACAACGGTGGACACTGGACCGGCGCCGGCGGACACTGCCGACACTTCTGACATACGCACGCGTGCGGGGACACCTCCCCTACAACGCCACACTCTCGGATAAGCCCGAGAAGTGTAAAGAAAAGTGTGGCGGACCGTCCAGTGAGGTCAGAGGTCAGAAAAGTGCAGTTTTCAGACAACGATGGACACTGGACCGGCGCCGGCGGACACTGCCGACACTTCTGACATACGCACGCGTGCGGGGACACCTCCCCTACAACGCCACACTCTCGGATAAGCCCGAGAGATGTAAAAAAAAGTGTGGCGGACCGTCCAGTGAGGTCAGAGGTCAGAAAAGTGCAGTTTTCAGACAACGGTGGACACTGGACCGGCGCCGGCGGACACTGCCGACACTTCTGACATACGCACGCGTGCGGGGACACCTCCCCTACAACGCCACACTCTCGGATAAGCCCGAGAGGTGTAAAAAAAAGTGTGGCGGACCGTCCAGTGAGGTCAGAGGTCAGAAAAGTGCCGTTTTCAGACAACAGTGGACACTGGACAGGCACCGGTGGACACTGCCGACACTTCTGACATACGCACGCGTGCGGGGACACCTCCCCTACAACGCCACACTCTCGGATAAGCCCGAGAGGTGTAAAGAAAAGTGTGGCGGACCGTCCAGTGAGGTCAGAGGTCAGAAAAGTGCAGTTTTCAGACAACGGTGGACACAGGACCGGCGCCGGCGGACACTGCCGACACTTCTGACATACGCACGCGTGCGGGGACACCTCCCCTACAACGCCAGACTCTCGGATAAGCCCGAGAGGTGTAAAGAAAAGTGTGGCGGACCGTCCAGTGAGGTCAGAGGTCAGAAAAGTGCAGTTTTCAGACAACGGTGGACACTGGACCGGCGCCGGCGGACACTGCCGACACTTCTGACATACGCACGCGTGCGGGGACACCTCCCCTACAACGCCACACTCTCGGATAAGCCCGAGAGGTTTAAAGAAAAGTGTGGCGGACCGTCCAGTTAGGTCAGAGGTCAGAAAAGTGCAGTTTTCAGACAACGGTGGACACTGGACCGGCGCCGGCGGACACTGCCGACACTTCTGACATACGCACGCGTGCGGGGACACCTCCCCTACAACGCCACACTCTCGGATAAGCCCGAGAGATGTAAAAAAAAGTGTGGCGGACCGTCCAGTGAGGTCAGAGGTCAGAAAAGTGCAGTTTTCAGACAACGGTGGACACTGGACCGGCGCCGGCGGACACTGCCGACACTTCTGACATACGCACGCGTGCGGGGACACCTCCCCTACAACGCCACACTCTCGGATAAGCCCGAGAGATGTAAAAAAAAGTGTGGCGGACCGTCCAGTGAGGTCAGAGGTCAGAAAAGTGCAGTTTTCAGACAACGGTGGACACTGGACCGGCGCCGGCGGACACTGCCGACACTTCTGACATACGCACACGTGCGGGGACACCTCCCCTACAACGCCACACTCTCGGATAAGCCCGAGAGATGTAAAAAAAAGTGTGGCGGACCGTCCAGTGAGGTCAGAGGTCAGAAAAGTGCAGTTTTCAGACAACGGTGGACACTGGACCGGCGCCGGCGGACACTGCCGACACTTCTGACATACGCACGCGTGCGGGGACACCTCCCCTACAACGCCACACTCTCGGATAAGCCCGAGAGATGTAAAAAAAAGTGTGGCGGACCGTCCAGTGAGGTCAGAGGTAAAAAAAGTGCAGTTTTCAGACAACGGTGGACACTGGACCGGCGCCGGCGGACACTGCCGACACTTCTGACATACGCACGCGTGCGGGGACACCTCCCCTACAACGCCACACTCTCGGATAAGCCCGAGAGGTGTAAAAAAAAGTGTGGCGGACCGTCCAGTGAGGTCAGAGGTCAGAAAAGTGCAGTTTTCAGACAACAGTGGACACTGGACAGGCACCGGTGGACACTGCCGACACTTCTGACATACGCACGCGTGCGGGGACACCTCCCCTACAACGCCAAACTCTCGGATAAGCCCGAGAGATGTAAAAAAAAGTGTGGCGGACCGTCCAGTGAGGTCAGAGGTCAGAAAAGTGCAGTTTTCAGACAACGGTGGACACTGGACCGGCGCCGGCGGACACTGCCGACACTTCTGACATACGCACGCGTGCGGGGACACCTCCCCTACAACGCCACACTCTCGGATAAGCCCGAGAGGTGTAAAAAAAAGTGTGGCGGACCGTCCAGTGAGGTCAGAGGTCAGAAAAGTGCCGTTTTCAGACAACAGTGGACACTGGACAGGCACCGGTGGACACTGCCGACACTTCTGACATACGCACGCGTGCGGGGACACCTCCCCTACAACGCCACACTCTCGGATAAGCCCGAGAGGTGTAAAGAAAAGTGTGGCGGACCGTCCAGTGAGGTCAGAGGTCAGAAAAGTGCAGTTTTCAGACAACGGTGGACACTGGACCGGCGCCGGCGGACACTGCCGACACTTCTGACATACGCACGCGTGCGGGGACACCTCCCCTACAACGCCACACTCTCGGATAAGCCCGAGAGGTGTAAAGAAAAGTGTGGCGGACCGTCCAGTGAGGTCAGAGGTCAGAAAAGTGCAGTTTTCAGACAACGGTGGACACTGGACCGGCGCCGGCGGACACTGCCGACACTTCTGACATACGCACGCGTGCGGGGACACCTCCCCTACAACGCCAGACTCTCGGATAAGCCCGAGAGGTGTAAAGAAAAGTGTGGCGGACCGTCCAGTGAGGTCAAAGGTCAGAAAAGTGCAGTTTTCAGACAACGGTGGACACTGGACCGGCGCCGGCGGACACTGCCGACACTTCTGACATACGCACGCGTGCGGGGACACCTCCCCTACAACGCCACACTCTCGGATAAGCCCAAGAGATGTAAAAAAAAGTGTGGCGGACCGTCCAGTGAGGTCAGTGGTCAGAAAAGTGCAGTTTTCAGACAACGGTGGACACTGGACCGGCGCCGGCGGACACTGCCGACACTTCTGACATACGCACGCGTGCGGGGACACCTCCCCTACAACGCCAGACTCTCGGATAAGCCCGAGAGGTGTAAAGAAAAGTGTGGCGGACCGTCCAGTGAGGTCAGAGGTCAGAAAAGTGCAGTTTTCAGACAACGGTGGACACTGGACCGGCGCGGGCGGACACTGCCGACACTTCTGACATAGGCACGCGTGCGGGGACACCTCCCCTACAACGCCACACTCTCGGATAAGACCGAGAGATGTAAAAAAAAGTGTGGCGGACCGTCCAGTGAGGTCAGAGGTCAGAAAAGTGCAGTTTTCAGACAACGGTGGACACTGGACCGGCGCCGGCGGACACTGCCGACACTTCTGACATACGCACGCGTGCGGGGACACCTCCCCTACAACGCCACACTCTCGGATAAGCCCGAGAGATGTAAGAAAAAGTGTGGCGGACCGTCCAGTGAGGTCAGAGGTCAGAAAAGTGCAGTTTTCAGACAACGGTGGACACTGGACCGGCCGGTGGACACTGCCGACACTTCTGACATACGCACGCGTGCGGGGACACCTCCCCTACAACGCCAGACTCTCGGATAAGCCCGAGAGGTGTAAAGAAAAGTGTGGCGGACCGTCCAGTTAGGTCAGAGGTCAGAAAAGTGCAGTTTTCAGACAACGGTGGACACTGGACCGGCGCCGGCGGACACTGCCGACACTTCTGACATACGCACGCGTGCGGGGACACCTCCCCTACAACGCCACACTCTCGGATAAGCCCGAGAGATGTAAAAAAAAGTGTGGCGGACCGTCCAGTGAGGTCAGAGGTCAGAAAAGTGCAGTTTTCAGACAACGGTGGACACTGGACCGGCGCCGGCGGACACTGCCGACACTTCTGACATACGCACGCGTGCGGGGACACCTCCCCTACAACGCCACACTCTCGGATAAGCCCGAGAGATGTAAAAAAAAGTGTGGCGGACCGTCCAGTGAGGTCAGAGGTCAGAAAAGTGCAGTTTTCAGACAACGGTGGACACTGGACCGGCGCCGGCGGACACTGCCGACACTTCTGACATACGCACGCGTGCGGGGACACCTCCCCTACAACGCCACACTCTCGGATAAGCCCGAGAGGTGTAAAAAAAAGTGTGGCGGACCGTCCAGTGAGGTCAGAGGTCAGAAAAGTGCCGTTTTCAGACAACAGTGGACACTGGACAGGCACCGGTGGACACTGCCGACACTTCTGACATACGCACGCGTGCGGGGACACCTCCCCTACAACGCCACACTCTCGGATAAGCCCGAGAGGTGTAAAGAAAAGTGTGGCGGACCGTCCAGTGAGGTCAGAGGTCAGAAAAGTGCAGTTTTCAGACAACGGTGGACACAGGACCGGCGCCGGCGGACACTGCCGACACTTCTGACATACGCACGCGTGCGGGGACACCTCCCCTACAACGCCAGACTCTCGGATAAGCCCGAGAGGTGTAAAGAAAAGTGTGGCGGACCGTCCAGTGAGGTCAGAGGTCAGAAAAGTGCAGTTTTCAGACAACGATGGACACTGGACCGGCGCCGGCGGACACTGCCGACACTTCTGACATACGCACGCGTGCGGGGACACCTCCCCTACAACGCCAGACTCTCGGATAAGCCCGAGAGGTGTAAAGAAAAGTGTGGCGGACCGTCCAGTGAGGTCAGAGGTCAGAAAAGTGCAGTTTTCAGACAACGATGGACATACGATGGACATACGCACGCGTGCGGGGACACCTCCCCTACAACGCCACACTCTCGGATAAGCCCGAGAGATGTAAAAAAAGTGTGGCTTACCGTCCAGTGAGGTCAGAAGTCAGAAAAGTGCAGTTTTCAGACAACGGTGGACACTGGACCGGCGCCGGCGGACACTGCCGACACTTCTGACATACGCACGCGTGCGGGGACACCTCCCCTACAACGCCACACTCTCGGATAAGCCCGAGAGGTGTAAAGAAAAGTTTGGCGGACCGTCCAGTGAGGTCAGAGGTCAGAAAAGTGCAGTTTTCAGACAACGGTGGACACTGGACCGGCGCCGGCGGACACTGCCGACACTTCTGACATACGCACGCGTGCGGGGACACCTCCCCTACAACGCCAGACTCTCGGATAAGCCCGAGAGGTGTAAAGAAAAGTGTGGCGGACCGTCCAGTTAGGTCAGAGGTCAGAAAAGTGCAGTTTTCAGACAACGGTGGACACTGGACCGGCGCCGGCGGACACTGCCGACACTTCTGACATACGCACGCGTGCGGGGACACCTCCCCTACAACGCCACACTCTCGGATAAGCCCGAGAGATGTAAAAAAAAGTGTGGCGGACCGTCCAGTGAGGTCAGAGGTCAGAAAAGTGCAGTTTTCAGACAACGGTGGACACTGGACCGGCGCCGGCGGACACTGCCGACACTTCTGACATACGCACGCGTGCGGGGAAACCTCCCCTACAACGCCACACTCTCGGATAAGCCCGAGAGGTGTAAAAAAAAGTGTGGCGGACCGTCCAGTGAGGTCAGAGGTCAGAAAAGTGCAGTTTTCAGACAACGGTGGACACTGGACCGGCGCCGGCGGACACTGCCGACACTTCTGACATACGCACGCGTGCGGGGACACCTCCCCTACAACGCCACACTCTCGGATAAGCCCGAGAGGTGTAAAGAAAAGTGTGGCGGACCGTCCAGTGAGGTCAGAGGTCAGAAAAGTGCCGTTTTCAGACAACGGTGGACACTGGACCGGCGCCGGCGGACACTGCCGACACTTCTGACATACGCACGCGTGCGGGGACACCTCCCCTACAACGCCAGACTCTCGGATAAGCCCGAGAGATGTAAAAAAAAGTGTGGCGGACCGTCCAGTGAGGTCAGAGGTCAGAAAAGTGCAGTTTTCAGACAACGGTGGACACTGGACCGGCGCCGGCGGACACTGCCGACACTTCTGACATACGCACGCGTGCGGGGACACCTCCCCTACAACGCCACACTCTCGGATAAGCCCGAGAGGTGTAAAGAAAAGTGTGGCGGACCGTCCAGTGAGGTCAGAGGTCAGAAAAGTGCAGTTTTCAGACAACGGTGGACACTGGACAGGCACCGGTGGACACTGCCGACACTTCTGACATACGCACGCGTGCGGGGACACCTCCCCTACAACGCCACACTCTCGGATAAGCCCGAGAGGTGTAAAGAAAAGTGTGGCGGACCGTCCAGTGAGGTCAGAGGTCAGAAAAGTGCAGTTTTCAGACAACGGTGGACACTGGACCGGCGCCGGCGGACACTGCCGACACTTCTGACATACGCACGCGTGCGGGGACACCTCCCCTACAACGCCAGACTCTCGGATAAGCCCGAGAGGTGTAAAGAAAAGTGTGGCGGACCGTCCAGTGAGGTCAAAGGTCAGAAAAGTGCAGTTTTCAGACAACGGTGGACACTGGACCGGCGCCGGCGGACACTGCCGACACTTCTGACATACGCACGCGTGCGGGGACACCTCCCCTACAACGCCACACTCTCGGATAAGCCCGAGAGATGTAAAAAAAAGTGTGGCGGACCGTCCAGTGAGGTCAGAGGTCAGAAAAGTGCAGTTTTCAGACAACGGTGGACACTGGACCGGCGCCGGCGGACACTGCCGACACTTCTGACATACGCACGCGTGCGGGGACACCTCCCCTACAACGCCATACTCTCGGATAAGCCCGAGAGATGTAAAAAAAAGTGTGGCGGACCGTCCAGTGAGGTCAGAGGTCAGAAAAGTGCAGTTTTCAGACAACGGTGGACACTGGACCGGCGCCGGCGGACACTGCCGACACTTCTGACATACGCACGCGTGCGGGGACACCTCCCCTACAACGCCACACTCTTGGATAAGCCCGAGAGATGTAAAGAAAAGTGTGGCGGACCGTCCAGTGAGGTCAGAGGTCAGAAAAGTGCAGTTTTCAGACAACGGTGGACACTGGACAGGCACCGGTGGACACTGCCGACACTTCTGACATACGCACGCGTGCGGGGACACCTCCCCTACAACGCCACACTCTCGGATAAGCCCGAGAGGTGTAAAGAAAAGTGTGGCGGACCGTCCAGTGAGGTCAGAGGTCAGAAAAGTGCAGTTTTCAGACAACGGTGGACACTGGACCGGCGCCGGCGGACACTGCCGACACTTCTGACATACGCACGCGTGCGGGGACACCTCCCCTACAACGCCAGACTCTCGGATAAGCCCGAGAGGTGTAAAGAAAAGTGTGGCGGACCGTCCAGTGAGGTCAGAGGTCAGAAAAGTGCAGTTTTCAGACAACGGTGGACACTGGACCGGCGCCGGCGGACACTGCCGACACTTCTGACATACGCACGCGTGCGGGGACACCTCCCCTACAACGCCACACTCTCGGATAAGCCCGAGAGATGTAAAAAAAAGTGTGGCGGCCCGTCCAGTGAGGTCAGAGGTCAGAAAAGTGCAGTTTTCAGACAACGGTGGACACTGGACCGGCGCCGGCGGACACTGCCGACACTTCTGACATACGCACGCGTGCGGGGACACCTCCCCTACAACGCCACACTCTCGGATAAGCCCGAGAGATGTAAAAAAAAGTGTGGCGGACCGTCCAGTGAGGTCAGAGGTCAGAAAAGTGCAGTTTTCAGACAACGGTGGACACTGGACCGGCGCCGGCGGACACTGCCGACACTTCTGACATACGCACGCGTGCGGGGACACCTCCCCTACAACGCCACACTCTCGGATAAGCCCGAGAGGTGTAAAGAAAAGTGTGGCGGACCGTCCAGTGAGGTCAGAGGTCAGAAAAGTGCAGTTTTCAGACAACGGTGGACACTGGACAGGCACCGGTGGACACTGCCGACACTTCTGACATACGCACGCGTGCGGGGACACCTCCCCTACAACGCCACACTCTCGGATAAGCCCGAGAGGTGTAAAGAAAAGTGTGGCGGACCGTCCAGTGAGGTCAGAGGTCAGAAAAGTGCAGTTTTCAGACAACGGTGGACACTGGACCGGCGCCGGCGGACACTGCCGACACTTCTGACATACGCACGCGTGCGGGGACACCTCCCCTACAACGCCAGACTCTCGGATAAGCCCGAGAGGTGTAAAGAAAAGTGTGGCGGACCGTCCAGTGAGGTCAGAGGTCAGAAAAGTGCAGTTTTCAGACAACGGTGGACACTGGACCGGCGCCGGCGGACACTGCCGACACTTCTGACATACGCACGCGTGCGGGGACACCTCCCCTACAACGCCACACTCTCGGATAAGCCCGAGAGATGTAAAAAAAAGTGTGGCGGACCGTCCAGTGAGGTCAGAGGTCAGAAAAGTGCAGTTTTCAGACAACGGTGGACACTGGACCGGCGCCGGCGGACACTGCCGACACTTCTGACATACGCACGCGTGCGGGACACCTCCCCTACAACGCCAGACTCTCGGATAAGCCCGAGAGGTGTAAAGAAAAGTGTGGCGGACCGTCCAGTGAGGTCAGAGGTCAGAAAAGTGCAGTTTTCAGACAACGGTGGACACTGGACTGGCGCCGGCGGACACTGTCGACACTTCTGACATACGCACGCGTGCGGGGACACCTCCCCTACAACGCCACACTCTCGGATAAGCCCGAGAGATGTAAAAAAAAGTGTGGCGGACCGTCCAGTGAGGTCAGAGGTCAGAAAAGTGCAGTTTTCAGACAACGGTGGACACTGGACCGGCGCCGGCGGACACTGCCGACACTTCTGACATACGCACGCGTGCGGGGACACCTCCCCTACAACGCCATACTCTCGGATAAGCCCGAGAGATGTAAAAAAAAGTGTGGCGGACCGTCCAGTGAGGTCAGAGGTCAGAAAAGTGCAGTTTTCAGACAACGGTGGACACTGGACCGGCGCCGGCGGACACTGCCGACACTTCTGACATACGCACGCGTGCGGGGACACCACCCCTACAACGCCACACTCTCGGATAAGCCCGAGAGATGTAAAAAAAAGTGTGGCGGACCGTCCAGTGAGGTCAGAGGTCAGAAAAGTGCAGTTTTCAGACAACGGTGGACAATGGACCGGCGCCGGCGGACACTGCCGACACTTCTGACATACGCACGCGTGCGGGGACACCTCCCCTACAACGCCACACTCTCGGATAAGCCCGAGAGGTGTAAAGAAAAGTGTGGCGGACTGTCCAGTGAGGTCAGAGGTCAGAAAAGTGCAGTTTTCAGACAACGGTGGACACTGGACAGGCACCGGTGGACACTGCCGACACTTCTGACATACGCATGCGTGCGGGGACACCTCCCCTACAACGCCACACTCTCGGATAAGCCCGAGAGGTGTAAAGAAAAGTGTGGCGGAGCGTCCAGTGAGGTCAGAGGTCAGAAAAGTGCAGTTTTCAGACAACGGTGGACACTGGACCGGCGCCGGCGGACACTGCCGACACTTCTGACATACGCACGCGTGCGGGGACACCTCCCCTACAACGCCAGAATCTCGGATAAGCCCGAGAGGTGTAAAGAAAAGTGTGGCGGATCGTCCAGTGAGGTCAGAGGTCAGAAAAGTGCAGTTTTCAGACAAGGGTGGACACTGGACAGGCACCGGTGGACACTGCCGACACTTCTGACATACGCACGCGTGCGGGGACACCTCCCCTACAACGCCACACTCTCGGATAAGCCCGAGAGATGTAAAAAAAAGTGTGGCGGACCGTCCAGTGAGGTCAGAGGTCAGAAAAGTGCAGTTTTCAGACAACGGTGGACACTGGACCGGCGCCGGCGGACACTGCCGACACTTCTGACATACGCACGCGTGCGGGGACACCTCCCCTACAACGCCACACTCTCGGATAAGCCCGAGAGATGTAAAAAAAAGTGTGGCGGACCGTCCAGTGAGGTCAGAGGTCAGAAAAGTGCAGTTTTCAGACAACGGTGGACACTGGACCGGCGCCGGCGGACACTGCCGACACTTCTGACATACACACGCGTGCGGGGACACCTCCCCTACAACGCCACACTCTCGGATAAGCCCGAGAGGTGTAAAGAAAAGTGTGGCGGACCGTCCAGTTAGGTCAGAGGTCAGAAAAGTGCAGTTTTCAGACAACGGTGGACACTGGACCGGCGCCGGCGGACACTGCCGACACTTCTGACATACGCACGCGTGCGGGGACACCTCCCCTACAACGCCACACTCTCGGATAAGCCCGAGAGATGTAAAAAAAAGTGTGGCGGACCGTCCAGTGAGGTCAGAGGTCAGAAAAGTGCCGTTTTCAGACAACAGTGGACACTGGACAGGCACCGGTGGACACTGCCGACACTTCTGACATACGCACGCGTGCGGGGACACCTCCCCTACAACGCCACACTCTCGGATAAGCCCGAGAGGTGTAAAAAAAAGTGTGGCGGACCGTCCAGTGAGGTCAGAGGTCAGAAAAGTGCCGTTTTCAGACAACAGTGGACACTCGACAGGCACCGGTGGACACTGCCGACACTTCTGACATACGCACGCGTGCGGGGACACCTCCCCTACAACGCCACACTCTCGGATAAGCCCGAGAGGTGTAAAGAAAAGTGTGGCGGACCGTCCAGTGAGGTCAGAGGTCAGAAAAGTGCAGTTTTCAGACAACGGTGGACACTGGACCGGCGCCGGCGGACACTGCCGACACTTCTGACATACGCACGCGTGCGGGGACACCTCCCCTACAACGCCACACTCTCGGATAAGCCCGAGAGATGTAAAAAAAAGTGTGGCGGACCGTCCAGTGAGGTCAGAGGTCAGAAAAGTGCAGTTTTCAGACAACGGTGGACACTGGACCGGCGCCGGCGGACACTGCCGACACTTCTGACATACGCACGCGTGCGGGGACACCTCCCCTACAACGCCACACTCTCGGATAAGCCCGAGAGGTGTAAAGAAAAGTGTGGCGGACCGTCCAGTGAGGTCAGAGGTCAGAAAAGTGCAGTTTTCAGACAACGGTGGACACTGGACAGGCACCGGTGGACACTGCCGACACTTCTGACATACGCACGCGTGCGGGGACACCTCCCCTACAACGCCACACTCTCGGATAAGCCCGAGAGGTGTAAAGAAAAGTGTGGCGGACCGTCCAGTGAGGTCAGAGGTCAGAAAAGTGCAGTTTTCAGACAACGGTGGACACTGGACCGGCGCCGGCGGACACTGCCGACACTTCTGACATACGCACGCGTGCGGGGACACCTCCCCTACAACGCCACACTCTCGGATAAGCCCGAGAGATGTAAAAAAAAGTGTGGCGGACCGTCCAGTGAGGTCAGAGGTCAGAAAAGTGCAGTTTTCAGACAACGGTGGACACTGGACCGGCGCCGGCGGACACTGCCGACACTTCTGACATACACACGCGTGCGGGGACACCTCCCCTACAACGCCACACTCTCGGATAAGCCCGAGAGGTGTAAAGAAAAGTGTGGCGGACCGTCCAGTTAGGTCAGAGGTCAGAAAAGTGCAGTTTTCAGACAACGGTGGACACTGGACCGGCGCCGGCGGACACTGCCGACACTTCTGACATACGCACGCGTGCGGGGACACCTCCCCTACAACGCCACACTCTCGGATAAGCCCGAGAGATGTAAAAAAAAGTGTGGCGGACCGTCCAGTGAGGTCAGAGGTCAGAAAAGTGCCGTTTTCAGACAACAGTGGACACTGGACAGGCACCGGTGGACACTGCCGACACTTCTGACATACGCACGCGTGCGGGGACACCTCCCCTACAACGCCACACTCTCGGATAAGCCCGAGAGGTGTAAAAAAAAGTGTGGCGGACCGTCCAGTGAGGTCAGAGGTCAGAAAAGTGCCGTTTTCAGACAACAGTGGACACTCGACAGGCACCGGTGGACACTGCCGACACTTCTGACATACGCACGCGTGCGGGGACACCTCCCCTACAACGCCACACTCTCGGATAAGCCCGAGAGGTGTAAAGAAAAGTGTGGCGGACCGTCCAGTGAGGTCAGAGGTCAGAAAAGTGCAGTTTTCAGACAACGGTGGACACTGGACCGGCGCCGGCGGACACTGCCGACACTTCTGACATACGCACGCGTGCGGGGACACCCCCCCTACAACGCCACACTCTCGGATAAGCCCGAGAGATGTAAAAAAAAGTGTGGCGGACCGTCCAGTGAGGTCAGAGGTCAGAAAAGTGCAGTTTTCAGACAACGGTGGACACTGGACCGGCGCCGGCGGACACTGCCGACACTTCTGACATACGCACGCGTGCGGGGACACCTCCCCTACAACGCCACACTCTCGGATAAGCCCGAGAGGTGTAAAGAAAAGTGTGGCGGACCGTCCAGTGAGGTCAGAGGTCAGAAAAGTGCAGTTTTCAGACAACGGTGGACACTGGACAGGCACCGGTGGACACTGCCGACACTTCTGACATACGCACGCGTGCGGGGACACCTCCCCTACAACGCCACACTCTCGGATAAGCCCGAGAGGTGTAAAGAAAAGTGTGGCGGACCGTCCAGTGAGGTCAGAGGTCAGAAAAGTGCAGTTTTCAGACAACGGTGGACACTGGACCGGCGCCGGCGGACACTGCCGACACTTCTGACATACGCACGCGTGCGGGGACACCACCCCTACAACGCCAAACTCTCGGATAAGCCCGAGAGATGTAAAAAAAAGTGTGGCGGACCGTCCAGTGAGGTCAGAGGTCAGAAAAGTGCAGTTTTCAGACAACGGTGGACACTGGACCGGCGCCGGCGGACACTGCCGACACTTCTGACATACGCACGCGTGCGGGGACACCTCCCCTACAACGCCACACTCTCGGATAAGCCCGAGAGATGTAAAAAAAAGTGTGGCGGACCGTCCAGTGAGGTCAGAGGTCAGAAAAGTGCAGTTTTCAGACAGCGGTGGACACTGGACCGGCGCCGGCGGACACTGCCGACACTTCTGACATACGCACGCGTGCGGGGACACCTCCCCTACAACGCCACACTCTCGGATAAGCCCGAGAGGTGTAAAGAAAAGTGTGGCGGACCGTCCAGTGAGGTCAGAGGTCAGAAAAGTGCAGTTTTCAGACAACGGTGGACACTGGACAGGCACCGGTGGACACTGCCGACACTTCTGACATACGCACGCGTGCGGGGACACCTCCCCTACAACGCCACACTCTCGGATAAGCCCGAGAGGTGTAAAGAAAAGTGTGGCGGACCGTCCAGTGAGGTCAGAGGTCAGAAAAGTGCAGTTTTCAGACAACGGTGGACACTGGACCGGCGCCGGCGGACACTGCCGACACTTCTGACATACGCACGCGTGCGGGGACACCTCCCCTACAACGCCAGACTCTCGGATAAGCCCGAGAGGTGTAAAGAAAAGTGTGGCGGACCGTCCAGTGAGGTCAGAGGTCAGAAAAGTGCAGTTTTCAGACAACGGTGGACACTGGACCGGCGCCGGCGGACACTGCCGACACTTCTGACATACGCACGCGTGCGGGGACACCTCCCCTACAACGCCACACTCTCGGATAAGCCCGAGAGATGTAAAAAAAAGTGTGGCGGCCCGTCCAGTGAGGTCAGAGGTCAGAAAAGTGCAGTTTTCAGACAACGGTGGACACTGGACCGGCGCCGGCGGACACTGCCGACACTTCTGACATACGCACGCGTGCGGGGACACCTCCCCTACAACGCCACACTCTCGGATAAGCCCGAGAGATGTAAAAAAAAGTGTGGCGGACCGTCCAGTGAGGTCAGAGGTCAGAAAAGTGCAGTTTTCAGACAACGGTGGACACTGGACCGGCGCCGGCGGACACTGCCGACACTTCTGACATACGCACGCGTGCGGGGACACCTCCCCTACAACGCCACACTCTCGGATAAGCCCGAGAGGTGTAAAGAAAAGTGTGGCGGACCGTCCAGTGAGGTCAGAGGTCAGAAAAGTGCAGTTTTCAGACAACGGTGGACACTGGACAGGCACCGGTGGACACTGCCGACACTTCTGACATACGCACGCGTGCGGGGACACCTCCCCTACAACGCCACACTCTCGGATAAGCCCGAGAGGTGTAAAGAAAAGTGTGGCGGACCGTCCAGTGAGGTCAGAGGTCAGAAAAGTGCAGTTTTCAGACAACGGTGGACACTGGACCGGCGCCGGCGGACACTGCCGACACTTCTGACATACGCACGCGTGCGGGGACACCTCCCCTACAACGCCAGACTCTCGGATAAGCCCGAGAGGTGTAAAGAAAAGTGTGGCGGACCGTCCAGTGAGGTCAGAGGTCAGAAAAGTGCAGTTTTCAGACAACGGTGGACACTGGACCGGCGCCGGCGGACACTGCCGACACTTCTGACATACGCACGCGTGCGGGGACACCTCCCCTACAACGCCACACTCTCGGATAAGCCCGAGAGGTGTAAAGAAAAGTGTGGCGGACCGTCCAGTGAGGTCAGAGGTCAGAAAAGTGCAGTTTTCAGACAACGGTGGACACTGGACCGGCGCCGGCGGACACTGCCGACACTTCTGACATACGCACGCGTGCGGGGACACCTCCCCTACAACGCCACACTCTCGGATAAGCCCGAGAGATGTAAAAAAAAGTGTGGCGGACCGTCCAGTGAGGTCAGAGGTCAGAAAAGTGCAGTTTTCAGACAACGGTGGACACTGGACCGGCGCCGGCGGACACTGCCGACACTTCTGACATACGCACGCGTGCGGGGACACCTCCCCTACAACGCCAGACTCTCGGATAAGCCCGAGAGGTGTAAAGAAAAGTGTGGCGGACCGTCCAGTGAGGTCAGAGGTCAGAAAAGTGCAGTTTTCAGACAACGGTGGACACTGGACCGGCGCCGGCGGACACTGCCGACACTTCTGACATACGCACGCGTGCGGGGACACCTCCCCTACAACGCCAGACTCTCGGATAAGCCCGAGAGGTGTAAAGAAAAGTGTGGCGGACCGTCCAGTGAGGTCAGAGGTCAGAAAAGTGCAGTTTTCAGACAAGGGTGGACACTGGACAGGCACCGGTGGACACTGCCGACACTTCTGACATACGCACGCGTGCGGGGACACCTCCCCTACAACGCCACACTCTCGGATAAGCCCGAGAGATGTAAAAAAAAGTGTGGCGGACCGTCCAGTGAGGTCAGAGGTCAGAAAAGTGCAGTTTTCAGACAACGGTGGACACTGGACCGGCGCCGGCGGACACTGCCGACACTTCTGACATACGCACGCGTGCGGGGACACCTCCCCTACAACGCCACACTCTCGGATAAGCCCGAGAGATGTAAAAAAAAGTGTGGCGGACCGTCCAGTGAGGTCAGAGGTCAGAAAAGTGCAGTTTTCAGACAACGGTGGACACTGGACCGGCGCCGGCGGACACTGCCGACACTTCTGACATACGCACGCGTGCGGGGACACCTCCCCTACAACGCCACACTCTCGGATAAGCCCGAGAGGTGTAAAGAAAAGTGTGGCGGACCGTCCAGTGAGGTCAGAGGTCAGAAAAGTGCAGTTTTCAGACAACGGTGGACACTGGACCGGCGCCGGCGGACACTGCCGACACTTCTGACATACGCACGCGTGCGGGGACACCTCCCCTACAACGCCACACTCTCGGATAAGCCCGAGAGATGTAAAAACAAGTGTGGCGGACCGTCCAGTGAGGTCAGAGGTCAGAAAAGTGCAGTTTTCAGACAACGGTGGACACTGGACCGGCGCCGGCGGACACTGCCGACACTTCTGACATACGCACGCGTGCGGGGACACCTCCCCTACAACGCCAGACTCTCGGATAAGCCCGAGAGGTGTAAAGAAAAGTGTGGCGGACCGTCCAGTGAGGTCAGAGGTCAGAAAAGTGCAGTTTTCAGACAACGGTGGACACTGGACCGGCGCCGGCGGACACTGCCGACACTTCTGACATACGCACGCGTGCGGGGACACCTCCCCTACAACGCCACACTCTCGGATAAGCCCGAGAGGTGTAAAAAAAAGTGTGGCGGACCGTCCAGTGAGGTCAGAGGTCAGAAAAGTGCCGTTTTCAGACAACAGTGGACACTGGACAGGCACCGGTGGACACTGCCAACACTTTTGACATACGCACGCGTGCGGGGACACCTCCCCTACAACGCCAGACTCTCGGATAAGCCCGAGAGGTGTAAAGAAAAGTGTGGCGGACCGTCCAGTGAGGTCAGAGGTCAGAAAAGTGCAGTTTTCAGACAACGGTGGACACTGGACCGGCGCCGGCGGACACTGCCGACACTTCTGACATACGCACGCGTGCGGGGACACCTCCCCTACAACGCCACACTCTCGGATAAGCCCGAGAGGTGTAAAGAAAAGTGTGGCGGACCGTCCAGTGAGGTCAGAGGTCAGAAAAGTGCAGTTTTCAGACAACGGTGGACACTGGACCGGCGCCGGCGGACACTGCCGACACTTCTGACATACGCACGCGTGCGGGGACACCTCCCCTACAACGCCACACTCTCGGATAAGCCCGAGAGATGTAAAAACAAGTGTGGCGGACCGTCCAGTGAGGTCAGAGGTCAGAAAAGTGCAGTTTTCAGACAACGGTGGACACTGGACCGGCGCCGGCGGACACTGCCGACACTTCTGACATACGCACGCGTGCGGGGACACCTCCCCTACAACGCCAGACTCTCGGATAAGCCCGAGAGGTGTAAAGAAAAGTGTGGCGGACCGTCCAGTGAGGTCAGAGGTCAGAAAAGTGCAGTTTTCAGACAACGGTGGACACTGGACCGGCGCCGGCGGACACTGCCGACACTTCTGACATACGCACGCGTGCGGGGACACCTCCCCTACAACGCCACACTCTCGGATAAGCCCGAGAGGTGTAAAGAAAAGTGTGGCGGACCGTCCAGTGAGGTCAGAGGTCAGAAAAGTGCAGTTTTCAGACAACGGTGGACACTGGACCGGCGCCGGCGGACACTGCCGACACTTCTGACATACGCACGCGTGCGGGGACACCTCCCCTACAACGCCACACTCTCGGATAAGCCCGAGAGATGTAAAAAAAAGTGTGGCGGACCGTCCAGTGAGGTCAGAGGTCAGAAAAGTGCAGTTTTCAGACAACGGTGGACACTGGACCGGCGCCGGCGGACACTGCCGACACTTCTGACATACGCACGCGTGCGGGGACACCTCCCCTACAACGCCACACTCTCGGATAAGCCCGAGAGATGTAAAAAAAAGTGTGGCGGACCGTCCAGTGAGGTCAGAGGTCAGAAAAGTGCAGTTTTCAGACAACGGTGGACACTGGACCGGCGCCGGCGGACAATGCCGACACTTCTGACATACGCACGCGTGCGGGGACACCTTTCCTACAACGCCACACTCTCGGATAAGCCCGAGAGGTGTAAAGAAAAGTGTGGCGGACCGTCCAGTGAGGTCAGAGGTCAGAAAAGTGCAGTTTTCAGACAACGGTGGACACTGGACCGGCGCCGGCGGACACTGCCGACACTTCTGACATACGCACGCGTGCGGGGACACCTCCCCTACAACGCCACACTCTCGGATAAGCCCGAGAGGTGTAAAAAAAAGGGTGGCGGACCGTCCAGTGAGGTCAGAGGTCAGAAAAGTGCAGTTTTCAGACAACGGTGGACACTGGACCGGCGCCGGCGGACACTGCCGACACTTCTGACATACGCACGCGTGCGGGGACACCTCCCCTACAACGCCACACTCTCGGATAAGCCCGAGAGATGTAAAAAAAAGTGTGGCGGACCGTCCAGTGAGGTCAGAGGTCAGAAAAGTGCAGTTTTCAGACAACGGTGGACACTGGACCGGCGCCGGCGGACACTGCCGACACTTCTGACATACGCACACGTGCGGGGACACCACCCCTACAACGCCACACTCTCGGATAAGCCCGAGAGATGTAAAAAAAAGTGTGGCGGACCGTCCAGTGAGGTCAGAGGTCAGAAAAGTGCAGTTTTCAGACAACGGTGGACACTGGACCGGCGCCGGCGGACACTGCCGACACTTCTGACATACGCACGTGTGCGGGGACACCCCCCCTACAACGCCACACTCTCGGATAAGCCCGAGAGATGTAAAAAAAAGTGTGGCGGACCGTCCAGTGAGGTCAGAGGTCAGAAAAGTGCAGTTTTCAGACAACGGTGGACACTGGACCGGCGCCGGCGGACACTGCCGACACTTCTGACATACGCACGCGTGCGGGGACACCTCCCCTACAACGCCACACTCTCGGATAAGCCCGAGAGGTGTAAAGAAAAGTGTGGCGGACCGTCCAGTGAGGTCAGAGGTCAGAAAAGTGCAGTTTTCAGACAACGGTGGACACTGGACAGGCACCGGTGGACACTGCCGACACTTTTGACATACGCACGCGTGCGGGGACACCTCCCCTACAACGCCACACTCTCGGATAAGCCCGAGAGGTGTAAAGAAAAGTGTGGCGGACCGTCCAGTGAGGTCAGAGGTCAGAAAAGTGCAGTTTTCAGACAACGGTGGACACTGGACCGGCGCCGGCGGACACTGCCGACACTTCTGACATACGCACGCGTGCGGGGACACCACCCCTACAACGCCAAACTCTCGGATAAGCCCGAGAGATGTAAAAAAAAGTGTGGCGGACCGTCCAGTGAGGTCAGAGGTCAGAAAAGTGCAGTTTTCAGACAACGGTGGACACTGGACCGGCGCCGGCGGACACTGCCGACACTTCTGACATACGCACGCGTGCGGGGACACCTCCCCTACAACGCCACACTCTCGGATAAGCCCGAGAGATGTAAAAAAAAGTGTGGCGGACCGTCCAGTGAGGTCAGAGGTCAGAAAAGTGCAGTTTTCAGACAACGGTGGACACTGGACCGGCGCCGGCGGACACTGCCGACACTTCTGACATACGCACGCGTGCGGGGACACCTCCCCTACAACGCCACACTCTCGGATAAGCCCGAGAGGTGTAAAGAAAAGTGTGGCGGACCGTCCAGTGAGGTCAGAGGTCAGAAAAGTGCAGTTTTCAGACAACGGTGGACACTGGACAGGCACCGGTGGACACTGCCGACACTTCTGACATACGCACGCGTGCGGGGACACCTCCCCTACAACGCCACACTCTCGGATAAGCCCGAGAGGTGTAAAGAAAAGTGTGGCGGACCGTCCAGTGAGGTCAGAGGTCAGAAAAGTGCAGTTTTCAGACAACGGTGGACACTGGACCGGCGCCGGCGGACACTGCCGACACTTCTGACATACGCACGCGTGCGGGGACACCTCCCCTACAACGCCAGACTCTCGGATAAGCCCGAGAGGTGTAAAGAAAAGTGTGGCGGACCGTCCAGTGAGGTCAGAGGTCAGAAAAGTGCAGTTTTCAGACAACGGTGGACACTGGACCGGCGCCGGCGGACACTGCCGACACTTCTGACATACGCACGCGTGCGGGGACACCTCCCCTACAACGCCACACTCTCGGATAAGCCCGAGAGATGTAAAAAAAAGTGTGGCGGCCCGTCCAGTGAGGTCAGAGGTCAGAAAAGTGCAGTTTTCAGACAACGGTGGACACTGGACCGGCGCCGGCGGACACTGCCGACACTTCTGACATACGCACGCGTGCGGGGACACCTCCCCTACAACGCCACACTCTCGGATAAGCCCGAGAGATGTAAAAAAAAGTGTGGCGGACCGTCCAGTGAGGTCAGAGGTCAGAAAAGTGCAGTTTTCAGACAACGGTGGACACTGGACCGGCGCCGGCGGACACTGCCGACACTTCTGACATACGCACGCGTGCGGGGACACCTCCCCTACAACGCCACACTCTCGGATAAGCCCGAGAGGTGTAAAGAAAATAGTGGCGGACCGTCCAGTGAGGTCAGAGGTCAGAAAAGTGCAGTTTTCAGACAACGGTGGACACTGGACAGGCACCGGTGGACACTGCCGACACTTCTGACATACGCACGCGTGCGGGGACACCTCCCCTACAACGCCACACTCTCGGATAAGCCCGAGAGGTGTAAAGAAAAGTGTGGCGGACCGTCCAGTGAGGTCAGAGGTCAGAAAAGTGCAGTTTTCAGACAACGGTGGACACTGGACCGGCGCCGGCGGACACTGCCGACACTTCTGACATACGCACGCGTGCGGGGACACCTCCCCTACAACGCCAGACTCTCGGATAAGCCCGAGAGGTGTAAAGAAAAGTGTGGCGGACCGTCCAGTGAGGTCAGAGGTCAGAAAAGTGCAGTTTTCAGACAACGGTGGACACTGGACCGGCGCCGGCGGACACTGCCGACACTTCTGACATACGCACGCGTGCGGGGACACCTCCCCTACAACGCCACACTCTCGGATAAGCCCGAGAGATGTAAAAAAAAGTGTGGCGGACCGTCCAGTGAGGTCAGAGGTCAGAAAAGTGCAGTTTTCAGACAACGGTGGACACTGGACCGGCGCCGGCGGACACTGCCGACACTTCTGACATACGCACGCGTGCGGGGACACCTCCCCTACAACGCCAGACTCTCGGATAAGCCCGAGAGGTGTAAAGAAAAGTGTGGCGGACCGTCCAGTGAGGTCAGAGGTCAGAAAAGTGCAGTTTTCAGACAACGGTGGACACTGGACTGGCGCCGGCGGACACTGTCGACACTTCTGACATACGCACGCGTGCGGGGACACCTCCCCTACAACGCCACACTCTCGGATAAGCCCGAGAGATGTAAAAAAAAGTGTGGCGGACCGTCCAGTGAGGTCAGAGGTCAGAAAAGTGCAGTTTTCAGACAACGGTGGACACTGGACCGGCGCCGGCGGACACTGCCGACACTTCTGACATACGCACGCATGCGGGGACACCTCCCCTACAACGCCATACTCTCGGATAAGCCCGAGAGATGTAAAGAAAAGTGTGGCGGACCGTCCAGTGAGGTCAGAGGTCAGAAAAGTGCAGTTTTCAGACAACGGTGGACACTGGACCGGCGCCGGCGGACACTGCCGACACTTCTGACATACGCACGCGTGCGGGGACACCACCCCTACAACGCCACACTCTCGGATAAGCCCGAGAGATGTAAAAAAAAGTGTGGCGGACCGTCCAGTGAGGTCAGAGGTCAGAAAAGTGCAGTTTTCAGACAACGGTGGACACTGGACCGGCGCCGGCGGACACTGCCGACACTTCTGACATATGCACGCGTGCGGGGACACCTCCCCTACAACGCCACACTCTCGGATAAGCCCGAGAGATGTAAAAAAAAGTGTGGCGGACCGTCCAGTGAGGTCAGAGGTCAGAAAAGTGCAGTTTTCAGACAACGGTGGACAATGGACCGGCGCCGGCGGACACTGCCGACACTTCTGACATACGCACGCGTGCGGGGACACCTCCCCTACAACGCCACACTCTCGGATAAGCCCGAGAGGTGTAAAGAAAAGTGTGGCGGACTGTCCAGTGAGGTCAGAGGTCAGAAAAGTGCAGTTTTCAGACAACGGTGGACACTGGACAGGCACCGGTGGACACTGCCGACACTTCTGACATACGCATGCGTGCGGGGACACCTCCCCTACAACGCCACACTCTCGGATAAGCCCGAGAGGTGTAAAGAAAAGTGTGGCGGAGCGTCCAGTGAGGTCAGAGGTCAGAAAAGTGCAGTTTTCAGACAACGGTGGACACTGGACCGGCGCCGGCGGACACTGCCGACACTTCTGACATACGCACGCGTGCGGGGACACCTCCCCTACAACGCCAGACTCTCGGATAAGCCCGAGAGGTGTAAAGAAAAGTGTGGCGGACCGTCCAGTGAGGTCAGAGGTCAGAAAAGTGCAGTTTTCAGACAAGGGTGGACACTGGACAGGCACCGGTGGACACTGCCGACACTTCTGACATACGCACGCGTGCGGGGACACCTCCCCTACAACGCCACACTCTCGGATAAGCCCGAGAGGTGTAAAGAAAAGTGTGGCGGACCGTCCAGTGAGGTCAGAGGTCAGAAAAGTGCAGTTTTCAGACAACGGTGGACACTGGACCGGCGCCGGCGGACACTGCCGACACTTCTGACATACGCACGCGTGCGGGGACACCTCCCCTACAACGCCACACTCTCGGATAAGCCCGAGAGATGTAAAAAAAAGTGTGGCGGACCGTCCAGTGAGGTCAGAGGTCAGAAAAGTGCAGTTTTCAGACAACGGTGGACACTGGACCGGCGCCGGCGGACACTGCCGACACTTCTGACATACGCACGCGTGCGGGGACACCTCCCCTACAACGCCACACTCTCGGATAAGCCCGAGAGATGTAAAAAAAAGTGTGGCGGACCGTCCAGTGAGGTAATAGGTCAGAAAAGTGCAGTTTTCAGACAACGGTGGACACTGGACCGGCGCCGGCGGACACTGCCGACAATTCTGACATACGCACGCGTGCGGGGACACCACCCCTACAACGCCACACTCTCGGATAAGCCCGAGAGATGTAAAAAAAAGTGTGGCGGACCGTCCAGTGAGGTCAGAGGTCAGAAAAGTGCAGTTTTAAGACAACGGTGGACACTGGACCGGCGCCGGCGGACACTGCCGACACTTCTGACATACGCACGCGTGCGGGGACACCTCCCCTACAACGCCACACTCTCGGATAAGCCCGAGAGGTGTAAAGAAAAGTGTGGCGGACCGTCCAGTGAGGTCAGAGGTCAGAAAAGTGCAGTTTTCAGACAACGGTGGACACTGGACAGGCACCGGTGGACACTGCCGACACTTCTGACATACGCACGCATGCGGGGACACCTCCCCTACAACGCCACACTCTCGGATAAGCCCGAGAGGTGTAAAGAAAAGTGTGGCGGACCGTCCAGTGAGGTCAGAGGTCAGAAAAGTGCAGTTTTCAGACAACGGTGGACACTGGACCGGCGCCGGCGGACACTGCCGACACTTCTGACATACGCACGCGTGCGGGGACACCTCCCCTACAACGCCAGACTCTCGGATAAGCCCGAGAGGTGTAAAGAAAAGTGTGGCGGACCGTCCAGTGAGGTCAGAGGTCAGAAAAGTGCAGTTTTCAGACAACGGTGGACACTGGACCGGCGCCGGCGGACACTGCCGACACTTCTGACATACGCACGCGTGCGGGGACACCTCCCCTACAACGCCATACTCTCGGATAAGCCCGAGAGATGTAAAAAAAAGTGTGGCGGACCGTCCAGTGAGGTCAGAGGTCAGAAAAGTGCAGTTTTCAGACAACGGTGGACACTGGACAGGCACCGGTGGACACTGCCGACACTTCTGACGTACGCACGCATGCGGGGACACCTCCCCTACAACGCCACACTCTCGGATAAGCCCGAGAGGTGTAAAGAAAAGTGTGGCGGACCGTCCAGTGAGGTCAGAGGTCAGAAAAGTGCAGTTTTCAGACAACGGTGGACACTGGACCGGCGCCGGCGGACACTGCCGACACTTCTGACATACGCACACGTGCGGGGACACCTCCCCTACAACGCCAGACTCTCGGATAAGCCCGAGAGGTGTAAAGAAAAGTGTGGCGGACCGTCCAGTGAGGTCAGAGGTCAGAAAAGTGCAGTTTTCAGACAACGGTGGACACTGGACCGGCGCCGGCGGACACTGCCGACACTTCTGACATACGCACGCGTGCGGGGACACCTCCCCTACAACGCCATACTCTCGGATAAGCCCGAGAGATGTAAAAAAAAGTGTGGCGGACCGTCCAGTGAGGTCAGAGGTCAGAAAAGTGCAGTTTTCAGACAACGGTGGACACTGGACCGGCGCCGGCGGACACTGCCGACACTTCTGACATACGCACGCGTGCGGGGACACCTCCCCTACAACGCCACACTCTCGGATAAGCCCGAGAGATGTAAAAAAAAGTGTGGCGGACCGTCCAGTGAGGTCAGAGGTCAGAAAAGTGCAGTTTTCAGACAACGGTGGACACTGGACCGGCGCCGGCGGACACTGCCGACACTTCTGACATACGCACGCGTGCGGGGACACCTCCCCTACAACGCCACACTCTCGGATAAGCCCGAGAGATGTAAAAAAAAGTGTGGCGGACCGTCCAGTGAGGTCAGAGGTCAGAAAAGTGCAGTTTTCAGACAACGGTGGACACTGGACCGGCGCCGGCGGACAATGCCGACACTTCTGACATACGCACGCGTGCGGGGACACCTCTCCTACAACGCCACACTCTCGGATAAGCCCCAGAGGTGTAAAGAAAAGTGTGGCGGACCGTCCAGTGAGGTCAGAGGTCAGAAAAGTGCAGTTTTCAGACAACGGTGGACACTGGACCGGCGCCGGCGGACACTGCCGACACTTCTGACATACGCACGCGTGCGGGGACACCTCCCCTACAACGCCACACTCTCGGATAAGCCCGAGAGGTGTAAAAAAAAGTGTGGCGGACCGTCCAGTGAGGTCAGAGGTCAGAAAAGTGCAGTTTTCAGACAACGGTGGACACTGGACCGGCGCCGGCGGACACTGCCGACACTTCTGACATACGCACGCGTGCGGGGACACCTCCCCTACAACGCCACACTCTCGGATAAGCCCGAGAGATGTAAAAAAAAGTGTGGCGGACCGTCCAGTGAGGTCAGAGGTCAGAAAAGTGCAGTTTTCAGACAACGGTGGACACTGGACCGGCGCCGGCGGACACTGCCGACACTTCTGACATACGCACACGTGCGGGGACACCACCCCTACAACGCCACACTCTCGGATAAGCCCGAGAGATGTAAAAAAAAGTGTGGCGGACCGTCCAGTGAGGTCAGAGGTCAGAAAAGTGCAGTTTTCAGACAACGGTGGACACTGGACCGGCGCCGGCGGACACTGCCGACACTTCTGACATACGCACGCGTGCGGGGACACCCCCCCTACAACGCCACACTCTCGGATAAGCCCGAGAGATGTAAAAAAAAGTGTGGCGGACCGTCC
Organism: Gymnoscopelus braueri; assembly: GCF_963280865.1. Taxonomy (NCBI): domain Eukaryota; kingdom Metazoa; phylum Chordata; class Actinopteri; order Myctophiformes; family Myctophidae; genus Gymnoscopelus; species Gymnoscopelus braueri. Next base: position 48,920,129 of record NC_137619.1, on the reverse strand, counting down.
AGTGAGGTCAGAGGTCAGAAAAGTGCAGTTTTCAGAAAACGGTGGACACTGGACCGGCGCCGGCGGACACTGCCGACACTTCTGACATACGCACGCGTGCGGGGACACCTCCCCTACAACGCCACACTCTCGGATAAGCCCGAGAGGTGTAAAGAAAAGTGTGGCGGACCGTCCAGTGAGGTCAGAGGTCAGAAAAGTGCAGTTTTCAGACAACGGTGGACACTGGACAGGCACCGGTGGACACTGCCGACACTTCTGACATACGCACGCGTGCGGGGACACCTCCCCTACAACGCCACACTCTCGGATAAGCCCGAGAGGTGTAAAGAAAAGTGTGGCGGACCGTCCAGTGAGGTCAGAGGTCAGAAAAGTGCAGTTTTCAGACAACGGTGGACACTGGACCGGCGCCGGCGGACACTGCCGACACTTCTGACATACGCACGCGTGCGGGGACACCACCCCTACAACGCCAAACTCTCGGATAAGCCCGAGAGATGTAAAAAAAAGTGTGGCGGACCGTCCAGTGAGGTCAGAGGTCAGAAAAGTGCAGTTTTCAGACAACGGTGGACACTGGACCGGCGCCGGCGGACACTGCCGACACTTCTGACATACGCACGCGTGCGGGGACACCTCCCCTACAACGCCACACTCTCGGATAAGCCCGAGAGATGTAAAAAAAAGTGTGGCGGACCGTCCAGTGAGGTCAGAGGTCAGAAAAGTGCAGTTTTCAGACAACGGTGGACACTGGACCGGCGCCGGCGGACACTGCCGACACTTCTGACATACGCACGCGTGCGGGGACACCTCCCCTACAACGCCACACTCTCGGATAAGCCCGAGAGGTGTAAAGAAAAGTGTGGCGGACCGTCCAGTGAGGTCAGAGGTCAGAAAAGTGCAGTTTTCAGACAACGGTGGACACTGGACAGGCACCGGTGGACACTGCCGACACTTCTGACATACGCACGCGTGCGGGGACACCTCCCCTACAACGCCACACTCTCGGATAAGCCCGAGAGGTGTAAAGAAAAGTGTGGCGGACCGTCCAGTGAGGTCAGAGGTCAGAAAAGTGCAGTTTTCAGACAACGGTGGACACTGGACCGGCGCCGGCGGACACTGCCGACACTTCTGACATACGCACGCGTGCGGGGACACCTCCCCTACAACGCCAGACTCTCGGATAAGCCCGAGAGGTGTAAAGAAAAGTGTGGCGGACCGTCCAGTGAGGTCAGAGGTCAGAAAAGTGCAGTTTTCAGACAACGGTGGACACTGGACCGGCGCCGGCGGACACTGCCGACACTTCTGACATACGCACGCGTGCGGGGACACCTCCCCTACAACGCCACACTCTCGGATAAGCCCGAGAGATGTAAAAAAAAGTGTGGCGGCCCGTCCAGTGAGGTCAGAGGTCAGAAAAGTGCAGTTTTCAGACAACGGTGGACACTGGACCGGCGCCGGCGGACACTGCCGACACTTCTGACATACGCACGCGTGCGGGGACACCTCCCCTACAACGCCACACTCTCGGATAAGCCCGAGAGATGTAAAAAAAAGTGTGGCGGACCGTCCAGTGAGGTCAGAGGTCAGAAAAGTGCAGTTTTCAGACAACGGTGGACACTGGACCGGCGCCGGCGGACATTGCCGACACTTCTGACATACGCACGCGTGCGGGGACACCTCCCCTACAACGCCACACTCTCGGATAAGCCCGAGAGATGTAAAAAAAAGTGTGGCGGACCGTCCAGTGAGGTCAGAGGTCAGAAAAGTGCAGTTTTCAGACAACGGTGGACACTGGACCGGCGCCGGCGGACACTGCCGACACTTCTGACATACGCACGCGTGCGGGGACACCTCCCCTACAACGCCACACTCTCGGATAAGCCCGAGAGATGTAAAAAAAAGTGTGGCGGACCGTCCAGTGAGGTCAGAGGTCAGAAAAGTGCAGTTTTCAGACAACGGTGGACACTGGACCGGCGCCGGCGGACACTGCCGACACTTCTGACATACGCACGCGTGCGGGGACACCTCCCCTACAACGCCACACACTCGGATAAGCCCGAGAGGTGTAAAGAAAAGTGTGGCGGACCGTCCAGTGAGGTCAGAGGTCAGAAAAGTGCAGTTTTCAGACAACGGTGGACACTGGACAGGCACCGGTGGACACTGCCGACACTTCTGACATACGCACGCGTGCGGGGACACCTCCCAAACAACGCCACACTCTCGGATAAGCCCGAGAGGTGTAAAGAAAAGTGTGGCGGACCGTCCAGTGAGGTCAGAGGTCAGAAAAGTGCAGTTTTCAGACAACGGTGGACACTGGACCGGCGCCGGCGGACACTGCCGACACTTCTGACATACGCACGCGTGCGGGGACACCTCCCCTACAACGCCACACTCTCGGATAAGCCCGAGAGATGTAAAAAAAAGTGTGGCGGACCGTCCAGTGAGGTCAGAGGTCAGAAAAGTGCACTTTTCAGACAACGGTGGACACTGGACCGGCGCCGGCGGACACTGCCGACACTTCTGACATACGCACGCGTGCGGGGACACCTCCCCTACAACGCCACACTCTCGGATAAGCCCGAGAGGTGTAAAGAAAAGTGTGGCGGACCGTCCAGTGAGGTCAGAGGTCAGAAAAGTGCAGTTTTCAGACAACGGTGGACACTGGACAGGCACCGGTGGACACTGCCGACACTTCTGACATACGCACGCGTGCGGGGACACCTCCCCTACAACGCCACACTCTCGGATAAGCCCGAGAGGTGTAAAGAAAAGTGTGGCGGACCGTCCAGTGAGGTCAGAGGTCAGAAAAGTGCAGTTTTCAGACAACGGTGGACACTGGACCGGCGCCGGCGGACACTGCCGACACTTCTGACATACGCACGCGTGCGGGGACACCTCCCCTACAACGCCAGACTCTCGGATAAGCCCGAGAGGTGTAAAGAAAAGTGTGGCGGACCGTCCAGTGAGGTCAGAGGTCAGAAAAGTGCAGTTTTCAGACAACGGTGGACACTGGACCGGCGCCGGCGGACACTGCCGACACTTCTGACATACGCACTCGTGCGGGGACACCTCCCCTATAACGCCACACTCTCGGATAAGCCCGAGAGATGTAAAAAAAAGTGTGGCGGACCGTCCAGTGAGGTCAGAGGTCAGAAAAGTGCAGTTTTCAGACAACGGTGGACACTGGACCGGCGCCGGCGGACACTGCCGACACTTCTGACATACGCACGCGTGCGGGGACACCTCCCCTACAACGCCACACTCTCGGATAAGCCCGAGAGATGTAAAAAAAAGTGTGGCGGACCGTCCAGTGAGGTCAGAGGTCAGAAAAGTGCAGTTTTCAGACAACGGTGGACACTGGACCGGCGCCGGCGGACACTGCCGACACTTCTGACATACGCACGCGTGCGGGGACACCACCCCTACAACGCCACACTCTCGGATAAGCCCGAGAGGTGTAAAGAAAAGTGTGGCGGACCGTCCAGTGAGGTCAGAGGTCAGAAAAGTGCAGTTTTCAGACAACGGTGGACACTGGACCGGCGCCGGCGGACACTGCCGACACTTCTGACATACGCACGCGTGCGGGGACACCTCCCCTACAACGCCACACTCTCGGATAAGCCCGAGAGATGTAAAAAAAAGTGTGGCGGACCGTCCAGTGAGGTCAGAGGTCAGAAAAGTGCAGTTTTCAGACAACGGTGGACACTGGACCGGCGCCGGCGGACACTGCCGACACTTCTGACATACGCACGCGTGCGGGGACACCTCCCCTACAACGCCACACTCTCGGATAAGCCCGAGAGGTATAAAAAAAAGTGTGGCGGACCGTCCAGTGAGGTCAGAGGTCAGAAAAGTGCCGTTTTCAGACAACAGTGGACACTGGACAGGCACCGGTGGACACTGCCGACACTTCTGACATACGCACGCGTGCGGGGACACCTCCCCTACAACGCCACACTCTCGGATAAGCCCGAGAGGTGTAAAGAAAAGTGTGGCGGACCGTCCAGTGAGGTCAGAGGTCAGAAAAGTGCAGTTTTCAGACAACGGTGGACACTGGACCGGCGCCGGCGGACACTGCCGACACTTCTGACATACGCACGCGTGCGGGGACACCTCCCCTACAACGCCAGACTCTCGGATAAGCCCGAGAGGTGTAAAGAAAAGTGTGGCGGACCGTCCAGTGAGGTCAGAGGTCAGAAAAGTGAAGTTTTCAGACAACGGTGGACACTGGACCGGCGCCGGCGGACACTGCCGACACTTCTGACATACGCACGCGTGCGGGGACACCTCCCCTACAACGCCACACTCTCGGATAAGCCCGAGAGATGTAAAAAAAAGTGTGGCGGACCGTCCAGTGAGGTCAGAGGTCAGAAAAGTGCAGTTTTCAGACAACGGTGGACACTGGACCGGCGCCGGCGGACACTGCCGACACTTCTGACATACGCACGCGTGCGGGGACACCTCCCCTACAACGCCACACTCTCGGATAAGCCCGAGAGATGTAAAAAAAGTGTGGCGGACCGTCCAGTGAGGTCAGAGGTCAGAAAAGTGCAGTTTTCAGACAACGGTGGACACTGGACCGGCGCCGGCGGACACTGCCGACACTTCTGACATACGCACGCGTGCGGGGACACCTCCCCTACAACGCCACACTCTCGGATAAGCCCGAGAGGTGTAAAGAAAAGTGTGGCGGACCGTCCAGTGAGGTCATAGGTCAGAAAAGTGCAGTTTTCAGACAACGGTGGACACTGGACAGGCACCGGTGGACACTGCCGACACTTCTGACATACGCACGCGTGCGGGGACACCTCCCCTACAACGCCACACTCTCGGATAAGCCAGAGAGGTGTAAAGAAAAGTGTGGCGGACCGTCCAGTGAGGTCAGAGGTCAGAAAAGTGCAGTTTTCAGACAACGGTGGACACTGGACCGGCGCCGGCGGACACTGCCGACACTTCTGACATACGCACGCGTGCGGGGACACCTCCCCTACAACGCCAGACTCTCGGATAAGCCCGAGAGGTGTAAAGAAAAGTGTGGTGGACCGTCCAGTGAGGTCAGAGGTCAGAAAAGTGCAGTTTTCAGACAACGGTGGACACTGGACCGGCGCCGGCGGACACTGCCGACACTTCTGACATACGCACGCGTGCGGGGACATCTCCCCTACAACGCCACACTCTCGGATAAGCCCGAGAGATGTAAAAAAAAGTGTGGCGGACCGTCCAGTGAGGTCAGAGGTCAGAAAAGTGCAGTTTTCAGACAACGGTGGACACTGGACCGGCGCCGGCGGAAACTGCCGACACTTCTGACATACGCACGCGTGCGGGGACACCTCCCCTACAACGCCACACTCTCGGATAAGCCCGAGAGATGTAAAAAAAAGTGTGGCGGACCGTCCAGTGAGGTCAGAGGTCAGAAAAGTGCAGTTTTCAGACAACGGTGGACACTGGACCGGCGCCGGCGGACACTGCCGACACTTCTGACATACGCACGCGTGCGGAGACACCACCCCTACAACGCCACACTCTCGGATAAGCCCGAGAGATGTAAAAAAAAGTGTGGCGGACCGTCCAGTGAGGTCAGAGGTCAGAAAAGTGCAGTTTTCAGACAACGGTGGACACTGGACCGGCGCCGGCGGACACTGCCGACACTTCTGACATACGCACGCGTGCGGGGACACCTCCCCTACAACGCCACACTCTCGGATAAGCCCGAGAGATGTAAAAAAAAGTGTGGCGGACCGTCCAGTGAGGTCAGAGGTCAGAAAATTGCAGTTTTCAGACAACGGTGGACACTGGACCGGCGCCGGCGGACACTGCCGACACTTCTGACATACGCACGTGTGCGGGGACACCTCTCCTACAACGCCACACTCTCGGATAAGCCCGAGAGGTGTAAAGAAAAGTGTGGCGGACCGTCCAGTGAGGTCAGAGGTCAGAAAAGTGCAGTTTTCAGACAACGGTGGACACTGGACAGGCACCGGTGGACACTTCTGACATACGCACGCGTGCGGGGACACCTCCCCTACAACGCCAGACTCTCGGACAAGCCCGAGAGGTGTAAAGAAAAGTGTGGCGGACCGTCCAGTGAGGTCAGAGGTCAGAAAAGTGCAGTTTTCAGACAACGGTGGACACTGGACCGGCGCCGGCGGACACTGCCGACACTTCTGACATACGCACGCGTGCGGGGACACCTCCCCTACAACGCCACACTCTCGGATAAGCCCGAGAGGTGTAAAGAAAAGTGTGGCGGACCGTCCAGTGAGGTCAGAGGTCAGAAAAGTGCAGTTTTCAGACAACGGTGGACACTGGACCGGCGCCGGCGGACACTGCCGACACTTCTGACATACGCACGCGTGCGGGGACACCTCCCCTACAACGCCACACTCTCGGATAAGCCCGAGAGATGTAAAAAAAAGTGTGGCGGACCGTCCAGTGAGGTCAGAGGTCAGAAAAGTGCAGTTTTCAGACAACGGTGGACACTGGACCGGCGCCGGCGAACACTGCCGACACTTCTGACATACGCACGCGTGCGGGGACACCTCCCCTACAACGCCACACTCTCGGATAAGCCCGAGAGATGTAAAAAAAAGTTTGGCGGACCGTCCAGTGAGGTCAGAGGTCAGAAAAGTGCAGTTTTCAGACAACGGTGGACACTGGACCGGCGCCGGCGGACACTGCCGACACTTCTGACATACGCACGCGTGCGGGGACACCTTCCCTACAACGCCACACTCTCGGAAAAGCCCGAGAGGTATAAAAAAAAGTGTGGCGGACCGTCCAGTGAGGTCAGAGGTCAGAAAAGTGCCGTTTTCAGACAACAGTGGACACTGGACAGGCACCGGTGGACACTGCCGACACTTCTGACATACGCACGCGTGCGGGGACACCTCCCCTACAACGCCACACTCTCGGATAAGCCCGAGAGGTGTAAAGAAAAGTGTGGCGGACCGTCCAGTGAGGTCAGAGGTCAGAAAAGTGCAGTTTTCAGACAACGGTGGACACTGGACCGGCGCCGGCGGACACTGCCGACACTTCTGACATACGCACGCGTGCGGGGACACCTCCCCTACAACGCCACACTCTCGGATAAGCCCGAGAGATGTAAAAAAAAGTGTGGCGGACCGTCCAGTGAGGTCAGAGGTCAGAAAAGTGCAGTTTTCAGACAACGGTGGACACTGGACCGGCGCCGGCGGACACTGCCGACACTTCTGACATACGCACGCGTGCGGAGACACTACCCCTACAACGCCACACTCTCGGATAAGCCCGAGAGATGTAAAAAAAAGTGTGGCGGACCGTCCAGTGAGGTCAGAGGTCAGAAAAGTGCAGTTTTCAGACAACGGTGGACACTGGACCGGCGCCGGCGGACACTGCCGACACTTCTGACATACGCACGCGTGCGGGGACACCTCCCCTACAACGCCACACTCTCGGATAAGCCCGAGAGATGTAAAAAAAAGTGTGGCGGACCGTCCAGTGAGGTCAGAGGTCAGAAAATTGCAGTTTTCAGACAACGGTGGACACTGGACCGGCGCCGGCGGACACTGCCGACACTTCTGACATACGCACGTGTGCGGGGACACCTCTCCTACAACGCCACACTCTCGGATAAGCCCGAGAGGTGTAAAGAAAAGTGTGGCGGACCGTCCAGTGAGGTCAGAGGTCAGAAAAGTGCAGTTTTCAGACAACGGTGGACACTGGACAGGCACCGGTGGACACTGCCGACACTTCTGACATACGCACGCGTGCGGGGACACCTCCCCTACAACGCCAGACTCTCGGACAAGCCCGAGAGGTGTAAAGAAAAGTGTGGCGGACCGTCCAGTGAGGTCAGAGGTCAGAAAAGTGCAGTTTTCAGACAACGGTGGACACTGGACCGGCGCCGGCGGACACTGCCGACACTTCTGACATACGCACGCGTGCGGGGACACCTCCCCTACAACGCCACACTCTCGGATAAGCCCGAGAGGTGTAAAGAAAAGTGTGGCGGACCGTCCAGTGAGGTCAGAGGTCAGAAAAGTGCAGTTTTCAGACAACGGTGGACACTGGACCGGCGCCGGCGGACACTGCCGACACTTCTGACATACGCACGCGTGCGGGGACACCTCCCCTACAACGCCACACTCTCGGATAAGCCCGAGAGATGTAAAAAAAAGTGTGGCGGACCGTCCAGTGAGGTCAGAGGTCAGAAAAGTGCAGTTTTCAGACAACGGTGGACACTGGACCGGCGCCGGCGAACACTGCCGACACTTCTGACATACGCACGCGTGCGGGGACACCTCCCCTACAACGCCACACTCTCGGATAAGCCCGAGAGATGTAAAAAAAAGTTTGGCGGACCGTCCAGTGAGGTCAGAGGTCAGAAAAGTGCAGTTTTCAGACAACGGTGGACACTGGACCGGCGCCGGCGGACACTGCCGACACTTCTGACATACGCACGCGTGCGGGGACACCTTCCCTACAACGCCACACTCTCGGATAAGCCCGAGAGGTATAAAAAAAAGTGTGGCGGACCGTCCAGTGAGGTCAGAAAAGTGCCGTTTTCAGACAACAGTGGACACTGGACAGGCACCGGTGGACACTGCCGACACTTCTGACATACGCACGCGTGCGGGGACACCTCCCCTACAACGCCACACTCTCGGATAAGCCCGAGAGGTGTAAAGAAAAGTGTGGCGGACCGTCCAGTGAGGTCAGAGGTCAGAAAAGTGCAGTTTTCAGACAACGGTGGACACTGGACCGGCGCCGGCGGACACTGCCGACACTTCTGACATACGCACGCGTGCGGGGACACCTCCCCTACAACGCCACACTCTCGGATAAGCCCGAGAGATGTAAAAAAAAGTGTGGCGGACCGTCCAGTGAGGTCAGAGGTCAGAAAAGTGCAGTTTTCAGACAACGGTGGACACTGGACCGGCGCCGGCGGACACTGCCGACACTTCTGACATACGCACGCGTGCGGAGACACCACCCCTACAACGCCACACTCTCGGATAAGCCCGAGAGATGTAAAAAAAAGTGTGGCGGACCGTCCAGTGAGGTCAGAGGTCAGAAAAGTGCAGTTTTCAGACAACGGTGGACACTGGACCGGCGCCGGCGGACACTGCCGACACTTCTGACATACGCACGCGTGCGGGGACACCTCCCCTACAACGCCACACTCTCGGATAAGCCCGAGAGATGTAAAAAAAAGTGTGGCGGACCGTCCAGTGAGGTCAGAGGTCAGAAAATTGCAGTTTTCAGACAACGGTGGACACTGGACCGGCGCCGGCGGACACTGCCGACACTTCTGACATACGCACGTGTGCGGGGACACCTCTCCTACAACGCCACACTCTCGGATAAGCCCGAGAGGTGTAAAGAAAAGTGTGGCGGACCGTCCAGTGAGGTCAGAGGTCAGAAAAGTGCAGTTTTCAGACAACGGTGGACACTGGACAGGCACCGGTGGACACTGCCGACACTTCTGACATACGCACGCGTGCGGGGACACCTCCCCTACAACGCCAGACTCTCGGACAAGCCCGAGAGGTGTAAAGAAAAGTGTGGCGGACCGTCCAGTGAGGTCAGAGGTCAGAAAAGTGCAGTTTTCAGACAACGGTGGACACTGGACCGGCGCCGGCGGACACTGCCGACACTTCTGACATACGCACGCGTGCGGGGACACCTCCCCTACAACGCCACACTCTCGGATAAGCCCGAGAGGTGTAAAGAAAAGTGTGGCGGACCGTCCAGTGAGGTCAGAGGTCAGAAAAGTGCAGTTTTCAGACAACGGTGGACACTGGACCGGCGCCGGCGGACACTGCCGACACTTCTGACATACGCACGCGTGCGGGGACACCTCCCCTACAACGCCACACTCTCGGATAAGCCCGAGAGATGTAAAAAAAAGTGTGGCGGACCGTCCAGTGAGGTCAGAGGTCAGAAAAGTGCAGTTTTCAGACAACGGTGGACACTGGACCGGCGCCGGCGAACACTGCCGACACTTCTGACATACGCACGCGTGCGGGGACACCTCCCCTACAACGCCACACTCTCGGATAAGCCCGAGAGATGTAAAAAAAAGTTTGGCGGACCGTCCAGTGAGGTCAGAGGTCAGAAAAGTGCAGTTTTCAGACAACGGTGGACACTGGACCGGCGCCGGCGGACACTGCCGACACTTCTGACATACGCACGCGTGCGGGGACACCTTCCCTACAACGCCACACTCTCGGATAAGCCCGAGAGGTATAAAAAAAAGTGTGGCGGACCGTCCAGTGAGGTCAGAAAAGTGCCGTTTTCAGACAACAGTGGACACTGGACAGGCACCGGTGGACACTGCCGACACTTCTGACATACGCACGCGTGCGGGGACACCTCCCCTACAACGCCACACTCTCGGATAAGCCCGAGAGGTGTAAAGAAAAGTGTGGCGGACCGTCCAGTGAGGTCAGAGGTCAGAAAAGTGCAGTTTTCAGACAACGGTGGACACTGGACCGGCGCCGGCGGACACTGCCGACACTTCTGACATACGCACGCGTGCGGGGACACCTCCCCTACAACGCCAGACTCTCGGATAAGCCCGAGAGGTGTAAAGAAAAGTGTGGCGGACCGTCCAGTGAGGTCAGAGGTCAGAAAAGTGAAGTTTTCAGACAACGGTGGACACTGGACCGGCGCCGGCGGACACTGCCGACACTTCTGACATACGCACGCGTGCGGGGACACCTCCCCTACAACGCCACACTCTCGGATAAGCCCGAGAGATGTAAAAAAAAGTGTGGCGGACCGTCCAGTGAGGTCAGAGGTCAGAAAAGTGCAGTTTTCAGACAACGGTGGACACTGGACCGGCGCCGGCGGACACTGCCGACACTTCTGACATACGCACGCGTGCGGGGACACCTCCCCTAAAACGCCACACTCTCGGATAAGCCCGAGAGGTGTAAAGAAAAGTGTGGCGGACCGTCCAGTGAGGTCAGAGGTCAGAAAAGTGCAGTTTTCAGACAACGGTGGACACTGGACCGGCGCCGGCGGACACTGCCGACACTTCTGACATACGCACGCGTGCGGGGACACCTCCCCTACAACGCCAGACTCTCGGATAAGCCCGAGAGGTGTAAAGAAAAGTGTGGCGGACCGTCCAGTGAGGTCAGAGGTCAGAAAAGTGCAGTTTTCAGACAACGGTGGACACTGGACCGGCGCCGGCGGACACTGCCGACACTTCTGACATACGCACGCGTGCGGGGACACCTCCCCTACAACGCCACACTCTCGGATAAGCCCGAGAGATGTAAAAAAAAAGTGTGGCGGACCGTCCAGTGAGGTCAGAGGTCAGAAAAGTGCAGTTTTCAGACAACGGTGGACACTGGACCGGCGCCGGCGGACACTGCCGACACTTCTGACATACGCACGCGTGCGGGGACACCTCCCCTACAACGCCACACTCTCGGATAAGCCCGAGAGATGTAAAAAAAAGTGTGGCGGACCGTCCAGTGAGGTCAGAGGTCAGAAAAGTGCAGTTTTCAGACAACGGTGGACACTGGACCGGCGCCGGCGGACACTGCCGACACTTCTGACATACGCACGCGTGCGGGGACACCTCCCCTACAACGCCACACTCTCGGATAAGCCCGAGAGATGTAAAAAAAAGTGTGGCGGACCGTCCAGTGAGGTCAGAGGTCAGAAAATTGCATTTTTCAGACAACGGTGGACACTGGACCGGCGCCGGCGGACACTGCCGACACTTCTGACATACGCACGTGTGCGGGGACACCTCTCCTACAACGCCACACTCTCGGATAAGCCCGAGAGGTGTAAAAAAAAGTGTGGCGGACCGTCCAGTGAGGTCAGAGGTCAGAAAAGTGCAGTTTTCAGACAACGGTGGACACTGGACAGGCACCGGTGGACACTGCCGACACTTCTGACATACGCACGCGTGCGGGGACACCTCCCCTACAACGCCAGACTCTCGGACAAGCCCGAGAGGTGTAAAGAAAAGTGTGGCGGACCGTCCAGTGAGGTCAGAGGTCAGAAAAGTGCAGTTTTCAGACAACGGTGGACACTGGACCGGCGCCGGCGGACACTGCCGACACTTCTGACATATGCACGCGTGCGGGGACACCTCCCCTACAACGCCACACTCTCGGATAAGCCCGAGAGGTGTAAAGAAAAGTGTGGCGGACCGTCCAGTGAGGTCAGAGGTCAGAAAAGTGCAGTTTTCAGACAACGGTGGACACTGGACCGGCGCCGGCGGACACTGCCGACACTTCTGACATACGCACGCGTGCGGGGACACCTCCCCTACAACGCCACACTCTCGGATAAGCCCGAGAGATGTAAAAAAAAGTGTGGCGGACCGTCCAGTGAGGTCAGAGGTCAGAAAAGTGCAGTTTTCAGACAACGGTGGACACTGGACCGGCGCCGGCGGACACTGCCGACACTTCTGACATACGCACGCGTGCGGGGACACCTCCCCTACAACGCCACACTCTCGGATAAGCCCGAGAGATGTAAAAAAAAGTTTGGCGGACCGTCCAGTGAGGTCAGAGGTCAGAAAAGTGCAGTTTTCAGACAACGGTGGACACTGGACCGGCGCCGGCGGACACTGCCGACACTTCTGACATACGCACGCGTGCGGGGACACCTTCCCTACAACGCCACACTCTCGGATAAGCCCGAGAGGTATAAAAAAAAGTGTGGCGGACCGTCCAGTGAGGTCAGAGGTCAGAAAAGTGCCGTTTTCAGACAACAGTGGACACTGGACAGGCACCGGTGGACACTGCCGACACTTCTGACATACCCACGCGTGCGGGGACACCTCCCCTACAACGCCACACTCTCGGATAAGCCCGAGAGGTGTAAAGAAAAGTGTGGCGGACCGTCCAGTGAGGTCAGAGGTCAGAAAAGTGCAGTTTTCAGACAACGGTGGACACTGGACCGGCGCCGGCGGACACTGCCGACACTTCTGACATACGCACGCGTGCGGGGACACCTCCCCTACAACGCCAGACTCTCGGATAAGCCCGAGAGGTGTAAAGAAAAGTGTGGCGGACCGTCCAGTGAGGTCAGAGGTCAGAAAAGTGCAGTTTTCAGACAACGGTGGACACTGGACCGGCGCCGGCGGACACTGCCGACACTTCTGACATACGCACGCGTGCGGGGACACCTCCCCTACAACGCCACACTCTCGGATAAGCCCGAGAGTTATAAAAAAAAGTGTGGCGGACCGTCCAGTGAGGTCAGAGGTCAGAAAAGTGCCGTTTTCAGACAACAGTGGACACTGGACAGGCACCGGTGGACACTGCCGACACTTCTGACATACGCACGCGTGCGGGGACACCTCCCCTACAACGCCACACTCTCGGATAAGCCCGAGAGGTGTAAAGAAAAGTGTGGCGGACCGTCCAGTGAGGTCAGAGGTCAGAAAAGTGCAGTTTTCAGACAACGGTGGACACTGGACCGGCGCCGGCGGACACTGCCGACACTTCTGACATACGCACGCGTGCGGGGACACCTCCCCTACAACGCCACACTCTCGGATAAGCCCGAGAGATGTAAAAAAAAAGTGTGGCGGACCGTCCAGTGAGGTCAGAGGTCAGAAAAGTGCAGTTTTCAGACAACGGTGGACACTGGACCGGCGCCGGCGGACACTGCCGACACTTCTGACATACGCACGCGTGCGGGGACACCTCCCCTACAACGCCACACTCTCGGATAAGCCCGAGAGGTGTAAAAAAAAGTGTGGCGGACCGTCCAGTGAGGTCAGAGGTCAGAAAAGTGCAGTTTTCAGACAACAGTGGACACTGGACAGGCACCGGTGGACACTGCCGACACTTCTGACATACGCACGCGTGCGGGGACACCTCCCCTACAACGCCACACTCTCGGATAAGCCCGAGAGGTGTAAAGAAAAGTGTGGCGGACCGTCCAGTGAGGTCAGAAAAGTGCAGTTTTCAGACAACGGTGGACACTGGACCGGCGCCGGCGGACACTGCCGACACTTCTGACATACGCACGCGTGCGGGGACACCTCCCCTACAACGCCACACTCTCGGATAAGCCCGAGAGGTGTAAAAAAAAGTGTGGCGGACCGTCCAGTGAGGTCAGAGGTCAGAAAAGTGCAGTTTTCAGACAACGGTGGACACTGGACCGGCGCCGGCGGACACTGCCGACACTTCTGACATACGCACGCGTGCGGGGACACCTCCCCTACAACGCCAGACTCTCGGATAAGCCCGAGAGGTGTAAAGAAAAGTGTGGCGGACCGTCCAGTGAGGTCAGAGGTCAGAAAAGTGCAGTTTTCAGACAACGGTGGACACTGGACCGGCGCCGGCGGACACTGCCGACACTTCTGACATACGCACGCGTGCGGGGACACCTCCCCTACAACGCCACACTCTCGGATAAGCCCGAGAGATGTAAAAAAAAGTGTGGCGGACCGTCCAGTGAGGTCAGAGGTCAGAAAAGTGCCGTTTTCAGACAACAGTGGACACTGGACAGGCACCGGTGGACACTGCCGACACTTCTGACATACGCACGCGTGCGGGGACACCTCCCCTACAACGCCACACTCTCGGATAAGCCCGAGAGGTGTAAAGAAAAGTGTGGCGGACCGTCCAGTGAGGTCAGAGGTCAGAAAAGTGCAGTTTTCAGACAACGGTGGACACTGGACCGGCGCCGGCGGACACTGCCGACACTTCTGACATACGCACGCGTGCGGGGACACCTCCCCTACAACGCCACACTCTCGGATAAGCCCGAGAGGTGTAAAGAAAAGTGTGGCGGACCGTCCAGTGAGGTCAGAGGTCAGAAAAGTGCAGTTTTCAGACAACGGTGGACACTGGACCGGCGCCGGCGGACACTGCCGACACTTCTGACATACGCACGCGTGCGGGGACACCTCCCCTACAACGCCAGACTCTCGGATAAGCCCGAGAGGTGTAAAGAAAAGTGTGGCGGACCGTCCAGTGAGGTCAGAGGTCAGAAAAGTGCAGTTTTCAGACAACGGTGGACACTGGACCGGCGCCGGCGGACACTGCCGACACTTCTGACATACGCACGCGTGCGGGGACACCTCCCCTACAACGCCACACTCTCGGATAAGCCCGAGAGATGTAAAAAAAAGTGTGGCGGACCGTCCAGTGAGGTCAGAGGTCAGAAAAGTGCAGTTTTCAGACAACGGTGGACACTGGACCGGCGCCGGCGGACACTGCCGACACTTCTGACATACGCACGCGTGCAGGGACACCTCCCCTAAAACGCCACACTCTCGGATAAGCCCGAGAGGTGTAAAGAAAAGTGTGGCGGACCGTCCAGTGAGGTCAGAGGTCAGAAAAGTGCAGTTTTCAGACAACGGTGGACACTGGACCGGCGCCGGCGGACACTGCCGACACTTCTGACATACGCACGCGTGCGGGGACACCTCCCCTACAACGCCAGACTCTCGGATAAGCCCGAGAGGTGTAAAGAAAAGTGTGGCGGACCGTCCAGTGAGGTCAGAGGTCAGAAAAGTGCAGTTTTCAGACAACGGTGGACACTGGACCGGCGCCGGCGGACATTGCCGACACTTCTGACATACGCACGCGTGCGGGGACACCTCCCCTACAACGCCACACTCTCGGATAAGCCCGAGAGATGTAAAAAAAAGTGTGGCGGACCGTCCAGTGAGGTCAGAGGTCAGAAAAGTGCAGTTTTCAGACAACGGTGGACACTGGACCGGTGCCGGCGGACACTGCCGACACTTCTGACATACGCACGCGTGCGGGGACACCTCCCCTACAACGCCACACTCTCGGATAAGCCCGAGAGGTGTAAAAAAAAGTGTGGCGGACCGTCCAGTGAGGTCAGAGGTCAGAAAAGTGCAGTTTTCAGACAACAGTGGACACTGGACAGGCACCGGTGGACACTGCCGACACTTCTGACATACGCACGCGTGCGGGGACACCTCCCCTACAACGCCACACTCTCGGATAAGCCCGAGAGGTGTAAAGAAAAGTGTGGCGGACCGTCCAGTGAGGTCAGAGGTCAGAAAAGTGCAGTTTTCAGACAACGGTGGACACTGGACCGGCGCCGGCGGACACTGCCGACACTTCTGACATACGCACGCGTGCGGGGACACCTCCCCTACAACGCCAGACTCTCGGATAAGCCCGAGAGGTGTAAAGAAAAGTGTGGCGGACCGTCCAGTGAGGTCAGAGGTCAGAAAAGTGCAGTTTTCAGACAACGGTGGACACTGGACCGGCGCCGGCGGACACTGCCGACACTTCTGACATACGCACGCGTGCGGGGACACCTCCCCTACAACGCCAGACTCTCGGATAAGCCCGAGAGGTGTAAAGAAAAGTGTGGCGGACCGTCCAGTTAGGTCAGAGGTCAGAAAAGTGCAGTTTTCAGACAACGGTGGACACTGGACCGGCGCCGGCGGACACTGCCGACACTTCTGACATACGCACGCGTGCGGGGACACCTCCCCTACAACGCCAAACTCTCGGATAAGCCCGAGAGATGTAAAAAAAAGTGTGGCGGACCGTCCAGTGAGGTCAGAGGTCAGAAAAGTGCAGTTTTCAGACAACGGTGGACACTGGACCGGCGCCGGCGGACACTGCCGACACTTCTGACATACGCACGCGTGCGGGGACACCTCCCCTACAACGCCACACTCTCGGATAAGCCCGAGAGGTGTAAAAAAAAGTGTGGCGGACCGTCCAGTGAGGTCAGAGGTCAGAAAAGTGCCGTTTTCAGACAACAGTGGACACTGGACAGGCACCGGTGGACACTGCCGACACTTCTGACATACGCACGCGTGCGGGGACACCTCCCCTACAACGCCACACTCTCGGATAAGCCCGAGAGGTGTAAAGAAAAGTGTGGCGGACCGTCCAGTGAGGTCAGAGGTCAGAAAAGTGCCGTTTTCAGACAACAGTGGACACTGGACAGGCACCGGTGGACACTGCCGACACTTCTGACATACGCACGCGTGCGGGGACACCTCCCCTACAACGCCACACTCTCGGATAAGCCCGAGAGGTGTAAAGAAAAGTGTGGCGGACCGTCCAGTGAGGTCAGAGGTCAGAAAAGTGCAGTTTTCAGACAACGGTGGACACTGGACCGGCGCCGGCGGACACTGCCGACACTTCTGACATACGCACGCGTGCGGGGACACCTCCCCTACAACGCCACACTCTCGGATAAGCCCGAGAGGTGTAAAGAAAAGTGTGGCGGACCGTCCAGTGAGGTCAGAGGTCAGAAAAGTGCAGTTTTCAGACAACGGTGGACACTGGACCGGCGCCGGCGGACACTGCCGACACTTCTGACATACGCACGCGTGCGGGGACACCTCCCCTACAACGCCAGACTCTCGGATAAGCCCGAGAGGTGTAAAGAAAAGTGTGGCGGACCGTCCAGTGAGGTCAAAGGTCAGAAAAGTGCAGTTTTCAGACAACGGTGGACACTGGACCGGCGCCGGCGGACACTGCCGACACTTCTGACATACGCACGCGTGCGGGGACACCTCCCCTACAACGCCACACTCTCGGATAAGCCCAAGAGATGTAAAAAAAAGTGTGGCGGACCGTCCAGTGAGGTCAGTGGTCAGAAAAGTGCAGTTTTCAGACAACGGTGGACACTGGACCGGCGCCGGCGGACACTGCCGACACTTCTGACATACGCACGCGTGCGGGGACACCTCCCCTACAACGCCACACTCTCGGATAAGCCCGAGAGATGTAAAAAAAAGTGTGGCGGACCGTCCAGTGAGGTCAGAGGTCAGAAAAGTGCCGTTTTCAGACAACAGTGGACACTGGACAGGCACCGGTGGACACTGCCGACACTTCTGACATACGCACGCGTGCGGGGACACCTCCCCTACAACGCCACACTCTCGGATAAGCCCGAGAGGTGTAAAGAAAAGTGTGGCGGACCGTCCAGTGAGGTCAGAGGTCAGAAAAGTGCAGTTTTCAGACAACGGTGGACACTGGACCGGCGCCGGCGGACACTGCCGACACTTCTGACATACGCACGCGTGCGGGGACACCTCCCCTACAACGCCACACTCTCGGATAAGCCCGAGAGGTGTAAAGAAAAGTGTGGCGGACCGTCCAGTGAGGTCAAAGGTCAGAAAAGTGCAGTTTTCAGACAACGGTGGACACTGGACCGGCGCCGGCGGACACTGCCGACACTTTTGACATACGCACGCGTGCGGGGACACCTCCCCTACAACGCCACACTCTCGGATAAGCCCGAGAGGTGTAAAGAAAAGTGTGGCGGACCGTCCAGTGAGGTCAGAGGTCAGAAAAGTGCAGTTTTCAGACAACGGTGGACACTGGACCGGCGCCGGCGGACACTGCCGACACTTCTGACATACGCACGCGTGCGGGGACACCTCCCCTACAACGCCAGACTCTCGGATAAGCCCGAGAGGTGTAAAGAAAAGTGTGGCGGACCGTCCAGTGAGGTCAGAGGTCAGAAAAGTGCAGTTTTCAGACAACGGTGGACACTGGACCGGCGCCGGCGGACACTGCCGACACTTCTGACGTACGCACGCGTGCGGGGACACCTCCCCTACAACGCCACACTCTCGGATAAGCCCGAGAGATGTAAAAAAAAGTGTGGCGGACCGTCCAGTGAGGTCAGAGGTCAGAAAAGTGCAGTTTTCAGACAACGGTGGACACTGGACCGGCGCCGGCGGACACTGCCGAGACTTCTGACATACGCACGCGTGCGGGGACACCTCCCCTACAACGCCACACTCTCGGATAAGCCCGAGAGATGTAAAAAAAAGTGTGGCGGACCGTCCAGTGAGGTCAGAGGTCAGAAAAGTGCAGTTTTCAGACAACGGTGGACACTGGACCGGCGCCGGCGGACACTGCCGACACTTCTGACATACGCACGCGTGAGGGGACACCTCCCCTACAACGCCACACTCTCGGATAAGCCCGAGAGGTGTAAAAAAAAGTGTGGCGGACCGTCCAGTGAGGTCAGAGGTCAGAAAAGTGCCGTTTTCAGACAACAGTGGACACTGGACCGGCGCCGGCGGACACTGCCGACACTTCTGACATACGCACGCGTGCGGGGACACCTCCCCTACAACGCCACACTCTCGGATAAGCCCGAGAGATGTAAAAAAAAGTGTGGCGGACCGTCCAGTGAGGTCAGAGGTCAGAAAAGTGCAGTTTTCAGACAACGGTGGACACTGGACCGGCGCCGGCGGACACTGCCGACACTTCTGACATACGCACGCGTGCGGGGACACCTCCCCTACAACGCCACACTCTCGGATAAGCCCGAGAGATGTAAAAAAAAGTGTGGCGGACCGTCCAGTGAGGTCAGAGGTCAGAAAAGTGCCGTTTTCAGACAACGGTGGACACTGGACCGGCGCCGGCGGACACTGCCGACACTTCTGACATACGCACGCGTGCGGGGACACCTCCCCTACAACGCCACACTCTCGGATAAGCCCGAGAGGTGTAAAAAAAAGTGTGGCGGACCGTCCAGTGAGGTCAGAGGTCAGAAAAGTGCCGTTTTCAGACAACAGTGGACACTGGACAGGCACCGGTGGACACTGCCGACACTTCTGACATACGCACGCGTGCGGGGACACCTCCCCTACAACGCCACACTCTCGGATAAGCCCGAGAGGTGTAAAGAAAAGTGTGGCGGACCGTCCAGTGAGGTCAAAGGTCAGAAAAGTGCAGTTTTCAGACAACGGTGGACACTGGACCGGCGCCGGCGGACACTGCCGACACTTCTGACATACGCACGCGTGCGGGGACACCTCCCCTACAACGCCACACTCTCGGATAAGCCCGAGAGGTGTAAAGAAAAGTGTGGCGGACCGTCCAGTGAGGTCAGAGGTCAGAAAAGTGCAGTTTTCAGACAACGGTGGACACTGGACCGGCGCCGGCGGACACTGCCGACACTTCTGACATACGCACGCGTGCGGGGACACCTCCCCTACAACGCCAAACTCTCGGATAAGCCCGAGAGGTGTAAAGAAAAGTGTGGCGGACCGTCCAGTGAGGTCAGAGGTCAGAAAAGTGCAGTTTTCAGACAATGGTGGACACTGGACCGGCGCCGGCGGACACTGCCGACACTTCTGACATACGCACGCGTGCGGGGACACCTCCCCTACAACGCCACACTCTCGGATAAGCCCGAGAGATGTAAAAAAAAGTGTGGCGGACCGTCCAGTGAGGTCAGAGGTCAGAAAAGTGCAGTTTTCAGACAACGGTGGACACTGGACCGGCGCCGGCGGACACTGCCGACACTTCTGACATACGCACGCGTGCGGGGACACCTCCCCTACAACGCCACACTCTCGGATAAGCCCGAGAGATGTAAAAAAAAGTGTGGCGGACCGTCCACTGAGGTCAGAGGTCAGAAAAGTGCAGTTTTCAGACAACGGTGGACAATGGACCGGCGCCGGCGGACACTGCCGACACTTCTGACATACGCACGCGTGCGGGGACACCTCCCCTACAACGCCACACTCTCGGATAAGCCCGAGAGGTGTAAAGAAAAGTGTGGCGGACCGTCCAGTGAGGTCAGAGGTCAGAAAAGTGCAGTTTTCAGACAACGGTGGACACTGGACCGGCGCCGGCGGACACTGCCGACACTTCTGACATACGCACGCGTGCGGGGACACCTCCCCTACAACGCCACACTCTCGGATAAGCCCGAGAGGTGTAAAGAAAAGTGTGGCGGACCGTCCAGTGAGGTCAGAGGTCAGAAAAGTGCAGTTTTCAGACAACGGTGGACACTGGACCGGCGCCGGCGGAAAATGCCGACACTTCTGACATACGCACGCGTGCGGGGACACCTCCCCTACAACGCCACACTCTCGGATAAGCCCGAGAGATGTAAAAAAAAGTGTGGCGGACCGTCCAGTGAGGTCAGAGGTCAGAAAAGTGCCGTTTTCAGACAACAGTGGACACTGGACAGGTACCGGTGGACACTGCCGACACTTCTGACATACGCACGCGTGCGGGGACACCTCCCCTACAACGCCACACTCTCGGATAAGCCCGAGAGATGTAAAAAAAAGTGTGGCGGACCGTCCAGTGAGGTCAGAGGTCAGAAAAGTGCAGTTTTCAGACAACGGTGGACACTGGACCGGCGCCGGCGGACACTGCCGACACTTCTGACATACGCACGCGTGCGGGGACACCTCCCCTACAACGCCACACTCTCGGATAAGCCCGAGAGGTGTAAAGAAAAGTGTGGCGGACCGTCCAGTGAGGTCAGAGGTCAGAAAAGTGCAGTTTTCAGACAACAGTGGACACTGGACAGGCACCGGTGGACACTGCCGACACTTCTGACATACGCACGCGTGCGGGGACACCTCCCCTACAACGCCACACTCTCGGATAAGCCCGAGAGATGTAAAAAAAAGTGTGGCGGACCGTCCAGTGAGGTCAGAGGTCAGAAAAGTGCAGTTTTCAGACAACGGTGGACACTGGACCGGCGCCGGCGGACACTGACGACACTTCTGACATACGCACGCGTGCGGGGACACTGGACCGGCGCCGGCGGACACTGCCGACACTTCTGACATACGCACGCGTGCGGGGACACCTCCCCTACAACGCCACACTCTCGGATAAGCCCGAGAGATGTAAAAAAAAGTGTGGCGGACCGTCCAGTGAGGTCAGAGGTCAAAAAAGTGCAGTTTTCAGACAACGGTGGACACTGGACCGGCGCCGGCGGACACTGCCGACACTTCTGACATACGCACGCGTGCGGGGACACCTCCCCTACAACGCCACACTCTCGGATAAGCCCGAGAGATGTAAAAAAAAGTGTGGCGGACCGTCCAGTGAGGTCAGAGGTCAGAAAAGTGCCGTTTTCAGACAACAGTGGACACTGGACAGGCACCGGTGGACACTGCCGACACTTCTGACATACGCACGCGTGCGGGGACACCTCCCCTACAACGCCACACTCTCGGATAAGCCCGAGAGATGTAAAAAAAAGTGTGGCGGACCGTCCAGTGAGGTCAGAGGTCAGAAAAGTGCAGTTTTCAGACAACGGTGGACACTGGACCGGCGCCGGCGGACACTGACGACACTTCTGACATACGCACGCGTGCGGGGACACTGGACCGGCGCCGGCGGACACTGCCGACACTTCTGACATACGCACGCGTGCGGGGACACCTCCCCTACAACGCCAGACTCTCGGATAAGCCCGAGAGGTGTAAAGAAAAGTGTGGCGGACCGTCCAGTGAGGTCAGAGGTCAGAAAAGTGCAGTTTTCAGACAACGGTGGACACTGGACCGGCGCCGGCGGACACTGCCGACACTTCTGACATACGCACGCGTGCGGGGACACCTCCCCTACAACGCCACACTCTCGGATAAGCCCGAGAGATGTAAAAAAAAGTGTGGCGGACCGTCCAGTGAGGTCAGAGGTCAGAAAAGTGCAGTTTTCAGACAACGGTGGACACTGGACCGGCGCCGGCGGACACTGCCGACACTTCTGACATACGCACGCGTGCGGGGACACCTCCCCTACAACGCCAGACTCTCGGATAAGCCCGAGAGGTGTAAAGAAAAGTGTGGCGGACCGTCCAGTGAGGTCAGAGGTCAGAAAAGTGCAGTTTTCAGACAACGGTGGACACTGGACCGGCGCCGGCGGACACTGCCGACACTTCTGACATACGCACGCGTGCGGGGACACCTCCCCTACAACGCCACACTCTCGGATAAGCCCGAGAGATGTAAAAAAAAGTGTGGCGGACCGTCCAGTGAGGTCAGAGGTCAGAAAAGTGCAGTTTTCAGACAACGGTGGACACTGGACCGGCGCCGGCGGACACTGCCGACACTTCTGACATACGCACGCGTGCGGGGACACCTCCCCTACAACGCCACACTCTCGGATAAGCCCGAGAGGTGTAAAGAAAAGTGTGGCGGACCGTCCAGTGAGGTCAGAGGTCAGAAAAGTGCAGTTTTCAGACAACGGTGGACACTGGACCGGCGCCGGCGGACAATGCCGACACTTCTGACATACGCACGCGTGCGGGGACACCTCCCCTACAACGCCAGACTCTCGGATAAGCCCGAGAGGTGTAAAAAAAAGTGTGGCGGACCGTCCAGTGAGGTCAGAGGTCAGAAAAGTGCAGTTTTCAGACAACGGTGGACACTGGACCGGCGCCGGCGGACACTGCCGACACTTCTGAC
Source organism: Gymnoscopelus braueri (assembly GCF_963280865.1). Classification (NCBI taxonomy): domain Eukaryota; kingdom Metazoa; phylum Chordata; class Actinopteri; order Myctophiformes; family Myctophidae; genus Gymnoscopelus; species Gymnoscopelus braueri. The sequence continues at coordinate 48,896,986 of NC_137619.1, read as the reverse complement.
ATACGCACGCGTGCGGGGACACCTCCCCTACAACGCCAGACTCTCGGATAAGCCCGAGAGGTGTAAAGAAAAGTGTGGCGGACCGTCCAGTGAGGTCAGAGGTCAGAAAAGTGCAGTTTTCAGACAACGGTGGACACTGGACCGGCGCCGGCGGACACTGCCGACACTTCTGACATACGCACGCGTGCGGGGACACCTCCCCTACAACGCCACACTCTCGGATAAGCCCGAGAGATGTAAAAAAAAGTGTGGCGGACCGTCCAGTGAGGTCAGAGGTCAGAAAAGTGCAGTTTTCAGACAACGGTGGACACTGGACCGGCGCCGGCGGACACTGCCGACACTTCTGACATACGCACGCGTGCGGGGACACCTCCCCTACAACGCCACACTCTCGGATAAGCCCGAGAGATGTAAAAAAAAGTGTGGCGGACCGTCCAGTGAGGTCAGAGGTCAGAAAAGTGCAGTTTTCAGACAACGGTGGACACTGGACCGGCGCCGGCGGACACTGCCGACACTTCTGACATACGCACGCGTGCGGGGACACCTCCCCTACAACGCCAGACTCTCGGATAAGCCCGAGAGGTGTAAAGAAAAGTGTGGCGGACCGTCCAGTGAGGTCAGAGGTCAGAAAAGTGCAGTTTTCAGACAACGGTGGACACTGGACCGGCGCCGGCGGACACTGCCGACACTTCTGACATACGCACGCGTGCGGGGACACCTCCCCTACAACGCCACACTCTCGGATAAGCCCGAGAGATGTAAAAAAAAGTGTGGCGGACCGTCCAGTGAGGTCAGAGGTCAGAAAAGTGCAGTTTTCAGACAACGGTGGACACTGGACCGGCGCCGGCGGACACTGCCGACACTTCTGACATACGCACGCGTGCGGGGACACCTCCCCTACAACGCCACACTCTCGGATAAGCCCGAGAGGTGTAAAGAAAAGTGTGGCGGACCGTCCAGTGAGGTCAGAGGTCAGAAAAGTGCAGTTTTCAGACAACGGTGGACACTGGACCGGCGCCGGCGGACAATGCCGACACTTCTGACATACGCACGCGTGCGGGGACACCTCCCCTACAACGCCAGACTCTCGGATAAGCCCGAGAGGTGTAAAAAAAAGTGTGGCGGACCGTCCAGTGAGGTCAGAGGTCAGAAAAGTGCAGTTTTCAGACAACGGTGGACACTGGACCGGCGCCGGCGGACACTGCCGACACTTCTGACATACGCACGCGTGCGGGGACACCTCCCCTACAACGCCAGACTCTCGGATAAGCCCGAGAGGTGTAAAGAAAAGTGTGGCGGACCGTCCAGTGAGGTCAGAGGTCAGAAAAGTGCAGTTTTCAGACAACGGTGGACACTGGACCGGCGCCGGCGGACACTGCCGACACTTCTGACATACGCACGCGTGCGGGGACACCTCCCCTACAACGCCACACTCTCGGATAAGCCCGAGAGATGTAAAAAAAAGTGTGGCGGACCGTCCAGTGAGGTCAGAGGTCAGAAAAGTGCAGTTTTCAGACAACGGTGGACACTGGACCGGCGCCGGCGGACACTGCCGACACTTCTGACATACGCACGCGTGCGGGGACACCTCCCCTACAACGCCAGACTCTCGGATAAGCCCGAGAGGTGTAAAGAAAAGTGTGGCGGACCGTCCAGTGAGGTCAGAGGTCAGAAAAGTGCAGTTTTCAGACAACGGTGGACACTGGACCGTCGCCGGCGGACACTGCCGACACTTCTGACATACGCACGCGTGCGGGGACACCTCCCCTACAACGCCACACTCTCGGATAAGCCCGAGAGATGTAAAAAAAAGTGTGGCGGACCGTCCAGTGAGGTCAGAGGTCAGAAAAGTGCAGTTTTCAGACAACGGTGGACACTGGACCGGCGCCGGCGGACACTGCCGACACTTCTGACTTACGCACGCGTGCGGGGACACCTCCCCTACAACGCCAGACTCTCGGATAAGCCCGAGAGGTGTAAAGAAAAGTGTGGCG
>NC_137619.1:48282492-48292492 GCF_963280865.1 Gymnoscopelus braueri | reverse complement strand
GACCCCCCTCGGGGACCCCACTTGAGAACCCCTGCCATATAGTGCTGTAGTATTAGTGGTATTTATTCTGAGTCATTGTGTGTGGTATTTATTCTGAGTCATTGTGTGTGTGTGTGTGTGTGTGTGTGTGTGTGTGTGTGTGTGTGTGTGTGTGTGTGTGTGTGTGTGTGTGTGTGTGTGAGATGTTCAGAACATGTCGATGGAAACAGAAAGGTCACAACCATACAGAGAGAGGAAACAGGCTCCCTGGTAACATTAACATCTTTGTTAGATCATCTCCCTGTGTGCGTGCGTGCATGCGTGTGTGTGTGGATGCATGGGCTCTGAGTTGAACTGGACATGCTGGCGGTCTGTCTGATGCAACAATACATAATCCTTAGAGGAGAACCTGTGTACATCCTCACCACCATCTCTCACCTCGCCTCTCCGTGCAAATAAACAACATCTGGATGTATGCGCAGCTCTGGGACCTTGGGAACACACGCACACACAGTGCGCAGTCACACACGCACGCACACGCACACACACACACACACACACACACACACACACACACACACACACACACACACACACACACACACACACACACACACACACACACACACACACACACACACACACACATTTCTGTACATGCACACATTGTTCTGCATATCTTCATGTATGTCTATTGTCTAGACTAGATATAGTCACCCTTACCCACCCTTTTTATCCCTAGTCTACACTGCCATTATGCTGTGTTACATAATGGATGTTTTATTCGTATACCTTATTAGCTTGTATATTATACTTTATTGTATTTTTCATTGTTTTACCGACTCGCCTTTCCTGTACGCGTGCATGCTGTGGGTTCTGGCACTGACAGCCAGTGGTGTAAAGTAACTAAGGACATTTACTTAAATACTGTACTTAAGTACACTTTTGAGGATTTTTTACTTTACTGGGGTATTTCCCATTTTCAATACTTTTACTTCTACTCCACTACATCTCAGAGGCAAATGTTGTACTTTTACTCCACTAGTAAGTGGAGTAGTTCACTTTTTGGGTGAACTACTCCTTTTAAGCATGACCTTAAAGGGGTAGTTCACCCCCAAAATAACTTTTTTTCTATTGATTACTGACCATCTGGAGCCTTGAATTCATAGATTTTTTTGTTTTTGTCACATTCCTAAGCCAATAATTTGATTATAATAAATGTGTCCCCATTGATTCCGGTAGGAGACACAAATGCATTTGTGTCTCCTACCGGAATCAATGGGGCTACATTTATTATAATCAAATAATAAAGGAAGGAATGCGACAAAAACAAAAAAATATCCATGAATTCAAGGCTCCATGGGGTGAGTAATCAATAGAAAAAATGTTATTTGGGGGGTGAACTACCCCTTTAACGGCTGCAAGTGTTAAGTGGTCACTGGTCAGGGTGTTAAGTGGTCAGATGGGTGGGCTGCGAACACTTTATAGATATTCAAGTGGGCCCTGTTGAGAACCACTGGGGTATTAGAGGAGGGGTCATTGGAGGGGGCAGGGGAGCCAGGGGGGGTGGGAGGCGTGGACAGGGCTGTGTCCTCTTGCTAACCACACTGTCAGGCTATCGCCGGTAGAGCAGTTAAAGAGGGGGAGGAGGAGGGGCATGATGAAGGAGGTGGGGGTGATGCGGAGAGACCCGGGGGGGGGGGGGGGCTGTGACATGCAGTGGGATGAAAAAGTACTCGCATGTATTACTTAAGTAGAAGTATCAATACTGCAATGTAGAAATACTCTGTTACAAGTAAAAGGCCTGTGTTCAAAATGTTACTTGAGTAAAAGTACAAAAGTATTGGCATCAAAAAATACTTAAAGTACCAAAAGTAAAAGTGTTGAAATGTTTGAAAATAGCAGATCTACAAGCGATGTGACTCATTGTGAGCTTGTAGATCGTCTATTTTCAAATAGCCTAGGTATAAAATAGGGCTAAAGTGGTTAATGTATGTTCCATAATATCATAATTTATATCTGCAAAGTAACTAGTAACTAAAGATGTCAAATAATTGTAGTGGAGTAAAAATACTATATTTGCCTCTGAGATGTAGTGGAGTAGAAGTAAATGTACTGGAAACTGGAAATACTCAAGTAAAGTAAATAATACGTCAAAATTGTACTTAAGTACAGTACTTGAGTAAATGTACTTAGTTACTTTACACCACTGATGACATGTGAGTCAACCAACATGACCAAGGTCAGGGCCGCTGTGCTTTTGATCACACGCAGCATCTTAGTTAGTGTGTGTGTGTGTGTGTGTGTGTGTGTGTGTGTGCGGGGGGGTGGGGGGGGGCGTGACAGCAGCCAGGGAAGATGGAAAGAGCAGGGCCGGATTAGCCCTTGGTGGTGCCCGGGGCTATGCCTACGCCCCGTTTTGTGAGAGCGGGGTGGATTGCATGGACCCCAGATTGGATTGAATGGACCACTCTCTCCCTCTCTCTCTCTCTCTCTCTCTCTCTCATCTCTCTCTCTCTCTCTCTCTCTCTCTCTCTCTCTCTCTCTCTCTCTCTCTCTCTCTACTCTCCTCTGGCAGCAACTATTTGTGTATAAAGATGACCCTAATAATTATTACACATCCACGCGTCATGAGCATCTGCACGTTGCTTGCGAACGATTACATAACGCATGTCCACATGTTCTAGCGCTGTCTGTGTCACCATCATGACATTTTACTTGACGATTAATTGTCACACAAACAACTGCGATGAACGACATGATATCGTTGTGTTTTTGGCATGGAACATTGGAACACATGAATAAAAAGTACATCTTCGTTTGCCTTTTTCGGCTTTGAAAAAAAAAAAAGGGCAGAGCAGACATGGTAAATAACTTGGATATGCAAAGGAATGACTGACTTGACCCCTGAGATAGAGTGTCATTTCACTTTGATGATGATGATGATGATGTTGGCTACTGGATGTAATTTAAACATGGCGGGAGTGCTCTGCTGTGTTTAATTAAATCCTGTGCATTGCACGTTATGATGTAACGTCTAGCCCCAAACCCTTTTACACACATGCTTGGTATTGTGCGTGTGCGTGTGCGACGTGCGTGTGTGTGTGTGTGTGTGTGTGTGCGTCCACGTTTAGAGGCAGTGTATGGGGCATTTGAATTCCACAGAGGTATAGTCGACGCACTCAGAGAAGCTGAGCAGGGATGCTTTTCATGGTGTCACATTTCCCTTCCCTCTCTAGTTCATCTCATGTATAACGTTTCATAGCAGATCGACAAATGGACAGATTGTGTGAGCCTGGTGCCTTTGTGAGCACTAGTATGTTACCACAGTGATGGCACTTGATTGTTTTGCGTTGTTGGCTTCATGAAGGAAATACACATGCAGATGTTTCATCTCTGATGCATCCAGTGTTCATTTTGACAGCAAATTGTGATTTAGCTTTAGTCAGTCTTTTTTTGTAGGGGGGGCTTTTATGCCTTTATAGATAGGACAGTAGACTGACAGGAAATGGGGAGAGAGATGGAGGGTGACACGCAGCAAAGGTCGTCGGGATCGAGATTTGAACCAGCGACACTCTCTCAGGCTGGCATTGCAGCCTAGGGTGCCTGGACCGCCACGCTGCGACCCAGGCCAGTCACAGTCTTTTGAATAAAATTCCATTTAGTTTTAGTCTCAGTTTCAGTTGACTAAATATAAGATTTTGACTTTGACTTGAGATTTCAGCTGTAGGTTAACTCTGACCTTGTGTGTACATTGAGTTAAATCTATGCGATGTAAATGCTCCGATGAAGGCTCCCGTTTAAATACATGCATTTGTTTAAGATTGTTGCCTTGTTATCCAGCACCTGGCCCAAAACAGGTACAAGATGTGCACTCAGTCAACTCATTTGATGTGTCATTGAGATTCCCAGCAGGGAGTTCTCCTGCCGACCCGTTAAAATAAGAGACAGAGAGCGAGAACACAGCAGGAGTGAGACAAGCTGTCAGTTAGACGTGCGTGGGTGCATGCGTGCGTGCACACAACACATTCGCAAAAAGTCACATCCATGCACGCACCCATCTCCTCACACCCTGTATTAGAGACAGCAAGTAGCTGCCTGGGTCTGTGGTGACCTTTCTCGTCCTCTTCTGAAGGGAACATCAAAGTGACGTTTTTATGTCACACGATTGAAGGCGTTTTTAGTCTTCTGAATGACCGCCTGAGATTGTGATGCGAAGACCCATGCTATGCGGCCGTTAGAAACAATCCTCCACTGCATGTTGAAAGCTGTAAATTGTTTGTTGTTTTTGCAAACACAGGAAAGGAATAGAAACGTGTTTATTTGAACTCATCGGGAACATTTACCAGATTATCTGTCATTGCTTTTCTTGTTTTATATTTTATAGTTGTTGGTTATACTCTGATGTGAACATCAAGAATATTTTGTAACATACGTGTGTGTGTGTGTGTGTGTGTGTGTGTGTGTGTGTGTGTGTGTGTGTGTGTGTGTGTGTGTGTGTGTGTGTGTGTGTGTGTGTGTGTGTGTGTGTGTGTGTGTGTGTGTGTGTGTGTGTGTGTGTGTGTGTGTGTGTGTGTGTGTGGGGCCGGGCGCGCAGTCAACAAACCAGCCAAGTTATAATATTTAGGTGAAAACAAGGTGAAAGAAAGAAAGAAAACCAAACTGGACGAGTCGACCTAACCTATTTTACTCCCAAGAAGAAGACGACAAAAAGACATATAGAGAGAGAAACAAAGGAGGAACAAGACCCATACGCTGTAGTTCAATCCAGTTGCATTCTTCTAATACAATTGGATGACTGTGTCCTCTGTCCAGAGATAAACAAAGCAACACGCTGTGTCGATGAGTCCTCACAAACACAACCAGGCACTGAAGGGCACCAGAACGGCCACGTGCTGTCAGAGACAGAAGAGACAGAGATCATTGCTGCCAGATTGTGCGAGAGAAACAAGCGACCAGGTCTACGAAAACGAGCCCAAAAGAAGCGACTAGTCCACATGAGCATCGGATATTTAAAAAATAGCCGATCGAAGCGTTGTAAGGGTCCGTGGACAAATACCTATTAATTTGGGTCTCCTTGACGTGAAAATGTTTGAGAAGCACTTAAACAGCATTTTGGAAGCAAGCCCAAAATAAGCAACACTTTAAAAACAAGCCCAAAAAAACACAGCCCGGAGCTACCAATATTTACATACGACTTTACAGAAAGACAAGCCCATTATAAAAAGCAAGACATGGCAACTCTGGCAGAGATACTCTTATCTGCTGTTGTTCTCTGATGATGAGGAATGGCTGAAGCCTCCAGTATTAGAATGAATTTAAGGCAGCTGTGCAACAGGCCTGCACATTTTCTACACATGATAGAAAGAATGTGAAAGAACAGGAGAACTGTCCCTTTTCTTCTTCTGTGACCGTCGGCCGTCAGGGTGTTGAGCTGCTAGCCAAAATCACTTTAATTTGCTCTCTTCCTGACGTCTTCCTCAAACGGAATCGATCGATGCCCAGGAACGGGAATCGTTCAGGCTATATTTAAATCCATTTGGATATTAAAAAAATAGCAGATATTCAAGCTCACAGAGCGTCACTTTGTGCTGCGCTGCGAGCTTGTACATCTGCTATTTTTGAAAATATTAGAAAAATCGTCAAAGTGTTTTAAAGTTTTTGAATAATGTAGATTTTTTAAAAACACAAATCTTCTATTCTGGTGATCGCTGGCACAAAACATTTTCAGATGGGCGGGTCCACGGCCAAATACATATAATTTTGGGGGTCCTTGGCACGATTTTTTTTTTGGAGAACTACTGATTTAGAAGGCATTTGTAGAATCGGCCTATGGTCTTAATGGGCTAAGCATAAATGCATCACCCAGACAGATTTACAAAGACCAACAACAACTTCTGTGAGTGTCTTCATGTTGTTCGTGCCCCTTATTTCCTTATTCTATAACTGTGGAGCAAGTGATCAAAGAAAAAAAAGCAGCTGTCTCTACTTGCTGGTTGTGTTGTTTGCATAGTTTAGAAGCAGGGCAGTTCCTAGCACAGCCTCAGCCTCATCTACTTCCAATGTGCATGGAGATGGGGGGAGGAAGGTCTAAAGCAGTCGTTCAAATCTTTTCATGTTAAGGACCCCCAAAATGATATGTATTTGGCCGGGGACCCCCATCTAAAAATATTTTGTTCCAGGGACCCCCAGAAGCAAAGATTTGACTTACAAATATTCGCTTTAAAAATATATATATATTCAAAGGTTTGCACCCATTTTCACGATTTTTCAAAAATAGCAGATCTACAAGCTCATAGCGCGGCACCGAGCTTGTATATATGCTATAATTGAATTGCCAAAGTATAAAAGGTTAAAGTGGTTCAAACTATTGTGATGCTATATTAACACATTTTGCTGGGGACCCCGTGAAGGACCCCTTGGGGTCCCCAGACCCCACTTTGAGAACCAATGGTCTAAAGACGTCAAAACTCCAGCAACACATGGTATAATAATAGAAACACTTTATTGTTAGACCAACATGTTTGTCGGCTTGTGGCCTTCATCGGGCGTGAGAGTCATTGTTTGCACATACTCACACATGCATGCCATCATGCTATTGCAATAGTATAACTCAGATTTATTCAACTTTTAAGTAAGCAATAACACATGACAGCGGGTGCTCTACCATGAGACATCAGATCAGCACATGTGCCAATATTTCACGGTATAGCAAAATCTGGAGCGTATTATCTCAATCATATATTCATTATTAACATTTATTTTAATATTCATTTATTTTTTATTTGAATTCATCTGGCAGCAGCCATTGCTTGGTTATAGGTAAAGTAAAGAAAATTGGATATTTTGGAGTGCTGCTATTAGGACATTTTGTGTCACTCATTGGAATGCCTCTCAGCCAATAACAATGTGAAGTCACAACTAATTGGAATTAAGTCATGCATGCATGCTGTTCCTTACTGCAGTGGATTTGCAATACACGTTCACCATCCTCTGTAAAATGATACAATGATGAACGTTATTTCATTATTGGATGGATGTCAGGCCATGTATTGAATTGACCATAGTAGTACTTAATACAGCAGATGTTATATATTCATAACAATTTATACAACAAACCTCTCCTTAAAGCAGCACCATGCAACTTTCCTCCCTTACCCCGAATTTGAACCTGGCTTCCTGCGCAAGTGCAGACATTTTGAGCTAATAGAGCCAGCCTGCTAGATGAATTGAATCTTGACCATCAGGTCAACATTTGTGTCAGATCCTGTGTCAAGGTGAGACCTTTCTAAATGTCTCAATGGAAGAGCAGGGAGACAAAATACAACCACCCCAATTGTTTGAGTTATATTAAGGATTAAGGATTTCACTTGGCTATTGATTATATTGTCAGTTCGTGCAACCAAAACGCAGGCAGGCAGGCAGGCAGGCAGGCAGGCAGGCAGGCAGGCACACAAGCAAGAGTAATTTGTTTAGAACAGTTTGAGTAAGCTGTAGGATGAAAGCAGTATTGACTTTGATGTTTCTAAAGCCCGCCTGTCAGCCCTACGGTGGGATTTTCAACTGTTAAATCTACTTAACGGCAACAAGTCATTCAATGCGTGCAGCGTTAAGGGGACTATCCATCAAACTTTTCCCTTTTTTCATTCTCCTCTTTTTTTCTTTTTAAGTACAAAAACATGGCTGCCATGTTTCTTGTAAGTTTAAGGCCGGGCTGTGATTTTCACTATATCACCCACAGCCCGGAGGTTGAGGTTGAGAGAATAATGACATATGTGGTCAGGTGATTATAGAGGGAAACCATGTAGAGGCTTGAGAAACCAAAGGACAATGCTACAGCCGTTTACCCACGAAAACCTTCCATGTCTCCTCGTCCTCTGCACCAAGGTGTGGCCTTTTGGAATGGGGTCAGCCAGTGTGGCCAGTGACCTGTCATTTCCAAACCGTCCACCCATCTCAGCCTGTCATTGTCGTCTCTGACGACTAAAGACTTCAAACAAGGGCCTGACATTGCTCAAGAATCCACATGACGGTCTCTATTGTCCGTGACGTGCAGGACTACCGGTATTTAGGTCAGGGGTCTTCAACGTTTTTCAGGCCAAGGACCCCTAAGCTAAGAGAGAGATGAAGCAGGGACCCCCGATACATATTGGATTCATGTTAAATGATTTGTGTGTTTTCAGACATTTAACCACTTAAACCCTCAATTCTTTGTAAACATGACCTTTGGCTCGGTACTTGGTCTGCTCTTTCTTCCCTCTACACCAAACATCTGCGCCAAAATAGCCGATCTACAAGCTCACAGCACGTCACAGACGCGTTGTGAGCTTGTAGATAGGCTATTTTCGGCTAATGTTCCCCCCAGATTTGGCGGCCCCCCTGCATCTCTGAGGACCCCTAAGGGGTCCCGGACCCCCTGTTGAAGACCCCTAACTTAGGAAGAATCAGAAAGCATTTGGAGTGAGTTGCAGGTCAATTGAAGTGCAGTTGATTTGAAACGTGATAGCAGCGATGATGGCAGGCACAGATGTGCTCTGAAAGCCTCCACAGTGTGTGTTGCAAGAGGAGACAGAATCGATGCGCAGTGGAATAGCTCTGTGTACTGTGTAATGGACATTACTGGGCAGAGCTATGGCAGCGATTCACAGTCGAGTTCTGCTTTGGCAGCTGCCTCCGTAAGGTCAGTCAGTCCATTAGTCTGTGTTGACGCTTGCGTTTTGTCCACAGATTATTCCAAATGTATGTTTTCTCATGGCAATGAAGCTATAAGTGGAGCCTTAAACCCTAGCCGAGCGGGAAATATCTGATCTACAAGCTCACAAGTCACAGCGGTGTTGACCGGTTAAATGCACCAAGAATAAGCGATATCCTCAGATTGAACTTGCGCGTTGAAAATGTGACACAGATCACAAGCTGAGCTCATGATAATCACTGAGTTATTATCGTTATTCATAGCACTACTTTGTAGCCATCTGTCTTTTGATCTGCATCCATCCATCTGGATACACTTCTGAACATACACGGTCTGTCTGTCTGTCTGTCTGTCTGTCTGTCTGTCTGTCTGTCTGTCTGTCTGTCTGTCTGTCTGTCTGTCTGTCTGTCTGTCTGTCTGTCTGTCTGTCTGTCTGTCTGTCTGTCTGTCTGTCTGTGTGTGTCTGTCTGTGTCTGTGTGTCTGTGTGTCTGTCTGTGTGTCTGTCTCTCTGTCTGTCTCTCGCTCTCTCTGTCTGTGTGTGTGTCTGTCTGTCTCTCTCTGTCTGTCTAACTCTGTCATGTCTGTCTGTCTGTCTGTCTACAGGTCTGTCTCTCTCGCTCTCTCTCTCTCAGAGTCTCTCGTCCTCTCGTCCTTTCTCTACAGTATGTGAGAAGGAGGTAAAGTGGCCTCATATGTCACATAGTGTCATGTCACAGTTGTCAGGGGTCTGATGTATGAGGGGCAGCATGGAGTCAGCGCTGAAACAGCAGACCACACACACACACACACACACACACACACACACACACACACACACACACACACACACACACACACACACACACACACACACACACACACCATATTGATGGATGACCCAAGTATTAGTCTCAGGAACCGGGCCTCATTGCCTTTGCAGCAATTGAAAGGCATTTGGGGTCAGAAGACTGTCACTCTAGTCTAGAGGCTCTTCGTGCACAGTCAAATCCTAAGTGTTCATTTAACTGAGAGTGCAGCTATGAACCTTTAGGGTGTAGCTCCACTAGTGTCAGGGCTCTGGATGGCAGTGTTGGCTGGTCCGTCCGTCCAACACTTTACTCCCAAACAACATATCAAATCCAAACTATTGGCTAGATTACCATGTCATTTGGCTGTGCACCTTCATTATCCCAGGATGACAGCTTTTGGTGACCCCATGGCCTTTCCACTAGTACCACCATTAAACCAGGATTTTTAATTGCACAGTACTTGGATATCTCTAAATCTAGCAGATGAATTGCCACAACAGTTGCTGAGTACATTCAGACCATAGTGACCCCATGGCCTTT
>NC_137619.1:48267375-48282292 GCF_963280865.1 Gymnoscopelus braueri | reverse complement strand
AACAGCTTGTGTTACTTTTACTGTGCAGATTTTTGATTATTAGTATCACAAGACATACCGTTGAAAATAGCTTGCTGTTCCTTTTGACATTTTGAGTACTTTTACTTACTGTAAAAGAGTGTTTTGATGGAGATACTTTTGTACTTTTACTCATGTAACATTTTGAATACAGACATTGACAGAGTATTTTTATATCATGGTATTGGTACTTTTACTCAAACTCAAGTAAAAGGAAACCTGTGTACTGTGTCTGAAGCCAGCGCTCCCATCAGCCAGTGATCTGTTCTCCTCGTTCCCTCTGGCCTGCATGCTGCTGCTGCTCTGTAAGTTATGGAGGACTTCAAATATATTTCACATTTATGAAGTGATGCTGTCACCGGTTGCCCTGCTCTCTGCTCTGTGTGAGCGTACTGAATCTAACAGGGATCTGTTGTATGAGCGCACTGAATCCTTCAAGGATCTGTCTGCCTGGACTGGAAAGCACAGCTCTGGACAGGAGCGCCACTGTCTGTCTGTCTGTCTGTCTGTCTGTCTGTCTGTCTGTCTGTCTGTCTGTCTGTCTGTCTGTCTGTCTGTCTGTCTGTCTGTCTGTCTGTCTGTCTGTCTGTCTGTCTGTTCCAGGGACCCCCAGAAGCAAAGATTTGAGTTACACATGTTCGCTTTAAAACATTCAAAGATTTGCACAAATGTTCACCCGGTGCCGCGCTATGAGCTTGTCGATCTGCTATTTTTTAATAGCCAAAGAAATCTAAAATGACATGGATGCGTTCCCGGTCTTATTTGGTTAAATAAAGCACGGTTCTGGACAGGAGCGCCGCTGTCTGTCTGTCTGTCTGTCTGTCTGTCTGTCTGTCTGTCTGTCTGTCTGTCTGTCTGTGATCATCAGACACGGTGAAGTGTCCTGTCTCCTTTTGTGTCTCGTCTGCTTTTGTCTGCTTTGCATTGTTCCAAAGAGGATTGGTTATGGAAGATTGTGCCCATCTGCTGAGCGAGATTTCTGGGAGGAGGAGGAGGACGATGAGGAGGGGAGAGGAAGAGGATGGAGTGGGGAAAAGGAAAGGGACGGTGAGAGAGACTCATCTTGTGGCAAAATGGCGGAAATGTGAACCTCGCGGAACAGAGTTCTGTGTATGATGTGCAGACTTGTGTATGCGTGCATACATACATACATCTGCACATAGGCTACAGTACTGCACACATGCATCTGCCCATATTCAAACTTTGGCCTTGATTCCGATGAATGAACGACTGTTCTGAAAAAAAAGTTTGAAAATGGCAGATCTACAAGCTCACAACCAGTGACCGACATGTTGTGAGCTTGTAGATCGGCTTCTTTCACTATTTGTGGACGCCACCATTGTACAACAAAGTATAAAACAGGGTTAAGTGGTTGATCAGATTAAACAATGTAGTCAATTCAAGTTAGTAAAAAAATAGTTAGTTTCAATATATAGTATTCGTTCGGTTAATTGTCCTGCGCTTCTTTGTGTGTTAGATTTGAGAATTTTCTTTTAATTATCCAAACAATGAATCCAGTGTCATCGTTGCACATGCACGGGTGCTCACTGCTTTCTTTTCAGCTTTCTCCCGTTGTGATTTCATATTGCAAAGATCCAAACTGAACCTTTGATGTTCACATTAATAACATGATGCACGCTGCTCTGCCATTGGACCGCTGGGTTTGGTGTCTCGGCGTGGCGTTCTGCCCCCAAAGTGGGAGCGGACTGAAGTAGGTCAAAGTTTAATAGAGCGTCCTGTCTGAACAGGGGATTGTGTGTGTGTGTGTGTGTGTGTGTGTGTGTGTGTGTGTGTGTGTGTGTGTGTGTGTGTGTGTGTGTGTGTGTGTGTGTGTGTGTGTGTGTGTGTGTGTGTGTGTGTGTGTGTGTGTGTGTGTGTGTGTGTGTGTGTGTGTCTTCTCACTGCATGGTTTGTGGCCCTGAACATGTTTTTTTCCCCCCACTCCAATCTGTTTCACTACACTCCACCTCATATTCGTTTTAGAATAGTTAAAGCTTAAGATGTAGGCCTATGGGTATTGTAAAACATAGAAAATGTTCTGCTCGAAAGGCTGGCTTAAGAATTAAGATCACCATGTGATTGTACAAAATATATCACGGAAGGAGTTTTATGTTTATGTCGACACATGTGTGTAGTAGTCGTGGTAGAAATCGGTTTGAATCGAATCCCCCAGTTGCAATAATTGTAAAAACATTCTTTAGCATTGTGTCACGTGAAATCTGGTAACACACACCATCAACCTGTGTCATACACAGTAACATTCTATGTTCATTCAACTTAAAAGAGTGTATATCAGCATTTAGGATGTTGCTGTGTGCTGCCCCGGGCAAGCCCCTTGTTGACCACGTATAGCCCTTACATCACATACAACAAATAGCTGTTTTTTTTTACGTTTTGACGATTTTCGCCTATAATGACAAGACTATGGACGCCAGGGTTATGTGGTTATGTGGTATTAGAGTTGATAAAGGGTCGTAAATCCTGCTCTATGTTAATTAAAACTATTTGTAGTTAAACAGCTGAAAACCCAGTGTAAAAAGGATGAGACGAAATCAAAGACAGACACAGGCCGGTTCTCAAATTAAAAGGTTGACATTGTATTAAGAGAAAGAATCAATCCACGAGGCACCGTACAGCAAAAATATCTCTCTGTCATTACAAAGACAGGCAATAGTATTTATACACAAGTTGGAGTCCGGACATCAGATATGAGGTGGATCCTAACGATTGGTTAAGACCCTCAGACGTCAGATCATATCTGATGAGCTGTCAGGCATCAGGGTGTCATCATAATAAGTTGTTGTTCATCTTATAGTATCCTTGTGTACATCTTATGGTTTCATAAACAAGTTATCCCTTCGATATCATAGGACATGTGGCAGGTTTATCTGTGACAGGGTGACAGCTGACAGAGTAAATTAGTGACAATGTCAGGTCATACAGAGATATAGGTCATGTACAGAGATCACAAAGCGTTGACCAAGACATGTTTTTACTGATTGGAAACATATGGAGCCGGCCCCAGATAGCTATGGAGCCAGCTACATGGCCTTGGTAGGGAAAGTATAGTAGAGTTACAGAAAGCATGTTTAAAGTACAGGCCCAAAAAGACATCACTATATTAATTTGACTGGTTAGATCGATAGTTCTAGATCATATCAATCTGGTCCACAAAACATATATGTTTAACTCCATCAATCCCAAGTTCTTGTGGGCTAGATTGGTAGATAAGATGACATTGAAAGAAAATGTAATTAATTAATTAATATATAAGGAGACGGACGTTCAGATACATGTAGACTTAAATATCTTTTTAAATTGTATTAAAGGACTATAAGGGTTCACTTCTTCAAAAAAAATAAACTGTACTGTTTATTAATTTGGAAACCAAATGGTTATATTTCATGAGTAAATAATCAGCGTTAGTAGGATGAAATCTTAAATAGACTTATAGAATAATTAGAATGGTAAGTGGGTTCTATATGCTGTTAAATGAGAAAAATGACATCACCTCATAAGTTCCCAGAATAAGGTATTATAATTATAAACAGATCTGTCAAACCTTTCTTTATTTTATTTTTAAGGCCATCCCTTTGCAGGATGGCAGGATCTGAATTTATTTAACTTTTAACTTTTCCTGAAAATCCCACAATGTATGTACCACCAGGAACTTTAGCCAACATAGTCTTGTTTCCAAGAAGCTGTTGTTTCAGGTCCCGCCCCCAAGTGTGTATAGGCTCAGTCGAATTTTAGCCCTACTTCTCCTTGAAGCAATACTGTGGGTAGATATTTTAACCCTAAGCAAAATAATTTATGGCGGGAAAAACTCACGTGATGCCTCTTTACTCACACAGACGTATAGGACCTACTTTTCCTCTTTGAGCAGTCGAGAGGAGAGGCTTCTGTCACTCAATTTAACCAGGAAGATTATTTAATCTGTAAATGAATTAACCACAGAATTACTGTGTGTAGAAAGTGTACATGAAATGTATTTGACAAAACATAAGTAGTTTAAAACAGTTAAGAACTCTTGAAAAATATAATACAAAGGTTGTCCATCGGAGTTTTAGACCCTCAGTCTCCCCTGGGGAGGTTTTGTAAACTTCAATGACTCCTGGGGCAAGATCTGAAATGGATGAATGTGACTAAGACTGTAAGTTAGTATTTATCGTTAAATGACTATGATAAAGGACAAAAAAACAACATCAAAAAGATATTAAGCAGATCACATTTAAATCAAATATTCACATTTAAATCAAATATTCACCAACTCCCTCCTCTTGACACAATATATATTCCATATATATATAGTGTGTCAGAGAATGAATTTGCTGTAAAAAGTTTATAATTAAAATATTTAAAATTAAAATATAACAATGAAAAATAAGGAATAAACATCTTTGTTCTGAAGAGTATATTGAAATGAGATAAGTACAGAAACATAGCTTTCGAAAAGTAGCAAATCTATAAGCTCACAAAAAATCTTAAGTTAAAATGATAAAATATTTTCAAAACTTTTAAAGAAATCAAAATGACTTTATAATAAACTTAATATTATAGTTATTTTTTTTTTCAATATTGATATTAGAATATATTGAATCTTATTAGGGTTAATTTAACTGATCTATGTTTTAAATGGAATTCAATAGAGACTCAGCTACCGCTAGGAACCGTGTCTAACATACCACAAAGCTAACACTTCCTGTTGAAGGAATTATGGGAAATGGAGTCTAAGTAGCCCAGACGGAATTATGGGAAATTGAGTTTTAAGAGACCAGAGCGGCCATTTTGGATGAGCGAATGACGCTAAATTAATGATTTGTCACTGACAGATCCTTGGAAATTTTTACTTTGTTCTAACTGACTGGAGAATGAGAAAAAAAAAAAAAAAAAAAAAAAAAAAAAAAAACATTCGTTCATTAATACATACAGACATACCGAACATAGATTTTCAGCGACAAACTAATTTTGGAATGAAAAAGATTTTAACCTGATTGGTTTACTTATTATTTTAAATTATATTCAAAATATTTAAAAGAATTTAAAACTTATTTTTTTAAGGCAAAAATAATTATACTGATGGTTCAAGGAATTAGAACAGAAGGTTAAGGCAAAGGAATATAAAATGTATTGTTTAAGGCATTTAAAACTTATTGTTAAAGCTCAATATATTAAATGGATGGATGATTTAAATTTACAGTGGTCAAAATAAAACAAACCATATAAGACAACAGGCCCCCACCCGTCAAACAAAGCCCTCTCAGTGGAGTATCGGACGAATTGGTAGAACACGTGCAGGCCCCTACCCGTCCCTCTTAGTGGAGTATCGGACGAATTGGTAGAACAGGCCCCTACCCGTCCCTCAATGGAGTATCGGACGTATAATTTGTAGAGGACAAATCCCCTACCCGTCCCTCAATGGAGTAATTTGGACGTATAATTTGTAGAGGACAAATCCCCTACCCATCCCTCAATGGAGTAATTTGGGTTGAATAATTGGTGGATGGAGGGGTTGTATGGTGTTATTAGTTTAATATCTAACCTCTGTCCTTTTTGATTCATGATCTGCAGCTCATGAGTCAGAAACGGAGTTTGGCTAGTATTAGTGACTTTGGATTGATGTCAAAATAAAGGAAATAATATTAATAAGATAGGCGGACAGTAATAAACTGATATTATATATATATAGATATTGCTATAAGGGAGTCACGGTAATTGGAAGGAATGGGTTAAAGTTATATTGAGCCCAATGGCCCTCACAAGTTCAGAATGTTCTCATAACAATTCGGTCACAGACTTTTCTGAGACAGCAAAACTGGTGAAAAATAAAATAAACCATAGGATAAGGGAGTGAGAGAACCTATGATGAATTTGATTATCTAATATACTTAGTAGTGGGTAAATTGACAATGAGTATTTTAGTGTACTTTGGGAATTTAACAAAATATCTTAAGATTTTTTATTTATTTATTTTAAACCGACAATGAAAAATAAAATGAAGTTCCTTTTTAAGTAAATGGATATGAATTATTATTAAGAACTGAGCAAATTGTACCAGGATTCATATTAATGTGTAAATCGTATTATTATTATTATTATTATTATTTTATTTTTTTGAGTTTCAGAGGAGCACAGGAGGCGTAAGATGTTAAAATGCACACCTTACCTCTCATTGTGATCCCCCCTGAAATCCACTGACCTCTGATCCCATACGGTCTTGGGTCACAAAAAAAATCAGTAATTTGTATCTGAATGGATCTCGGCTGCCTTCTTTCGGGGTATGTGATGCTGTGAGGCATAAAGCAGACATAGAGAAGGTTTTTACAACAAAATACTATAGGGTGGAATTTAACATGAAGTCAAAAATGATGAGTTGGTCAACGAAGCAAAAGGGTGGAATTCTGTTATGCCAGAAAATATTTCCCCGTCGCCATAAGCAGAACCCCTTCTACCAAAACAAAATAAAAACTAAACACTAACGAGAAAAGAAAAAAAATATTAGATATATAACTTAAAACCAACCCATCAGAAACTGGACTAATTAATGCCAAATAATCAAATATTATTAATACGCTGGTGCGCTCTGGGTGTCGTGGAGGTACAGGTGCCACAGCAGAGAAGGGGAGGGCATCCAGAGCACTGCAGCGTCATAGGTCATAGATGGGTGTACAGCCAAGGCCAGGGCCCCAGAACCAGCAGGGAGGATAGACACTAAACACAAACAAAGCAACATTAGTGAACAAAATCAACAGTGGTATGGGGTGTGCGAGCACATCAAGGACTAATTCCTTTTTAAGTGTTTTTTTAAAAGTTACAATGGAATATAAAGTTACACTAGAATATTTGAGTACATTTTCTGTTGACAATTGAAAGTGGGACCCATATAAATGGAAACAAGACAACCAATGTGAGAGATTAATACTAAATGGTCAATCTGAATCGTCTTTGGTAAATATAAATGTAACAGGTATCAGATTATTTCATAAATACTATATTGACACGTATATGAACCTCTAATTTCAATTTCATGAAGTGAGTGGGCTAGGGTAGATGATTCCTGTTGCTGGTGGCGAAGGCCCAGCGGTGTAACCCGGGTGTGTTATATTACCTTGATTTGGTTGGCTTGGCCCGTGATCGTGGCGTTGTGAATTGGGTGTGACCTGTTTTTCTGGAGTGGTCCCAGCCTGTGTGACAATAACTTTCAGGTCTGGCTCGCCCATGTATGAAGTAATTGTAGCCCCATGATGTGAAGTTGAACTGATAATAATAAAAATACTGAAGTAAAAATACAATATTGGCCTCTGAAATGTAATCGAGTAGAAGTAAAAGTATTGAAAACTGGAACTACTCTAGTGAAGTACAAATGGAGAACCTCAAAATGTACTCAAGTAGAACACTTGAGTAAATGTACTTTGTGACCTTCCACCACTGAACCCCGTGCAGGCGGTTATCTTCCTTATTTAAATTCCTAAGCAGGACAAAATCTCTAAACAAAGTGCTCACGGAGCAGACTACACTATACACTGACATGTTCTTGGGTCCAAGTACCAAAAACAAAAAGGGTATCGGAGTGGAGTGAAACACCAACGTGAGAAGTGTTTAATAGGCAGCCTGTCCCCATTCACAATTTTCCCTTTTGAAAATAGCAGATCCACAAGCGCGAAGTGTTTGTGAGCTTGTAGATCGGCAATTTCCAAATGGCAGGGCTGATTGGATGAGCTGGTTTTAGTGATACAGAGGTTGCCTGGAGCAAAGGGACACAGAGGAATTTAAAAGTGGCTGGTTTCTAGAAAAATGGAAATGAAATCAAAATATTAAAGTTTAAAACTGAAAAATAATTGAATGGTGTATCTGGATTATATTATGATACTATAATAATTCCCCTCTGATTGGCACACACGGAAAGTATCTGTGTGTGTCAAAAAAGAAAGAAAAAATAGGCTACAGCTGCTGCAGTTTACTCCAAGGTCAATTTGATAAGACCTGGGTGATGGGTCTAGTTGGATGGAGAGAGAGTTAAAAACCCAGAGGGTGAGCCACAGGGAAATGATGAAACAAATATGTTTGTATAAATAAAGTATGGATCCAGTACATGCGTGCAGGCCACACGGCAGACCAAGCCCCCACTAATGTAAGAACAAAACAGTTGGGGCCGAGTATGCAGTGGTGACATGAACATATACAGAGCGGAGCATACTCTCTTGTGTGCAGCACACCAAAAGCAATCAACAAGCACTAATTAAAACAACAAAAACAACAATACTAATAACTTTAAAAAATATATATATATATGTATATATACAAGTACGGCCAAATGAGCCTTGTGTTAAAGTTAATACAATGTCAAAATTATAAGTCAAGGAACCGAACCAAAAGGTAACCTGTGTCTTGTAGTCAGCTGGACGGAGAATCCCCACACGTTTGAGGAATGTCTGTGAGCCGCTTGTCTCAAAAACAATATGTGAAAAAGAGGCTGAATTCTAAGATAGCTGACCGGAAAGAGTCCTCGCGCGTAGAGGAGTCGTCCGGAGCCCCTCAGAGTCGACCGTGAAAAAGAAAGATGGGAGAAAAAAATCTAAATTTTTTTAAGGCTGATTCTAAACGCACCGTCCGAGAAAAATAATAATAATAATTATGATAATAATGTCGGACAGGCCTTTAACCGTTCGAAGGACCAATTATTAGAGTTGATAAAGGGTCGTAAATCCTGCTCTATGTTAATTAAAACTATTTGTAGTTAAACAGCTGAAAACCCAGTGTAAAAAGGATGAGACGAAATCAAAGACAGACACAGGCCGGTTCTCAAATTAAAAGGTTGACATTGTATTAAGAGAAAGAATCAATCCACGAGGCACCGTACAGCAAAAATATCTCTCTGTCATTACAAAGACAGGCAATAGTATTTATACACAAGTTGGAGTCCGGACATCAGATATGAGGTGGATCCTAACGATTGGTTAAGACCCTCAGACGTCAGATCATATCTGATGAGCTGTCAGGCATCAGGGTGTCATCATAATAAGTTGTTGTTCATCTTATAGTATCCTTGTGTACATCTTATGGTTTCATAAACAAGTTATCCCTTCGATATCATAGGACATGTGGCAGGTTTATCTGTGACAGGGTGACAGCTGACAGAGTAAATTAGTGACAATGTCAGGTCATACAGAGATATAGGTCATGTACAGAGATCACAAAGCGTTGACCAAGACATGTTTTTACTGATTGGAAACATATGGAGCCGGCCCCAGATAGCTATGGAGCCAGCTACATGGCCTTGGTAGGGAAAGTATAGTAGAGTTACAGAAAGCATGTTTAAAGTACAGGCCCAAAAAGACATCACTATATTAATTTGACTGGTTAGATCGATAGTTCTAGATCATATCAATCTGGTCCACAAAACATATATGTTTAACTCCATCATGTGGTTATGTGGATAACATAAGGTGAATATTAAAAAAAAATGTAAAAGAAAGTCATGGTATTTATTCTTTAAAACCTTGACAAATTACTTTTAGGATTAGAAACTTGAAGTATACTTTGTTTCATTGATCCAAGCCGGAAGATAATCGACTGATTGATCATTAAAATAAACACGCTCTGAAAATACACAGATTTTCAAGTGGGCCCTGAGCCAGAAAAGGGTTGGTGACCACTGCTCTGGTGGAGGCTGGAACAAGCAGAGGTCAGGCAGACTGCCATAGGGGGGAGGTAATGGTTTAGGGCTGAGCAGAGAGGGGCTGGCTAGACGATGGTGGTGATGATGGTGGTTTATGGTTGATGGGGGTGAAGGGGGTCTTGGCCTGAAGTAGACCTTTTCCGGGACTCTAACCAAACATACTGAAGGGGGGGGGGGGGGGGGGGTTCTGCCACGTTTCAATTGATCCCTGGACTGTACAATTATGGTTAACCCATTAAGACAAAATGTCTTCTAAATCTAAATGTTGCTATATCAGTGGTTCTCAAACTTTTTCATGTCAAGGACCCCCAACATGATATGTATTTGGCCACGGACCCCCATCTCAAAATATTTTGTTCCAGGGACCCCCAGAAGCAAAGATTTGAGTTACAAATGTTCGCTATAAAAAAGATTTGCAAAAACTTTCAACATTTTTCAAAAATAGCAGATCTACAAGCTCGTAGCGTGGCACTCATTGTTATTTGAAGCAGAGCTGGGTATTGCCTACAACCTCACGATCGATACGTATCACGATACAGAGGCCACAATACAATATGTATCGCGATACGCGTTGATTTTGAATAATGACCGAATAATGTCCTACTAAATTTGCGTAGTCCTAGACTACGGGCTGCTGATGTTTTGACCAATATATTGTCAGAAAATGTAAAGTTTCCAAATCAATTTGAAAAACTTAGTTGATGACATTTAAACATACAAATAGAAATACATATTTTTTTGATGGATAAATGCAAAATATTCTATTATGTATATCGTCACTGGTGGGCAGAAACTGATGCTAATGTTTGGTTTTTTTTAAGCCGCCTCACACACAGCATGTCCTGCCATATCGATATGGTAGCCTCTGTATCGATACGATTAACGGCAAGTAATACGATATGATTATAGCCATTAATTGAACCCACCACTAATTTGACGTAAGTACAGCTAAGTAGGCTTGGGAACCAACGGTTCCCGAGCCACGTGGCCCATAGGTCAGGAGCTTATCTCCTGTTTCCGTAGCGGGAGGCAGCTTGATGTACAAATACATCCCCCAGCCATGATGTGTACAAGTAAGTAAAGTCCACCCCCTGGACATGACACTAGTACTGAGTACAGAGGGACCCCCAGTCCAACCCTTGATATGATGCTGAGTGCCAAGCAGGGAGGCATGGGTTCGATTTGTCTTTGGTATGACTCGCCCGGATATTAAACCCCCGACCCTTCCATTCTCAGGACACTTTTAACCACATAGCCACTGGGCTGGTAGATGGAGATTTCTTTTATTTTATAAAAATAATCAAGCATTATTTGGGTGTTGGGTAGGGCTGCTTGAGAGATAGGGTTGCAGTGTGACTAGGGCTGTCACCATCTTGAAATTTTACCAGACGATTAATTGCCAAACACATAATTGCGATTAACAATTTAATTGTGTTTCTGACATTGAGCGTTGGAACATAATAAATACAAAATATTTTTCTGTTTGGTTTTTAGGCTTTGTCAAAAAAACAATCACAGGGCAGATATGATAAATAACTTTAATATACAAAGAAATGACTGACATATTTAATAACTTCATACTTATATACAGCGGAAATAGTCGATCTACAACGTACTTGTAGATCGGCCATTTCCACTATTTATTTAATTTTGTATTTGAAAATGTAGGAACATTTTTAAACATAGAAACGATTCATGACGATTATGCAAAATCATTGTGTGATTGATTATCTCAAATCATTGTGATGAGGCGATTATGTAATTATTGTGACAGGCCCAACTATGACCACAGTAGTTCAAGCCTGCAAGCAGCACACGTTTTGCTCTCATACAAACTCTTGTGATCCTTTTCTGAAGCGTGAACCCACTTCAGTCGTGCACGGTTCTGGATCACAGGCGCCCATCAATTACTCGGTACACAAGTCATTTTCCCATTGAGTTATTGCAAATGTAAATTAGACTGCAAAGCTGCAGTCATGTCCCAGAGCGGATAAATCATTTCGAATTTCACTTGATCAGCGAATTGGTTTTGATGTGTGTGTGATATGTTCAATTAATCCCTGTTATGAGGACATTTGGCTTGATTGTGTATGGTTCAGTTGTGATTTATGTTTTGTTGTTGGTCATGCTTAATTAATTTGCCGGGGGGGGGGGGGGGGGGGGTGTTAGCCTGTGAATCAAATTAATCTATTTGGAATGAACTCTCTGACACTTTGTAAGAGTCAAGTTGTATAAAAGTGTCGGTCTTCCGATTACTGATGACATCATCAGATTTCGCTTCTTCTTCTTATTTCGGCTTATTCCCATCAGGGGTCGCCACAGCGGATCATCTGTTTCCATCTGCTTCATGTTCTCTGTGTCTTACTCAGTCACTTCAGCCACCTG
Source organism: Gymnoscopelus braueri (assembly GCF_963280865.1). NCBI lineage: Eukaryota > Metazoa > Chordata > Actinopteri > Myctophiformes > Myctophidae > Gymnoscopelus > Gymnoscopelus braueri. The sequence goes on along the minus strand of NC_137619.1, from coordinate 48,270,210 downwards.
CATGTTCTAACTCACCTGCATCCATAAACCTCCTCTTTGGCCTTCCTCTTCTCCTCTTGCCTGGCAGCTCCATCTTCAGCATCCTTCTCCAAATGTACCTCTCATCCCTCCTCTGCACATCACATGTCCAAACCATCTCGACCTCACCTCTCTTGTCTTATCCCCCAACCTTTTAACCTGGGCTGATATGCAGTGGTTTTCAACCCTTTTCATATCAAGGTCCATTATTTATTCGGCATCTGAGCCACGGACCACCATTTGACGAGATTTAGCCTCTGAGACCCAAGACTTAGAATATTTTGTTATCGTTGAATATGATTTTGTCTACAATTCCATGCTGTATTGATGTGGTATCATTAAATATTATATAGTCTGATAGTACTAATTTCTATAGTGTGTTTGTTGAGAAAAATGAGTCTTCCATGTCTCTCCAGCTCTTTATTAAACAGAAAATGCATTTTCAGTGCTCTCTCCTTAAATTTTGTCACCTACCTGAAAATGTACTATATTCTGTTTACTTAAGAGCTGGAGAGACCCCTGTGACCGAACAAACGCTATGTAGCAATGATTACTATCAGAATATAGCGCTTTAACCATTTAACAAAAACAATAAAATAAGAAAAAATATCACTTACTCACTTTAAGTAATGCAGATGTGTAACAATAATGTAACTCTTGATAGCGTAACATGAAACCATTTGGTTTCATTTTACGGTTTCAAGAGTTAAAGATCTATAAGGGTCCATTTGTAGCCGTTTCACACTCGGGTCCCGGGTGCGCACTCCAGACCACATGGCAGATGTTGTGGTAGTGTGAACGTAGCAAACCGTTCCCCGTAACGCATCACCGTACCGTACTCGAAACCACCTGGGGAGGTAGTCTCGGTCCGATTGCTGCGGAGTCGGGAACGGAACGCGGCAGTGTGAATCCATCCGTACCAAGAGAAGGAAGTGGACAGACTGGACTGCTAATCATATATCATTTTTATATTTGTTATAATGACGCATTATTTTAGCTGGGTTATACCTTCTCATTGTTCTACTTGAATGTTGACAAGAAATAATAATCCCGCTAGTGTTTGAGTAGCACGAGCCGTGAAAAATAATAAACAAAAAACACATGTGTGGCGAACGTATTTATAAGGATAAATACACCAAGGGTTAGTCCGTGACGTCATACCAAGGATGCGTCCGTGACGCCAATATCATATTAACAGACGACGTTACATTTCGAGGTTTCAAAGACCAGTGCACACTGCTTTGGTTGTGTATTGTTGATCTGTTGTTATTATAACTCAAGACATCGTCAGGAACACAGTCAAACTTTATTATTCACTCTAGAGTGACTTTTCTTCTGAGAATGACATTCTCTCTTCCAAAGCCCCATAGTCAACAGCGCCCCCATGAGGCACATATTTACCATTACTGCTAAATTAAATGGTCGAGTACGAAAGGATTTTGGCCAGTGTGAATGCTGACCAGCTGGGAGAAGCCAAGCGTACTCGGGAACGCTTCGATTCAAACGGATCCAGTCTGAAACCGCCCTTGGTTACCAACTCTCCATCATTTAACTGGGGACCACCTGGAACCCCCTCAAGGACCACTGGTGGTCCTGATTGAGAACCACTGCTCTAACGTAGTCCTGTCTGATCATGTCCACTCCTAATGAGAATCGTATACAGGGCCGTGGGAAGTCGTTTTAGGTTAGCTGTATGCGCATGCGTGCCTAGCGTGTGCGGTTTTTTGTTTGTTACTTTAATCATAGAATTACAGAAAGGGTCTTTTTGTAATTATGCAAATGTTATTTAGGAAAAAATTACGCACACAATATTAAAACACATTCACTGCCATTTCACTGTCATTTGTATACATATGAATCCTTGGCAGCCAATGTGTTATAGAGTAAATGAATAAAGCTGAGTTCGGAATTGTCACGATCATGAGGACAAAATAGTCTGTGATCAGTATTGGGACACCTACATCTCTCAAAAGAATTCCATAAATAAATACAAAAATCTAAGACATTTCATAAATAAAAAAAACTGAGATGAGTTGGAATCAGGGTAGTCGCTGTTTATTTCTGTCCCTTTGCTCCTGCCCTGCTTCTCCTGTGTTACGTAAAAAGGGAGCTTTAAGAAAGGATATGTTTATCATTAACGTGAGGTTAAGATGAATGAAGCAAGAGCAAAAGGACCTCGTCTGCCAAGTGTTAAACTAAAAAGTTACATAACGGCCTCATCTGTTGTGTCTCTGTGGGACTGTTGTTTCTGTGCTCGGTTCGGGGGTTGACCGCACTGTAGCTCTGATGTCTCCACACAGAGGAGCAGTGTCTGTACGATGTTATTGGGAGGAGAGAGGCAGAAGAGTGGTACAATAAATCATACATCATAAATAGCTACTCTTGTGTATCCCACAGGGACTTGGTCCACCGAAGGACATGCAGAGAGAGGATCAAATAGATGGATAGACCGCGAGGGGGACATGGGGGGGGGGGGGGGGGGGGGGTCGTCCCCTCTTTGATTTACTATGCAGTGCTTAAACAGGATTAGCCTCACTTACATAACTACCCTCGCCCCCCTCCTCTCCGCTCTCCCCCATCCCCATCCCACCCCCACACACACAACACAACAGGATTGGTGTTGGCCTAATTGCTAGTCAAACATTTCAGCTGCTTTTGATTCGATTGTTTCGGCGGCTCGTCGCCGCCTCTCAGCGCCGGACGAAAGCCCCGGCGCTGTGTTCCCTCAGAGAGGCAAACAAAGACCCAGACGGAGACGGGGGGAGACGGGACAGAGGTGCTGACCCAGAGGAAATGAGGAACGTTGAAGAGGCTTTA
>NC_137619.1:48242375-48264875 GCF_963280865.1 Gymnoscopelus braueri | reverse complement strand
CATGCTGATGAGGGCAGTAGAGAATTGACCATTCTAGAAGAGGGATGGATGTACTAGACGACAGTCTGGAAGAGGCATTCCTTTACCAAGGTGCTAAAGTACCAACATCTTAACCCATTAAGGATGCTATTTTACAGCTTGGGTACAAATGCAAACTGCCCGTGTTTATATTTGGAAGCCTCGGTCCACCAACTAGTTGTGAGAGGCCTGCAGATTGCAGGAATGCCCAAGCCATGAGCTAAGGCATTGGCTACAGTAAATACTGTTCAGTGCCTGTGATAATTTACAGTCGCCACATATGGTGGAGAAGATGGTTCCATAGTATCCGTGAACCGAGATTAAAAACTCGTTATGTTATGGAGTTTCCCAAGATATTGCATCTGCTATTGTTTGCGTTCCAGAATGTCCTGTTAGAAGCGAACACAACGTGCACACGTGCGCGCGGACCTGAGGTATTAGGGCTAACAGACAGCACTCTCTGCTCTGTTGTGAGATAAATCTCCAGGGGAACATGGGTGAAATTGCTTGTCGAGCCCCTCGGTGGGGGAGATGATTGTCTTTAGAGATAAATGGTGGTTGAGCTTGTTGTGTGTCAGTGTGCAGTCACACACACACACATACGCACGCAAGCACACGCACACTCACACGCACACAAGCAACCAAGCAAGTGGCAAAGCACATACACACACATACAGAATAAAATGTATTATATTATAGATATAGACAATGAAATGAATGTCAACGTTACATAACTTTGTCTAGTCAACAATCACCCCAAACCTTAAGGCGTGTTTAGACTTAGTTGCACACCAGTGTCGCCGCGTGCAGAAAATAGTACTGTACTTAAGTACAATTTTGAGGTACTTTTACTTAACTGTAGTACTTCCAATTTTTATGCTTTTACTTTTACTCTACATCTCAGAGTCAAATACTTTTTACTCCACTACAATTATTAGAAAACGTTAAGTAAATTTGATGCCAATACTTTTATACTTTTACTCAATTACATTTTGAATTCTGGACTTTTACTTGTAACAGAGTATTTCTACATTGCAGTATTTATACTTTTACTTGCAAAACATGTTAGTCCTTCTTCCACCACTGCCTGTGAGAGAGAGAGAGAGAGAGAGAGAGAGAGAGAGAGAGAGAGAGAGAGAGAGAGAGAGAGAGAGAGACTTGTCTCCCTCAGATGCTGTTAACTGCAGGCTCACCTCATGGCTCATAGTGATGACATCACCGCCCTTGTTCATTGTAGCTTACCCGCAGGGTGACTGTGGTCTCGCACGCACACACACACACACACACACACACACACACACACACACACACACACACACACACACACACAGTGTTGAGTCAAGGACAGGCAAAAGTAGCAGTACCTTAAGCTGAAAAGAGGAAATGGTGCATGTTCTTGCTGCAAAAAAAACATTGAAAGAACAAATGGAAAGGATGCTTTCAAACTAGTTTTAAACGGATATGGTATTTTTTGTATTCGTTGGCTCTACTGCCTCTGTTTGAATGGGAGCAATGCTGTATTACAGCTTTCTTTCCTTTCTTTTTTTGTCTTGCGTCGTGTATAGCAGTGGTTCTCAACCTTTTCTAGCTGCGACCCCCCCCAAAATAATCATATTTGAACTGGGGACCCCCCAAAATAATTATATTTGAACTGGGGACCCCCCAAAATAATCATACTTGAACTGGGGACCCCCCAAAATACAAGCACTTGGAATTGTAGGAGTTGAGGCATTACATTTAGTTTGACTCGGTTCCACAGATAATGTGAAAACAGCCGATCTAAAACGCGAGGCGTTGTGAGTTTGTAGATCAGCGATTTTCAAAATGATTATTTGACAATTTTGCCATGCTTTGATGCAGTAATGGTCTTTTTTAGGTATTCACTTTACTGTCATCTGGGACCCCCCTGAGGGTCATGTGGTCACTGGTGTATAGAAACAGGAAGTAATGCGGTGGAATGCTGTGCGGTGTAGGAGTGCTGTAGGATGATTCATGGCTCATACAGGACCTCATTAGTTCCTCCTCCGCCACAGTAAAAACGCTCCATTGATTTAACTGTGAGGGTGTAAAGATGGACACTTGAGGGTCCATTTGGATCAGTCTGTTCACACTTCACTGTGTGCTTGCCTTGTCCCTTGGTTGTTCATAGCACACGTACGGTAGATACATAATGGCCCTCATTTATCAATGGAACGTTAAAAAATACATTTGAGCCCAGGAATCCGCATACGCCCATGTCCACGTGTGATTTATCAATCAGGTGTACCCTGTCAATCACAGCGTAAGATTTGTCCGCTGCTGATTTCGACATTGAGAAGCGGAATACGGCCGAGAAGAGGAACTTAAGCTGCACAGCACACAAACCTATCATATGCGCGGAAAAGGCAGTATGCTATTTGCATACACAGGGCACAGACCCGATACCTGACACAGACACGTCCAATAAGAAAATATAACGCAAATAAATGAAACCTGAAAACTTAACAGCGCAGTACAGTCAACAATAAAGTGTCAGGATAGGTCAGAATAATGAGAAGAAAAAAAAAAGATATGCATCTTCTTTTTTTATTCTAGCCATAAGTAAAGATATATCCTAAACAAAAACCTGAATCATGACTTAAATAACAAATAGCCTACTGGTTGTCTGTTTCCCGTAGGCCTAGGTTGTTGAATAACACCAATCACATCGTCATGATTGGAATAAGTTTGGGTTTTAATTTAACCCCCTGGTAGTGCGCACTGATAGTGGACACGTCACACGTGCACACTCTGCTGTTTTGCTAAATAAAGGAGTCCTGCGTCCTCCCGTGGTCCGTGACTGACCCCATGTTTATGAGAGATAGATAGCCTAGGGCTGTCATCATATGAATGTTTATAGAGTGATTGGTGAATGCGTAAACATTAATGGATGAAGGCTGGTATGTGGTGGGCTGGTTACCTCCGATATCCCGCTGTGGCCCCTTGGCAAAAACCCTCAATGAAGATCACTTGAGCTGGGCACAGAGGCATTCGAGCGTCACGTTATCCTTAAACGAGGTTGCACATAACTCCAGAAAGACTTAGCCCACTGTAGGATACCAAAGTTGAGAGACCTCTCTCCATGTCATGAAAATATTTCATGAAAATATTCCAGCGGAGTGGCCAGCGGTCCCCGAAATCCTCTCACATGTATGCGCTCATATGTCTTAACTCAGAGCCAGTAAAGAGCACTGTTCAAATGACTGAATGATTAAGCATCTAACTTGTAACATTGTAAATATGTTATATTGTTTTTAATTGTTCGAATTGAATTGCTTGCATACTTGGAACTATCCTACCAATCACATTGTCGATGTATGTCTTTACAAAACATTTGTTTTCACATGTATTATTTATTAGTTTTATAGCTATACATTTTTGGAGTGAATACATATGTTTAGATGTCTGTCAGACGGTCAGACAATGCTGCTCCGCAGGTCTACGATGCAACAAACTGGTGTAGACAAAATTAGTGATGTTTACTCATGAGAGAGACAGATAGACAGACAGACACAGAGAGAGAAATGCTCCTGTCAGGATAAAGGTCAGGGCTCTGGATGCGTTCAAAGTTCTCTATATCCTCTGTTCATTTCCACTTCATTTCCACCATCATCTCTTCTCTTCCGCGTCAGTTTATTCCACCTCACAATGCACTCATTAACCCCAACACACGCACGCAGCAACGCATGCATGCAAACGTGCACACGCACACACACACACACACACACACACACACACACACACACACACACACACACACACACACACACACACACACACACACACACACACACAAGCTCTCTTCTCCCAGCATGGTTAATGGGCAGTGCTAAAGCAGTGAAGCTGAAGCTAAAGCACATCGCAACAAGGAAGGTTTTTCAGCTTTATTTATTGTGGATTGCGTGCTGCTGCGGCAACTCTGTGTAAGATCACTTACACAGATAGAGCGTGGCTCCACTCGCCGCTGTCCTCTCCATAGATCTCATTTCATCTAATCTGGGGGGGGGGGGGGGGGGTTGTGACTTAACCCATGAAGGCCGATTCTAAAAATGTCTTTCAAATCCCAACAGTTTTCTGAAAAACTTATGTTGCCATATCAGTGGTGCTCAAAAATGTGCATGTATTTGGCCGCAGATAAGCAAAGATTTAAGTAAAAAAATGTACATATTCAAAGATTTGCACAATTTTACAAAATGTTTCAAAAATGGCAGATCTACAAACTCATCTAAAATGACACAGATGCTTTCCCGGTTTTAACGGGTTAAGGCTCAGTTCGTGGGGAGAGATTACGGTACACGGAGGAGAGATGGACCTGGGGATGGAGAACGGACAGTTTAGATCGGTCGCGTATCGATTTGCCGGTTCCCAGACGGGCGGGGCGGCGTGGCGGCGTGTACACCATGAGGTCATTCTCTGTCTGTCCGTAAGAAATACTACTTTCCTCCGAGGGCCATGTCGTCAGCTGGAGGTTATGATGTGTATGATGGGACACTAGAGGGAGCGACCATGATCTGGTACCACCCAGATTTAGAACACACATGGGGGAAATTCTCATTATACTACTCTGCCACCAAAATGTGGAATGCCCTGACAGCATCCATTAAATAATGTGTATCACTGGTTTCTTTCCAAATTGGCCTGAAAGGACATCTATCAGCCAGGAGACCACGAGGGGAGGTAAATGTAAGTTCCCATCGAAAGGAGGTGTCATTCACTGCCGCCGTTTTTCCATTTTCTCTTTTGTACATAGGCCTGGCTGTAACAGTATATCACAATGATCTCCAGATGATCTCATAAAGTAGCGTACAGGGACCAGTGTTGCCGTGTCTGCTTATTATAAGCAACTTTGGGCTTGTTTTTCTGTAAAGTCGCTTGTAAATGTTGGTAGTTGCGGGTTGCGGTATTTGTCCGTGGACCCCCATCTGAAAATATTTTGTACCAGATTTGTGTTGTTAGAACATTTTGCACTTTATTTATTTTATTTTTTGTTGAAAATAGCAGATCTACAAGCTCACAACGCGTCGCATTGCGGCGGCATTGTGGCAGCCTTTGTTAACTTTGTTGAGGTGTGAATTTAAAGTTGTTTTAAATTGATGTGCGTGCGCGTGCTCCTATTCAAATAGGTTCCTGCACGGCGTGCAAGGCCGTCCCATGAGCAATGCAACCCTGACTCTCAGAGTTATGGGGTCCTTCAAATTAAAACGGTTTGAGAAGCACTGATGAATCCCTGTCTGAGGAGTTCTGTGAACACCAGCCACGAGAACCAGACTATCTTCCCTCTAGTGGCTAGTGTTGGAACTACACAGACGGATGCCCTTTTGAGATGGAGTAGTAGCCCTACATCAGCGGTTCTCCAAGTGGGCGCCGTGGCACCCTAGGGTGCTGTGACATAAATGTAATGTACTTTAAGTATCAATGTAATACAGGGGTGTCCTGAGCCAAAAAAAAGCCTACAGGCTTACAAGGATGCACCTAAATATACATGTCAGATAGATGAGTCCAGTACACCATGGATAAACAATGCAGCTCAGTTCTCATTGTGTTGATCTTAACCTATGAGATGAATGGTGCTCATTAATCAACACAGCCATTTGTCTTCTGTTGTAAGTCTAGAGGTCAGTGATTAAACCATGTTCTCTGTATCTGAGCCAAGTCCACAATCTCTCTCTCTCTCTCTCTCTCTCTCCCTCCCTCGTTCTTGTTCCCTCTTTCTCCCTCGTTCTCTCTCTCTCTCTCTCTCTCTCTCTCTCTCTCTCTCTCTCTCTCTCTCTCTCTCTCTCTCTCTCTCTCTCTCTCGTTCTCTCTCTCTCTCTCTCTTTCCCTCTCTCTCTCTCTCACCATGTCTCTGCCTCCTTTTCTCTCTCTTTCTCTGCAGTGATTAAAACGTCTTTATTTTCTTTCGTTAGTGCTCCGCTCTCTCTGCTTTTCCAGGGCTCTGATGTTGTCTGCCACCAAATCCCCTCGGAATAAAAGTCAGAAATTGAAGCAGCAAATCATGTTGTGTGTGTGTGTGTGTGTGTGTGTGTGTGTGTGTGTGTGTGTGTGTGTGTGTGTGTGTGTGTGTGTGTGTGCGCGCGCGCGCACGCTTTCACAATCAAAGCAGGGTAGAAAATGGGGCAAGCATCACACACAGGGCGTATTATAGCAACAAAGCAGCTTTCCCTTTTCTTAGAAGGATGACAGTGGCAGCCGTCGAGGCACGGCAGCACACTGAGTGCAATGTGAGAGTTCAGCTAATGACTAGCACAGTGGAGACACAGACAGAGAGAGAGAGAATGACTAGCACAGTGGAGACAGAGAGAGAGAGGGAGAGAGAGACTCGAGAACATAGAAATCACATTACCTGTGACTGCTTTGTTCATGGGGGAGTAGTTTAGATGTCCTGGTGTGTCTGCTTGAGTGCAGAATTGGGTTGTGACTTTGTTGGATGCACGGTTGTAGGTGTGCGTGCGTGTTGGTCTGTCTGAGCTCAACCTGGAGCCAAGTTGTATTGTATCTGTCTGTTCTTAGTTCTGGAAAGTAACAAAGTATTTATTTACTTATTCATTTACTCACTATTTACTCACGCTCATCCATCCATCTTCAACCTCTTATCCATAATCGGGAATTTACTTTACTGTTTATAGTACTGTACTTAAGTACAATTTGGAGGTACTTTTACTTTACTTGAGTATTTCCATTTTTCAATATTGCACTTAAACCCTATTTTATACTTCAAAAAATGTCCGATACAATTGTATTTTGCCATAAAATTTGAGTACCTGTAATGTGGTACTGTAAGTATTATTTTCTGATGCTAAAACCTGTTCTTTTACTCAAGTCAAAACTTTGAATACATGAGTTATACTTTTTTGGGTTATATATATATTGTGGTATTGATACTTTTACTTAAAAACTAATGGGAGTACTTCTTCCCCCCTGGCTCCTGCCTCTCATTTGGTTGATAACAAAGAGTAGCAGAGTCACCTTGGCTCAGTTGCAGTCCAGTGTTGCCAGATTTTGCGAGAGAAATAAGAAACCAGGTCTATGAAAACAAGCCCAAAAGAAGCAGCTATGGGACACATGAGCACTTTAAACCTATATGCATCGGCTATTTGAAAATAGACGATCTACAAGCTCAAAACGCGACACGATGTGACACGTGCTATTTTCAAACAAATCTTGAAACAAGATTGCAAGATTGCCCCGGCAGGCGCCCTTGGCTGCGCCCTGGTTGCCTCACTGTCCACTGGAGCCGGGTGATCTGGTGGTTGAGAACTTTGAGCATCTTCTCAAGCTTCCTCCTGGCCAAACCTGCCTCTCGGGAAGTGGTTGTATTGTGTCCACCTTGGGCTGGAAATCTTCCTCGACGGTTCCCCCTGTGGCACCCTCTTCCTTCGAGGCCATGGCTCTCTGCTGCTGGTGATGGTTCTTGGGAGGCATTTTGGACTGTCTTTTCTTTACTTCTGACACCACATGTAACAGTTTCCCGAACGGCCAAGTCTCCAAAAATTAACAGGTCCAGGAATGCAACTCTTAAGTGTATTTTTTCTTCTCCAAAAACACACCAACAGTGCACAAGTATTTACAGTGCTGGCCAATGCAAAAATAACGTAATAATGAAAATTAAGACTTGGCAAACACTAATAAAACAAAATCCAAACGGATAACAACAAAAAAATAAGCAAGCGGACATGGCAACACTGTTGCAGTCGTGTGGTGTTGAGTGGGTTTCAGCAGGGGGTGGAGGCGGATGCATAGCCGGCGGTCCCCAGTGGACAATTCAGTTAATGGCGCCAGCAGAGTCACTCCCACCTCCACCTCAATTCACCTCCCTCGCCCCCTCCCCTCCGTAGCGAGAGTTAACCACTTAGACCCCAGTCTCTACTTGGTGAAACGGACCTGAGTTGGTTCTGTACATGCCATATGGACAGTTTTTCCCCCCTCCTCTACACCAAAACTAGACGTTCTACAAGCTCATGACGTGTCTCGCTGCATCGCGATGTGAGCTTTGGCTATTTAGCAATTTTAGACATTTTGGTTACCGATTGACAGTGGTGTAAAGTAACTAAGTACATTTACTCAATTGCTGTACCCAAGTACAATTTTGAGGTACTTTTACTTTACTGGAGTTTGTCCAATTGTCTGTACTTTAACTTCTACTCCACTACATCTCAGAGGCAAATATTGTACTTTTACTCCACTACAATTATTTGAAAACTTTAGTTACTTGTTACTCTGCAGATATAAAGTATTACATTATAAAACATACATGAACTACTTTAGCCCTATTTTATACATAGGCTATTTGCAAATAGCAGATCTTCAAGCTCACAACGTGTCGCATCGCGACGCGTTGTGAGCTTGTAGATCTGCTATTTTCAAACATTTTAGTACTTTTAATTTTGGTCCTGTAAGTACATTTTGATACCAATACTTTTGTTCTTTCACTCAAGTAAATTTTAATTTCCAGACTTTTACTTGTAACACAGTACTTCTACATTGCAGGATTGATACTTTTACTTAAGTAAAACATTCAAGTACTTTTTCCACCACTGCCGATTGACTTTGAATTCGGCGCACGCATCGCCCGAGGACCCGGGGGAGTGTGGTGCCCTGTGTCGAGTCAGTTGGACCAACGATCCGACCGATACTCCCATGTGTAGGCATATATGGAGATCCTGTTGTCCAGGACCGCCGATCCATCCGATATGCCCATACATGGTCATATACGGTGACGGAAATCTGTGCGTGTGTGTTTGTGTGTGCGTGCGTCGTGCCTGGCGTGCGTGGTTTCCGTGTCTGGCGTGGCGTGCAAGTCCCTTCTGTCCCCCGTATATGTATTGTAGTGCTAACTTTGGAAGTGGGGGAGCGCACCTCTGTCCCACATGCACGCGCGCGCAGCGCGCGTGCATGTGGGACCCAGCGCGCGCGCGCGCGATTTTTTGCGGTTAATTCCGCGGATTGGGACTTTATATTGGTTTTTTTGTTACTTTATTTCGGGTTTAGGGTTAGGGTTAGGGTTAGATTAGGGTTATGTTATTTAATTCTTTTTTTTTTGCGGTTAATTTCGTGGATTTGGGTACTTTATTTTCGTGTTTTTGTTACTTTAAATTAAAATTAAAATTACTTACTCACCTTCTGCAAAGATTGTCTTGGTTTCAGAGAGCAGAGCATGGTGGTAAATATGAACTTTTGCCCCAAACTTTAAGTCTTTATATTCCGTATGTCCACGTCCGTGTTCAGTGTTGTTTAGTGTGTGAGCAGAACGTAGGATTAGGAACGTAGTCAAGCAAGCGGCCACAGAAGTCTGTTTCCTTTCAAAGCGATGTGCATTTCAGAATAAGAGGTTTTTTAAATCTATACTTGAAATGTGTTATAATTCAACACACGTTTTATTTTGAAATACTACAAAAACACACTGTCTGTGTGGACCACCCCACAGGGTTTTCTAAATCTCACCTGCATAACCCAATATCATGCTGTTTTTACAAATTTGTTGCTTTTAAATGTGCAAATGATTTTATTTTTTTTGCAGTTAGAGAAGTGAGGGAGCGCCGTCCCCCCGCGTCCCCCCTCCACTACACCCCTTATATATCTCGGCTCTCGAGAAGTTGATCGGATCAGCAGATCTCCAGAAATATTGATGAATCCGCAAATCCCTATAGATGGAACACCCTGATGATGTCATCAGGGTGTTCAGATCATCAGGCTGTTTTTATATACATGAATGCAAATGATTCTAAGGAATGGATTATGCGGAAAAAAAATTATGAGCTCAAATAATGGTGATGAGGCCATTATGTAATAATTGGGACAGGCAGAAACCTCTTATCGTCATGTTCTAACTTTTTGTGTTTTTTTCGTAAGTAAATGAATGCCGTACTACAGTACATCAACAGAAGCAGATCCACAAGCTCGAAACACGGCGTGAAGCGACGCGTTTGGAGCTTGTGAGCTCAAGTAACAGCTTTGGACGATACATATTTAAGTGTGTGTGTGTGTGTGTGTGTGTGTGTGTGTGTGTGTGTGTGTGTGTGTGTGTGTGTGTGTGTGTGTGTGTGTGTGTGTGTGTGTGTGTGTGTGTGTGTGTGTGTGTGTGTGTGTGTGTGTGTGTGTGTGTGTGTGTGTGTATTTATTTACCGGTGATCCAGTAGATTTATAATCTCTATATAATCTACCAGTGTCATGGATTCAAGTCAGCACAGTCAGCGAGATGTCATCTACTGATTAGAGATTGCTGTGTGTGTGTGTGTGCGTGCGTGCGTGTGGTGAATGCACTACTGCGCGTGGTCTAAGCCTGCAAGAGATTGCCGTAGAATCACAGGTCAAGTGTTTTGGCCTCGCCGTTTGTTTTAGAATAATTAAAAACTGTAAATCTGCCCAGAAGAAGGGATGTGTGTGTGTGTGTGTGTGTGTGTGTGTGTGTGTGTGTGTGTGTGTGTGTGTGTGTGTGTGTGTGTGTGTGTGTGTGTGTGTGTGTGTGTGTGTGTGTGTGTGTGTGTGTGTGGTGTTGTGCGTTGCCAAGATAGTGGGCTTTCAGGAGGTGGAGGGCAGCACTTTCACCACATCAAGCCTGGCATTCCTAGTTTGGGCATGTCATTTATAGGCGAAAACATCCAACATCTTTCCAAGCATTTGACAATCTTTCACAATTTTATGAAATAGCAAAAATAGCAGACCTACAAGAGAATTGGAAGGTTACCGGTTCGATCCCTGGCTGGGTTACTTTGGTGTCCTTGCAACTACTCCCGATGATGAGTGGGTTGGTGCCTTGCATGGTTTCCTCTGCTGTGTGTGTGTGTGTGTTTGTGTGTGTGTGTGTGTGTGTGTGTGTGTGTGTGTGTGTGTGTGTGTGTGTGTGTGTGTGTGTGTGTGTGTGTGTGTGTGTGTGTGTGTGTGTGTGTGTGTGTGTGTGTGTGTGTGTGTGTGTGTGTGTGTGTGTGTGTGTGTGTGTGTGTGTGTGTGTGTGTGTGCGTGCGTGTGCACGTGACTGTAATGCGCATTGTAAAGCCTTGTGGGGAAAGGCGCTATAAAAATGCACCGTTTACCATTTACAATGTAGTATAAGAAGCAATACGTTTGTTTTTTTCTCCCCTTCACACCAAACCTCTTCACCTCTTAAAATAGCCGGTCTTAGCTCACATGTTGTGACCAGTGGTGTGTTCTAGATTTTTTTGGAGGGTATACTATAATTCCCCCCCTAGTTCCTTCCACACGCACCGCACGCACGCGCGTATAATTAATTAATGTAAAAAAAAATGCACGCGCTCCGCGCGCGTTTCTGCCCCGCACAAACTCGGCCAGGCCCACTCAGGCCCAGTTTCACAGTAACACTGAGTAGGCTACACTTACAATATGCTTTGTACTGATTTTCTACTGTTTCTAATGTTAATCACCCTGTAACTCAACCACTTCGGAGCTGCTTTTAGCCTTGGATGCATTTCTTTTTTATTTCTTTTTATTACCATAGAAGTGCAAGGATTGTTATAAATAAATGCTGGTTAGGCTTATCAGATATAATAGCAGTGTTAACAGCAAGCATTCCTGTATCTATTACAGAATAGTATTAACTTGGCATTGAAGACACAAACTGTATTGAAGTTTCAAGATGTTGCTGTGCTATGACGCGCAATTTGAATACTAATGAAGTACTCAATTCAGTGACCACCTACGTTCAATGAAGTGAATGGCAGGTCATTGAAATGTGTGAATTCCTTCGCCAGTAGCCATTAATATCACCTCAAGAACAATAGCCACGCACATGATAAGCCTTCACCTCAGAGACTAGTCAGACGGTCAGACCACATTCTTGCTGTTTGTATTGCTGCGCCCCCCAACTCAACCACTCCTGGGTGCAGCGTATCAGATGCGTATCAACGTATCAGATACCCCTTTTCGAACTGTTTTTGAATGTATACGGTGGCGACGAAAAAAATCTGCAGGCCATACTACGTATACAGCGTACCACGGTAGAACACATCACTGGTTGTGACGTGAGCTTGTGGAGCTGCTATTTTCACCAAACGTTCGTCCCCAGAATAGGGACGCCAGGGTTGATGTGGTTAATAAAATGAACTTGTGTCCCCCAGGGAGGACAGGCAGTGTCCCCCAGGAGGACAGGCTGGGACCATCTGTCTTATATAGAGTCCTGACAGCCCTATTATGTAGTGATTCATCAAAGCCAGTGTGTGTATGTATTCCACTTGCTTTATCTCCACAGCCTATGTCCAGCCAGTCCTATCATGATTGGGGGGGGGGGGGGGGGGGGGATTCAGGTGGAGATAGCGTACAGTAGCATCACCTCACTGTAAGTGATATAAACTGTATTTCCTTGTTTGTTTGTTTTTGCTAAAAAGGTGAAGCTCTATATTTTGATGATAGTAATCATTGCTACAGACTTTTCAGTAACAGGGGTCTCCCCGTCTCTCCAGCACTTCAGTAAACCGAAAATGTGTTCCACTTTCAGTCACCAGAACCAGAGACGTGTGTTTTCAATGAGTGTGACATGGTTAACATTGAGTTTGAATATCATTGGGTTTATAGGGGGGGGGACTTGGTTGTTGAGGGCCTCGTAGGTGGTGAGCAGTATTTTGAAATCTATTCTGTGTTTGACCCGGGAGCCAGTGAAGGTCATGGAGGACTGGTGTCATGTGGTCTCTGGGTCGGGTTCTGGTGAGCAAGTCAACAGCTGAGTTTTGCACATACTGTTGTTTCTTGAGGACTTTGGCGGTGGAAAAGCCAGAGCAGACGTTAAAATGACCCCAGAAGTGAAATACCCCTTTAAGTCCAAAATCTGAGAACTTCTTCCACTGTGTCTCCTATGATAGATGAGCTTACAATACACCCACGTCTTCTCAAATGTCTCGCCCTCGCACAGACGTTAGGCCTGGCCAACACGCCATTGTAGCTGTGTGTCGCACTACTGTATGTCTTCATCCCACTGCTGGATGAAATGTTAGATGTGACTGATGCTGATTTTGCCGTGTGAGTGAAATTAAAAACCCAATCCCAACGAGAAAAATACAAAACGAGAGCTCTCACAGTGAGTGTCCGTGTCCCTACTCCCTAGCTTAGACCATCAGCTTTTTTCAGCTGAGCCTGAGACCCAAAAGATAAGTTTGGCGTCTCCCCAGGACTCGATTTGATTTCCTGACCAAGTGCTGACATTTTGACCATTGAGCTAATAGAGCCCGCCTGCTTGCTCAGGGGATGAATTGAATCTTGACCATCAGGTCAAAATTCGTGTCAGATCCTGTGTCTAGATGAGATATGACCTTTGACATGATTTAAATGTCTCAATTGAAGAGCAGGGAGATAAAATGCAACCACCCCAAATGTATAAGTTATATTTCATTAATATGCTCTACCATACAGATTACAACATACGACAAAATTTAATTGTATTCATTAAAAAGGTTACATAGTGCCGCTTTAAGTCCTATTTAATTGTGAAAACAGCTGATCTACAAGCTCAGATGACTTGATTGATTAGCTTGGGTGCGTGCGTGCGTGCGTGCGTGCGTGCGTGCGTGCGTGCGTGCGTGCGTGCGTGCGTGCGTGCGTGCGTGCGTGCGTGCGTGCGTGCGTGCGTGCGTGAAGGAGAGATGAAGCGATACAAGGACGATAAGGTACATTGCATAGGATTGAAGGAGGGAAAGAGTAGAAATGTAGCACTACTTCAGCTTACACAATTTAGTGGCTTTTGTTCTATCCATAGAGTTAGGTTCTATCACCATTCTCTTCTCTTCTTCTCTACTTTTTCCTCTCCTCTCCTCTCCTCTCCTCTCCTCTCCTCTCCTCTCCTCTCCTCTCCTCTCCTCTCTTCTCCTCTCTTCTCCTCTCCGCTCCATAAGCCTGAGTGAATCTCGACACGTGTATATTAGTGCTCTCTCTCTCTCTCATCCACCTCCATGCGACTGCTGTTGCTTCATGCTCAGCTGACCTAGATAGGAGGGAGGTAGCAGGGACCACACATGTGCACAGACTGCACGCACACGCGCACGCACACACACACACACACACACACACACACACACACACACACACACACACACACACACACACACACACACACACACACACACACACACACACACACACACATGTTTTCCAACATATTCACACCACAAGTGTGAATATCATGCAATGGGACACATACTGTACAGGCTTGAGGCGCAGAAAAAAGACAGAAGCTGTGTGTGTGTGTGTGTGTGTGTGTGTGTGTGTGTGTGTGTGTGTGTGTGTGTGTGTGTGTGTGTGTGTGTGTGTGTGTGTGTGTGTGTGTGTGTGTGTGTGTGTGTGTGTGTGTGTGTGTGTGTGTGTGTGTGTGTGTGTGTGGTGCGTTGCCAAGATAGTGGGCTTTCAGGAGGTGGAGGGCAGCACTTTCACCAGATCAAGCCTGGCATTCCTAGTTTGGGCATGTCATTTATAGACGAAAACATCCAACATCTTTCCAAGCATTTGACAATCTTTCACAATTTTACGAAATAGCAAAAATAGCAGACCTACAAGAGAATTGGAAGGTTACCGGTTCGATCCCCGGCTGGGTTACTTTGGTGTCCTTGAGCAAAACACTGAACCCCCAGCTGCTCCCCATGATGATGATGATGATGTGTGTGTGTGTGTGTGTGTGTGTGTGTGTGTGTGTGTGTGTGTGTGTGTGTGTGTGTGTGTGTGTGTGTATGTGTATGTGTATGTGTATGTGTATGTGTGTGTATGTGTATGTGTATGTGTATGTGTATGTGTATGTGTATGTGTATGTGTATGTGTATGTGTATGTGTATGTGTGTGTGTGTGTGTGTGTGTGTGTGTGTGTGTGTGTGTGTGTGTGTGTGTGTGTGTGTGTGTCCCTAGTTCATGTTGTCCATGTGCTATGTGGATAGCTGCCCAGATGGGGGCAGTGTGACCCTCTAGGTCTAGAGAGAGTCATCAGTGAGTGTTGTATTGTAGGACATGCAGTGCTAATGAGCTGCAGGTCCCATAACAACAGCGTGAACTAGTCTTCTCTCAGTGGACTGCTGTCTGTTACTGATGCTCTGTGTGCCAGCAAGCAAAGGTGGGAAGTAACTAAGCACATTGACTCAAGTACTGTACTTGCCGTATGTGCAATTTCAAGGTACTTATTCTTTACCTGAGTGTTTCCATATCTTTAGAACTTTATGCTTCTACTCCACTACATCTCAGAAGCAAATGTTGTACTTTTTACTCCACTATCTCTGTTACAAGTAAAAGTCCGGAATTCAAAATGTACTTGAGTGAAAGTACAGAAGTATTGGCATCAAAATGTACTTAAAGTACCAAAAGTAAAAGTACTCATTATACAGAATGTCCCATATCAAGTTTTCAAATGCATTAAATTTTTTTTTGAAAATAGCAGATCTACAAGCTCAGAAGTTGTTAATGTATGTTTTGTAATAACATCAAAATCTACAAAGTAGCCTAACTAGTAACTAAAGTTTCCAAATAATTGTATTGGAATAAAAGTACAATATTTGCCTCTGAGATGTGGTGGAGTAGAAGTAAAAGTACTGAAAATTGGAAATACTCCAGTAAAGTTAAAGTACCTTAAAATTGTACACAGGTACAGTACTTGAGTAAATGTACTTAGTTACTTTACACCACTGATGGTGAATGATCAATGATTATAGTCCAATAACAGGATATTTGTGATTCTGAAATGGCCATTCTGCATAAAAAAGTACTTTTGGGTGCAGGGGTTTTACTTTGTACGACAAAGTATTTTACACTGTGCTATTGTTACTTTGACTTAAGTCCAAAATCTGAATATTTCTTCCAGCGGTACGTAGCAGTGTAGCTGACGGAGCAGCAGGAGCAGTAGGAGGAGGAGGAGGGGAGGATGGTGCCTGGAGAGGAGTGAGGTCTTGGGGATGAGAAGTCTGCGGCCCCGGCCTGTCTCTCCCAGACCTCCAGGAGGAGAAGACTGGGCCCCGCTCACTGGTAAGAGACTACAAGAACCAGAAAAACACACCTCTCTGCAAGACTAAAACATGATGTTGACCTTCAATATCTGCTTACTCAAGTGTTCCCCCTCTTCCTCTTAACTCTCTCGCTCTCAGTGGTGGAAAAAGTACTCACATGTTTTACTTAAGTAAAAGCATCAATACTGCAATGTAGAAATACTCTGTTACAAGTAAAAGGCCCATGTTCAAATGTTACTTGAGTAAAAGAACAAAAGTATTGGCATCAAAATATACTTAAAGTACCTCAAGTAAAAGTACTCGAATGTTTGAAAATAGCAGATCTACAAGCTCACAACGTGTCGCAGCTTGTAGATCTGCTATTTTCAAATAGCTTAGGTATAAAATAAGTCTAAAGACGTATGTTTTATAATGTAATCATGTATACCTGCAGTAAGTAACTAGTAACTAAAGTTTTCAAATAATTGTAGTGGAGTAAAAGTGCAATATCTGCCTCCGAGATGTAGCGGAGTAGAAGTAAAAGTATATACAATTGGAAATACTCCAGTGAAGTAACCCTCTTTCTCTCCTTGGCTTTTGGGGAGTCTGGGACGTTGATCAATGGTCTGAATCCGTGTTGGCCGAATTTAGAGTAACTTAAGTGTACAAATATGCTAATAAGGGTTGTGGCCCCTGGCTTTGAAGTGGCCTCTTAGGGGCTGGGTTGGTCGGTAGATGGATGGCAGTTTGCAGGATGTGACACGGGGACAGAGAGTGAAGGGGCGAGGGGTCATGGGGTGACAGGTTTCCGTGCGGTCCCCGTTGTCTGTCCAGACGGGGAGGAGGTGACAGGAATACGTCACTAAGTGGTCTTCTATAAGCCGGGCTTCCCACACCGCTCCATGCCTAGGACCCCCACATAGACATTTTTATTTGTGTAGCACATTTCAACAACAAGGCAATTCAATGTGCTTTACACAGAACGTCAAGCAAAGGAAACACAAGTATACAATGACATTAGGATGCATAAAACTAAATAACTGAAAATCAATTATGGTGCAGAATAGAAATAAAATAAATAAATAAATAGACATAGCCTCTGGCTGCCTGAGGCCCCCCTACTGCGAAATGTCTTTAAAAAAACAAATAGCATAAATACCTGATCTACAACACGTCCCATCGCGTTGCATTGCAAGCTTGTAGATTGGCTATTTTTAGAACTTTTTTTGTAATATATTCTGGAAAATGTTCGGGAAATTTGGGTAAGTAAGTAAGGTTGAGATTGGTTAAGCTGGCACAGGAATCTTAATGAATTCAGCTTGAAGTGAAATGTGGGGACGGCAGTGGCTATGGGGTGGCTGGTAGAGCGGCCGGATGGGAACTGTGAGGTTCCCAGTTCGATCCCGGGTTCCCCCAGAGTTAGTGTCAAAGTATCATTGAGCAAGAAACTGAACCCCTAATTGCTTCCGATGAGCAGGATGGTGCCTTGCATGGTTTCCTCTGCCATCGGTGTATGAATGTGTGTGTGAATGGGTGAATGTAATGCACAATCCATGTGAAGCGCTTTGGATAAAAGTGCTATATAAATGCACCATTTACCATTTACGAACATTCACACACCGACCGGAGGCAGCCATTCAAGACACCAGACTGCTCATCGGGTCTCAGGAGCTCTTAGGGGTTCAATGTCTTGCTCAAGGACACTCCGGACACAAATCCAGGAAGAGGTGGGGATGGAACCGGGCACCTTACGGTTCACAGATCGCCCCCTGAGCCACTGCCGCTGCTGTTTTTTTGTTCGCTCGCTTTTGACACAAAATCCAATTTTCGCTCGCAGCAAATGCAATTTTCTTTGAACTGCATCTCTCGTCGCCTCAACTCAAAAGGTACGACCTGTTTCAAAGTGACACATTGGAGGTCGTGTGGAACAACTTACTACCACCCCAATTTGCAGTTTATTTATTCATGTATTCGGACTTCGGTGTGTGTGTGTGTGTGTGTGTGTGTGTGTGTGTGTGTGTGTGTGTGTGTGTGTGTGTGTGTGTGTGTGTGTGTGTGTGTGTGTGTGTGTGTGTGTGTGTGTGTGTGTGTGTGTGTGTGCGCGCACGCACGCACGCACGTAATGCTGACTCCAGACGGCCTCAGCATTTCCTCCTATTCATCAACACGGGGATGCAACGTATTAAGCGGGTCAGACAGTGAGTGTAGAGTGTATGTCAGTTATGTGAGCTGATAATAATGTTGCGGTCGACACTGCAGCAGCGGTCTTCCTCTCTCTCTCTCTCTCTCCATTCCAGTGGCTCCATTACAGGCCTGCTGTCTGCCCAGTCAGTCAGTCAGTCAGTCCACCCTGCCTGTGAACCCCCAGACCAGATCAGCCCCCATGCAGCTGTCCCCGTCCTTCACTGGCTGTCTGTCCCAGTCCCACCACTTATCCACACAGCCTCAGCTGGGACTGTTTACACCAGTACTGCCCTAAAAACATCTGAAGTGCCGTAACACACAGTGGTTCTCAAACTTTTTTCATGTCATGGACCCCCGCTTTGAGAACCACGGCAGTGACAAACCTTTAACAAAGGCTTTGAAATGTTTCAATCAGCCAGAACATTTTCATGACATGGAGAGTCTCCCAACTTTGGTAGCCTAACAGTAGGCTACGTCTTTTTGGAGTTATGTGTAACCTTGTTTAAGGATAACCCGGTGCTCGAATGCCTCTGTGCCCACCACACACCAGCCTTCATCCATTAATGTTTATGCATTCACCAGTCACTCTATAAACGGTCATATGATGACAGCCCCAGTCTATCTATCTCTCATAAACGTGGCGTCAGTCACGGACCACAGGAGGACGCAGGACTTTATTTTGCAGAGTGTGCACGTGTCCACTATCAGTGTGCACTGCTCGGGGGTTAAATTAAAACCCAAACTTATTCCAATCATGACGATGTGAGTGGTGTTATTCAACAACGTAGGCCTACGGGAAACAGACAACACGTAGGCTATTTGTTATTTAATTCATGTTTCAGGTTTTTGTTTAGGATATATCTTTACTTATGGCTAGATTTAAATAAGAAGATGCATATCTTTTTCATTTCTTTCTTCTTCCCCAGACCGCATTCTTCTGACATATCGTGACACTTTATTGTGCGCTGTTACGAATGCGGTCGAATTTTTGTTTTATTTGTGTTATGTGTTCTTATTGGACGTGTCTGTGACAGGAATCGGTCTGTGCCTTGTTTATGCAAATAGCACGTGCCATGCCACACATAGGCTTGTGTGCTCTGTAGCTGTGTGTGAATCCACGGAGATGATTGGTGGGGTAACTTCACATATCGGAGACGTTCCTCTTAAGTTCCTCTTCTCGGCCGTATTCCGCTACTTCATGTCGAAAAACATGTGGGGCGAGGCTCCACCACATTTATCAACAAAACGACAAATCCTACTCTGGAATAGTCAGGGTACACCTGCTTGATAAATCACATGTGGACGTGGTTGTAAGCTGATTCCTGGGCTCAAATTTATGCTGGTTTTTACATTCCATTGATAAATGAGGGCCACTGTCCAAAAATGTAGCTACTGCACTTTGGCTTTTTAGGGCAGAGTGGTTCTCAAAACATTTTAATTTCAAGGACCCCCAGTTTGCTACGCATTATGCCACGGACCCCCATAACTCTTGAGAGTTACAGAGTTACAGACCAGTAACTAACTCTCAACCGTTTAGCTGGGAACCCCAGGAAACCCCCTCAAGGACCCCTGGGGGTCTCCGGACGTCACTTTGAGAACCACCGCCACATCCTCACGTTTTTATATATCGTCGCTGAGTTGTCAGGTGGAAACCTTGTATGTATGTCCAAACCCCGTTACTTTTCAGGAAATGGAAAAACTAACCTGTGTTCCAGTGGATTCAATGTAGTTATTATTTAGTCACAAGCGCTTTGTAATACTTTTCAATTGTTAAATACTGATAAAAACCCACAGACAGACTTAAACACTTTAAAACTGGCATCACTATTTTGGGCATGTCTGTATATGCGATTTTTTAAAACATTTTTTTATTATTTGCAAGCGTCACATATAAAGCCCTCAGGCCACTGTGAGATCACTAAGGTCTTGTGACCAAGGCCCTGTAGCTGTTTCACATCTAGGCTAAATTATAATGGTAACTAATAGCCCCCATGCTATGGAATCACGTTCCCCAGGCCATTGAAGAAATGCAGTCAGTTGGTGGATTTAAAAAGCTGCTAAAAACTCAGTTGTTTTGAAAGCACTTTGTCTTCTAATGTGTTTGCCTTCTGTGAAGTTTTTCTTAATGTCAGCTGTTTTATCCTGTTTTCTATTTTTAAAATCCTTTATTTTTAAGTATTATTTCTTATGTCATGATTTTACATTGTGCAGCACCGTGTAACTCTTGTATGTAAAGGTGCTTCATAAATCAAATTAACCTTTACCGTACCATATTTACTTGATCACAGTTCAACTAGAAGTTGCGGGATGTCACTGCTCCCAACACATGTCATAGTATTTAGTTGATAGTGCTTGATTTATTTATAATAATGTAATAAATCTAAGTCTGCAATCAAGTGAGTTCTGGCCGTTATCAGTTGTTTTGAGGTTTTATGTTTTTCCTCAGGCTAGAAGCAGCCTTCTGACACTATGCTGTTCTATCCTCTTAGACAGTCTGTGGTTCTCAACCTTTTCAGATCGCGACCCCCCAAAACCTCCCACCCTGACAAGCACTTGGAATTGTAAGAGTTGAGGGATTTACATTCAGTTTGACTCGGTTTCACAGATAAACATTGTGAAAATAGCCTATCTACAAGCTCATAACCTCATAACGCGAGGCGTTGTGAGCTTGTAGATCAGCTATTTTCATAATGGTTGCCTCTGTCTTATTATTTAACAATTTGGTCAATGTTTGACCAGTTTTTATAGTATAGTTTGTTGATTACTTTTGATGCAGTAATGGTATTTTTTTCAGTTTTTACCCCATTTGTTTTAGATTAAAAGGTCTTAAAAGTCCTTAAATTGTCACTTCACTGTCATCTGGGGACCCCCCCAAAAGCATGTGGGGATCTCCCTGGGGTTCCCGACCCACAGGTTGAGAACCACTGCTCTAAGATGTGACTGCAGTGTTTTAACACATTGGGTGCCAGAGGTTTATTAAAATATTATACGTTGAGTGCCTGCATTTCTTCCATCCACTTGCGTTATACGTTTCGTGCTGTAGAAGCCCCGACGCGGAAGTGCATGTAAACAAAGCGTGCGTGCGAGACGGCGGAGGTTCCCGACTAACGCCTGGAACAATAATATTTCTAACACGATCCTCCATTGCAGCGTGATCGCCGATCGAAAACGGCTCGTTTTCACCACATTAAAAAGAAATGGAGATATTAAGCTTTTAGTCAAGGAGATAACATTGAAAACGCCGACCGGAAGGATTTTTTACATGGAGCCAGATCCAGCCTCTTCTTCTCAGAAACTCCTTGGGTGATGTCAAAGTTTCGTTTTAGCGCCCCACGTGGCCCACATGTATAAAAATAGAATTGGGTCAAAAACGGTCCGGACCGTTTTCGGCACTTCTCGTTTGGATCCTGAAAAACGGTCCGGACCGTTTTTGGCATTCAATGTGTTAAAGGGCAAGACCACTTTGGTAGAGGTTTGGGTTGTGTAGTTAGTTACCTTGCCATTCAAAATATGCTCCTCATTGACTTACATTGTACGGTAAAGCTCTCAAAGTCACTCTTTTAGCACATAAACGAACGCAAACAAAGCTGTTTCAGACAATATAGAACATCACCAAACCATACAGTTTTTTAAAAATATAAAAATGTCAACTTCCTGCTGATTTTACTATTTGAAGATCCGAAAGCGGTCTTGCCCTTTAAATCACTGTCCAACATGTCATCGTCTGAAGTAGGAGCCAAACGTCACGAGTACAAATAGATACGGTGGATGGATGGATGGATGGTTTTGTCATCGGTTTGATCGTACAGTTTGTGTACTGTGTACTGTGCACACCTGTGAGTGTTTCCCTGCTTGGAGCATAATGTAGTCTATACATAGATACACGTTGTTTGTTTCCTTTAATTGTGTTGGCCCGCTTCGCTCTCTCTGTCTCTCTCTCTCTCATTGAAGTTCTGTTCTTAGGACATTACTTCATCTTCCTCTTTATCTGGAGCCCTCATGTCTGGTCTCCTTGTCAGTGGTGCGTGCGCACGTACGTGCGTGCGTGTGTGGGTGGGAAGAAGAAGAATATTATATCCACACTATACCTGCACACACACACACACACACACACACACACACACACACACGCACACACAGCTTTGCGTGCTGCTGTTGTTTCAGCATGGGGAGTTGAACTGTGTTACAGTTACGGCAGAGAGATGCCAAGACACACACTTAATGATCTCACTTCACACCTGTACCCTGTGTGTGTGTGTGTGTGTGTGTGTGTGTGTGTGTGTGTGTGTGTGTGTGTGTGTGTGTGTGTGTGTGTGTGTGTGTGTGTGTGTGTGTGTGTGTGTGTGTGTGTGTGTGTGTGTGTGTGTGTGTGTGTGTGTGT
>NC_137619.1:48237375-48239875 GCF_963280865.1 Gymnoscopelus braueri | reverse complement strand
ATAATTAATGACAAACTTTAGGAAAGGAAAAAAATTAAGGGATATTAACTTGTGACCCACGAAAATGGATCCGCGGCCCACAAATGGGTCCCGACCTACGGTTTGGGAAACAGCACTATAGAGCGTCCCTTTGGCAGGGTGGCAGTCATTGAAATGCCATTAATGGAAGGTGTGACAGGCAGGCAGGCAGAGCGTCTGGGACAGAGCTGCCTGCCTGCCTGCTATTCAGACGGAAACACAGGCTCTTAAAGGATAGGAAAGTACTTCAGGAATGTGGCGCGTAGGCCAGGCTTGAATTCTAAAGTTAGCAACAGTTGAGTCCGGCCAAAGTCAATCGCACTCGAGCAACGACTATAATAAGGTTGTGATATTATGAAGGAAGCTGGTCAGTGGTTCTGCCACACGGCTAGACCTCTGCTAGCCTGTTGGCACAACGTCAGGCAGCTGGTGGACTGGGAAACAGTTGGCTACTAGTGTTGTTGTTGTTGAATGTTGGTGTGTGTGTGTGTGTGTGTGTGTGGGGGCGCAGAGGGGCAGCATAAATGACCACTTCAAAATCAGCTTTATTGTCACATCACAGGTCTACAGGTGTAAACAGTTTTTCACGTTACTTTGTTCTTGCATGTTATTTACAGCATCGTGTAACATTAGTTTTTGAACTTTACCTTACCTTACTGTACCTGTAAAGAGGAGGGTGCAATTATAAATTCATCTTCACTTACCCTAGCGTCCCTTTTCTAGGGTGAACATTCTGTGAAAAATAGCAGATGTACAAGCTTACAACACGTCGTGTCGTGAGCTTGTAGATCGGCTATTGTTTTGCTGCAGATATTTAGCGTAGAGCGAAAACAGCATAGGGAGCCTAGTATGGACCCCTGGGGAACTCCGGTCAACTAAATATATGGTTGAACCACTAGTGTCCCCTGATCTGGGTCAAACATTCTGTGACGCGATGGCAAAGACATTTTGGTTGTTGACGGGAAAAAGGAGTGGAGCTTTGCGGGACCCGGTCGACCAAGTATATAGGGTTTAAGTGGATAAATCAGTTGGCTAATGTTGTTAGGACTGTGAACTGTGCTCTTTGTCAGGCTGGAGATGTTTGGATTGAGCACCAGGTGGTCGTCACAGAGATGGAAGAGTCACTATACAGTGAAGCTGCGTTTTGGGGGGGTTGCAGGGTGACCAGTTTTGCTAATCTGTGCTCTTGTAATCTGCTCATTACAGCTTGTGTTGAGTATTGATCTGAAATCTCATCTCCCGAAAAGCTGGACAGTTGGCCGGGTCTGGGTCATTCAATCTGCCTAGTGTCTGTCTTCTTCTTCTACCACACACACACACACACACACACACACACACACACACACACACACACACACACACACACACACACACACACACACACACACACACACACAAACACACACAGAACCTGAGATAGCATATGGATTCATCTATTAAAACTCTTAAGGGTAATGTGTCGAAATTGACCCTTTTCGGTTAAATGACGTATGTTGCCGTACAGAACCTGCAATTATGTCTCATTCTAGAAGTGTGGTCCACATCCCACTTGATTGATTGAAACCTTTATCTATTCTCGAAAAGAGCTTTGAGGTTTGCCCTACTTTGCAGCGCTGTCGAGATCACACACACGCACGCGCACGCACACACAAATCCACAATTAAACCCAAACTGAAAACTAGTAAGTTAAAAACAGTTACATAGTGAGGTAGGGAGAGTTAATAATAATATCTGGGATTTATATAGTGCTTTTCTAAGTACTCAAAGACGCTTTACATGTGTGTGGGGGCCAGGGGAGAGGACAAAAAAACTATTTTATTGGGAAAACTCAGAAAAGCAAAAGATAAGAATTAAAAGCAATAGAACACCAAAAATAACGAGTTGAAATCAAAGTCAACCCGGAAATTAACTATTCTAAACAGGTGGGTTTTCAGGGCGGTTTTTAAGGTAGGTAGGGAGGGGGCGTCACTTGGGTACCTCCAGAAGGCCGGCGTCACTGGACGTGTGATAGTGAGCAGGCGGGCAGGCTGAGTTTTGAACATATTGGGAGTTTATTGAGGACTTTGGAGGTGATGCCATGGAGGGGGCTGTTGCAGTAGTATAACCGGGATGAAATAAAGGCGTGGATGAGTGTTTCGGGCAGCAGAGGTTGTCAGGGAGGGCCGGGCAATGTTCCTAAGATGGAAGAAGGCTGTTTTGACAATGTGGTTCACATGGGGGAGGAATGAAAGGGTAGGGTAAAAAAATATTACGCCTAGGTTGTGGACGCGGGTGGAGGGTGTGACGAAGGGAGCTGTCGATGTTAGTTGAGAGCAGGTTATTTAATTTTCCAGATAGGATATTGTGGCATTAATCTTTAGCGTGAGTTGTAGATTACTCCATGAAACTGGAGCATTAAAACAGAAAGCAGATCTTCCCGGTTCAGACTGAACATGTGGAGCCTCAAGTGTGTAAGTCAGTGGTTTGAGCGGGTCTGGTAAAT
>NC_137619.1:48119875-48234875 GCF_963280865.1 Gymnoscopelus braueri | reverse complement strand
ACAGAGCACATGAGAGACAGACAGACAGACAGACAGAGAGAGAGAAAGACAGACAGACAGAGAGAGAGACATACAGACAGGCTAACAGACAGACAGACAGACAGACATAGAGTGGTGATTAAATGCAAGAGCTTGCTTCTCCTCTTCCTCACTGTGCTGATAGTGTGTTTTCCATCTCTCTCTCTCTCTCTCTGTGTGTGTGTGTGTGTGTGTGTGTGTGTGTGTGTGTGTGTGTGTGTGTGTGGTATGGACAGTCCGACAGAGTATGTCTAGGCACCCTGAGCACGTCTGATGAGCGTCTGTGTGCATGCCTGCGTGCGTGCGTGTGTTTTTTGGGCTTGCGTGCGTGCGTGTGTTTTTTGGGCTTACGTGCGTGTGCGCACTCTGCCATGTCAGACGTTTTGTGAGTTGAAGTGAATTATACATGGAGGTTGGCATCACGGTCCAAATGAGCTGTCAGTGCTTATGTAACAACTGCTGTGCATCTCATTTCCACAGCTAGGATTCATACCAATGAGTGTGTGCTTGTACAACTATACTTGTGAGGACCAAATGTCCTCACAAATAGTGGAATTAGAGAAATAGACGTTGAGTGAGGACCATTTTCCTGAGTTAGGTTTACAATTAGGGAAAGATTCAGGTTGGGGTCAGGATTAGGATTTAGGAGGAGGATTAGGCATTTAGAAGTTAAGTTTAGGGGTTCGGGTTATAGTTATACCGGATTTATATGCTGGTGTCGTGCACCTTAAAATAGTCGATCTGCTATTTTCGTCAGTTTCTCAGCTATTTTCGATGTCGTCCTAAAATGTGTATCTCCACACAAATATAGCTGTGTGTGTGTGTGTGTGTGTGTGTGTGTGTGTGTGTGTGTGTGTGTGTGTGTGTGTATGTGTATGTGTATGTGTGTGTGTGTGTGTGTGTGTGTGTGTGTGTGTGTGTGGGTGTGGGTGTGTGTGTGCGTGCGTGCGCGCTCGCGTGATTAATGGTCATTTGATCATTATTTAAAGCCAAATGACTGCCATTTCGGGTTTTTTAGATGTTACGGCCTACTTCTTCTTTGTACTTATACTTTGGTGCTGTAAATATATTTTTGTACTACTTAAGTAAAACTAGTCCATACCCGCCATTGCCATCCACCGTCCAGCCGGACTATGGGACTGCAGCCACGACTACGGATCCCATTGCCTGTGAGGACCGTTCACAAAAACGCTAATAAACAGCTTCAATTTGTGGGGAAAGTGAAACATTGGCTTTGTCACTGTCTTCATATGCTAACGGTCAATGCCCGTATGCAAGTTCAGATCAATTGGTGGACCCACTGAGGAGTACAATGCGGATCAGACAGAATGACAGAGGTTTCTTAAATGTATTGTAGGACAGTAGGATATCGCGGTTGTCGGGCAGAAACCTCTCATCTCCATATTCTAACCTTTTTGTGTTTTTTTCGTAAATTAACGCCCTACTTCATCATACTACCGCATCACACAAAAGTAGCAGATCCGCAAGCTCGAAGCGCGAAGCGACGCGTTTCGAGCTTGTCGATCTGCTACTTTTTGCTGTTTTGGAATTTCAATCCTGAAAAGTAACAGTTTTGGACATAATGAGTTTTGGACCCGACAGAGACGTCATTTTCCTCCACTGGTTGTTCGTCGGAGACGAAGGGAGTCCGAGGGAGATTCCAGGAGCTTTTGTCCGTGGCAGAAGTGAAACAATGGAGCGTCACTGTCCTTCCACCCAGAACAGCAGGGGGGGGGGGGGGGGGGGGAGGAAGGACGGCTTGTTTTTGGAGGGAGGGAGAAACTGTCGAGTCATTTATGGTCCTCTGTGCACCAGCCTGGACAATGAGCCGTTTAGAACAATATCATTCCATGTGTGCTTTCTTTGGACCACCTCGGGTTTTCCCGCTCTAATGGCTTCCTAAATATAACGCGAAACCATTGTAGCAAATCCTATTATAACCTCTGGAGCGCTGTGTACTTACTATTTACAAAAATAGGGGTCAAGTGGTTAGTATAGCTTTATTTAGCTGACTTTACTTTACCTTAGTTGGATTGCATGTACGACATGTTGGTTAAAAACAATTGAGACTAAAACCCAGTAAATCCCAACCTTTATTTTCATAGTGGTCCTCTTATATTATTATCATTATTATTATTTCTAGTCCATACCTGGGGGGGTGCGTACCTAAACTCGAACACGACCACAAAGCTGACATTGAACCTGACGTTGAGTCGTTACCACAACAACCACGAGAAGTCCATGTTTACGTTGTTTCAGCCAAGCTATTTGTGCTAATAACACGACGTTCATTTGTGTCAATAAACGCGGCGTGCGAGGGCTACAGACATGCTATCCAAAGTGCCTCCCTCTGCTTATAAATCACTTTGCTGAGTCAGGTCTAGTCTGTGCTGCTGTTCTCTGTGTGGCATTGTGCATGTGTGTGTGTGTGTGTGTGTGTGTATACTGTAGCCCGAAGGTAGGTACACCCAAAGGTAGGTCCACCCAGCGGGGCCCAGATCCTAGGGACGCACTAGTCAACTCAGGTGTAGCCAACCAGCTGAACCCTTTGAACCTTTGTTCAACCCATTTAGACCGGGAACGCATCTGTGTCATTTTAGATTTCTTTGGCTATTAAAAAATAGCAGATATTCAAGCTCAAAGCGTGGCACCGAGTGCCGCGCTATGAGCTTGTATATGTGCTATTTTTGATAAAATGTGAACATTTGTGCAAATCTTTGAATATATATATTTTTAAAGCGAACATTTGTAACTTAGAATCGGCCTCAGGTCTTAATGGGTTAATTACCTAAACCGCTGCAAAACAAGTATTTGTTTTTGGTAGCAGCTCATCGACGCTGACCAAACGGTAGTGGACTGTCCACTGAGTTAATCTTCTTCCTTGTCTGCCTGGCGGCATTCCTGCTGTTCTCAACGTCTGCCTGTCTGACCGCTGACTGCCACTGGATAACCATTAGTGGTCGGAAAAAAACGTCCTGGAAAAAATGCAACGTTTTGGAGCGGAGCGCACGGACGGGAAGCATTGTCCGTCCGGCTCTCTTCTCTGCATACAGTTCCCTCTGATGCCTTCCCCGGCAGCGCTGGCTGCACCCCCACTCTTTCCACCTCTAATATCACTCACTGTATGACTGTTTATCCACCTCTAATATCACCCAGTGTATGACTGTTTATCCACCCAATTTTTTTTTTATGGGTTGCATGTTAGTGTTTAATATCCCTCTTTCTTTGTTTCCTACTATTTATTTTTTATTTATCACTGCCAGGCCGGAACGGCCGAAGGCGAGGGATTATGTTTTCGCTTCCGTCCGTCCGTCCGTCCGTCCGTCCGTCCGTCCGTCCGTCCGTCCGTCCGTCCGTCCGTCCGTCCGTCCGTCCACACTCTTTGTCACACTCTCAGAGGGCCCAGGAAGAAGCTCTTCCCCAGATGGCCATGGTGTTTTTGCAGGGCACTGTTTGTGTTGCTACTTCAGTGTTGTTGACATCCCAAACTCCCCCCCGCCCACCACCGCCTCCCATTTCACTGCATTACTGCCTGCTCTCCCCTTCAACCCCCACAGGGAACGTATGTGCGTGCGTGTATGTGTGCGTGCGTAGTATAGTAGAACAACTGTAGTAGAATTTGAGAAACGGACGTGAGGACAATTGTCCTGGACCTGGTCCTCACAAGAGAGATGGTCGTTTTGTGGTTAAAACAGATATTTAGAGTTAGGGTTAGACGTTTAGAGTTAAGGGGGTCAGGGTTATACCTGATTCATACTTAGTAATAGTCGCACACTTGAGTTGTGCAGCGGCTTTAGGCTAGGGTTAAAAATGGCACTCAAGTATAGTATTACAAAAGTGTGTGTGTCTCACCAAAATAATGGTGTGAGAGAGAGAGAATCGCAGCTCTGGGCCTCGGTTGACCCACACTCTCGCAGTCTCTCACATCGTAATGCAGGCCAGATGCTTTGACATGCTAAAGAGCCAACCTGCCCCCCTGTCACACACACACACACACACACACACATACACACACGCACACAATTTCTCATTCACTCACACACTCACTTACGCTACTTTTTCTTTCTTTCTATCTTTCTTTCTTTCTTTCTTTCTTTCTTTCTTTCTTTCTTTCTTTCTTTCTTTCTTTCTTCCTTTCTTCCTTTCAAAAGTCTGCTCTCTCTCTCTTCTCTCTGTCTATCTCGTTCCACCCTTGCCGTGAACAATGTGGGCCTCAGCTGCCATGGCAACGCCTCCAAACAGAGAGACGCTCCAGTCTGCAACAAGTTGCTTGTAAAAGAACAGAGAGAGAGGGGAGGGGGAGGGGCCAACAAGTGCTCACAAATTTTTACTTAAACACAAATGTGTTACGAGTAGAACGAAAATGTGACTTCAGTAAAAGTATGAAAGTATAAAAATGCACTTCCAGTACCAAAGCAAAAGTACTAAACATGTCGCATTGCTATGCCTTGTGAGCTGTATGCACTCACAGCATAGTGAACATGCACGCACGTACACACGCACGCACACTACTATTACAGAACATACATTAACCACTTCAGCCTAACCTATATACATTTCGGCCATTTGAAAATAACCGATCTACAAGCTCACAAGTTGAAGCTTGCATATCTGCTATTTTCAACAACAAAAAAATTAGACATTTTACACATTTGAAAACTTGTGAAATGGGACATCTGCATAATGAGTACTTTCTAGTTTTGGCACTTTAAGTACATTTTAATACCAATACTTTTGTACTTTTGAATTCCAGACTTTTACTTGTAACAGAGTATTTCTACATTGCATTATTGATACTTTTACTTAGGTAAAAAATGTGAGTACTTTTTCCACCACTGCACACACACACACACAGAGGATCTTAAAAGTGAGCCATGTTGGGGGAGGTGACAGTGAGAGAGACAGACATACAGACAGATAGTCATTGTGTTGGAATGGAGGCTCAGTATAACCCCGGGGGCTTTTGGCAAGGCATTAAAGCAAACTCTGCCGTTTTACAATGGAGTTGGTTGACTTGGTTACAATAGCATTTCTCTGGCCTGTTTGAGGTTACACCGTGGAGTCTCAGTGAGTCCAGGCTTGTACACATCATATGTATCTGTTTGTGAGCCATACCATGTCTGTACTTGTGGATGGATTTAAAGATGCATGAGTTTGACTCACTGTCAGTGGAACGTAAAAGTATATACTAAAAGTATATTGATTACTCAAGTTCTGAACATATAGTACAATTTTGTTTTGTTATTATTGTGTTTTTACTTTACTTGAGTATGTCCATTTTTCAATACGTAATACTTCTATTCCACTAAATCTGAAAATATTTTACTTTTTCTCCACTAGGATTATTTGAAAACTTTAGTTACAAGTCAATTTATAGATTTAGATTATTATTACAAACCAATTAATCCCTAGTGTATACTTTGTCTATTCGGAAAAAAGTCCATCTAATCGGATCGCTGTTCTCAGGTCTGCTGGCCCATGCACCCAGGCGTTGGTACACGTTAGTGGAACTATTTAATTCAACTCAGCAAGTGATCCCACCTCTTGTCTGTCTGTATACTCACAGTGCATGTTGGACAGACAGACAGACAGACAGTGAGGTACAGTCATAGGAACAATAAACACCACAAAAGCACTGTCAATGATGAACAAAAAGTATACAGCATACTGTACACCCTATAGACATAGCCTGCACTATGTAGGAATGCAAAATACACACAGTCCCAGTGTCAAACCGTATCCCGCCCCAATGCAAAGAGAAATATGCAAGCAAGCGGTATACCGACACAAACACCCTGTACAATAGCCTGCAATATGGATGTTATCTTTAAGTGCCACTTTCCGTAGAGCAGCGGTTCTCAACCTTTCCGGGATCAGGGCTAGCCTGACGCTCAGCCTGAATTTTCATTTAGTTTCACTCCATTATTCAGCCTGAAAGCCCTCTCAGTGCGGCTGTTTTCTGAGATGGGGGCGTGGCCAAAGTGGCTCTCTTTAGCGATTGGTTCACACTGGATTATCCTGATCCCGATTGGGCCGGGCCGCCGGTTCGATTTTCAACCGAGAAAACCCCGCCTTTCTACAGCGTCACCACCAGACCCTGAATGCGAGGCTAGCGATACAGGGGCTGGAGCCAGGCTAGATCAAGAGATCATTTTCAGAGCATGTTTTATTTTAATGGTCAATCAAATGATTGTGTTCCGAGTTGGATCATACAAACGTAGTATACTGTACTTTAAGTTCTTATTTTTGGGTGTCACAATGTAAACTCACTTTTCAAAGAGTCAATAAAACATCGACTGATGCACTTGGACACATCATCAGTGTTGTTACCTGGAGTCACTGGGTGTCTCGGGTCTTGCAACAGACACCCTCCTCCAGGCGACCCGACCGAGGCTGATCAGACCCCGGACTGTGTCCAAGTGGCAGGGGTAGTTAGAGACAGTGCTCATTAGGGGGTTAGGGTTAGCCTGGCACTCGCCAGACCGACTACGCAGGTCCATGCATGCTGCATTTACAACCTGCAACAGCCTGAATCCACACCATCAGTCCGGCCAATGCCAGGCCAGGTCAGTTGAGATGTTGCAGCTGTTGGCAACACTAGGAGGCTCAAGGCATTGTGGGTTGCCTCCAGGCCTGTCTCCTCCCTCGTCTGACCAGAAGTAGGGTCTGGTCTGCTTCTGTGCGCTTTGCTGCTGGGCACAAACTTCTCACTCTGCCTTGATCGGATTAAACCCTCCCTGCAGGTTTCACCGCAGCCTGTAGCAAAAAGTTCTTCCTCGCGGAAGACGTGGTTTGGGCTGCCAACCCTCTCCACCTCAGGTCGCCGTCTCTCCGGCTGTCTTCTGTCTCTCAGATGTCACCACAGAAAATATAACAATTTATTTTTTTACTTTTATTTTTATTTTTTATTAATGTTATGTTATCATTCAAATCTGCCAACGATTTGGGGGGGGGCCCACTTGCAATATCCTCACCAGCCCACCGGTTGAGAATGGCTGCCGTGGAGGTATATATATACCACAGTGGGCATGACAGATCAGCGTAACCATGGTGGGGAGTGGTCAGTCAGCCAGGGATTCATGCAGTGGTATAGCCTCTTACATCCGGTGGTCAGTTTATTATGGCTGCTCTCACAGCTGCTACGTTTGCCTTGACCACACAGTGACCACTGCTGTGGTCTGACTAGATTGATGCTCTCCACCTGTTGCTCCCATGCAGCTTCACACTGGCTTTAACCACTTGAACCCCATGTGTCCATATTCTGGGGGGGTGCCAAAAATAGCAGATCTACAAGCTCACGATGTGTCTATTTTTGGCGAAGAGGTTTGGTATAGTTGGAAACGGTGGTCAACGCACTGTTGTAACTCAAGTCCAGTTCTCTAAAGACTACCGGGGTTTAAGTGGTTATGCGTCACGCCATGCTGTTTCTGCCGGAGAGGTGAAAACCTAGTTGCATCGACCATGTTCGGAGGGAGTTATTTAGTGTTAAACCCCATTTATACTGGCTGATCGCCCAAACAAAATCCCAATCTATAACCGTCAGACGACAGAGCATAAATTAAGCATCAGGGGTAATCTATATTGCATTATGTA
Source organism: Gymnoscopelus braueri (assembly GCF_963280865.1). Lineage (NCBI taxonomy): Eukaryota > Metazoa > Chordata > Actinopteri > Myctophiformes > Myctophidae > Gymnoscopelus > Gymnoscopelus braueri. Next base: position 48,227,264 of record NC_137619.1, on the reverse strand, counting down.
ATATTATTTCTTTCATGAAGTAACACGATAATACTACATATTACTTTTATGTATGTCAAGTATGTCTACTGTGTGTCACTTTGATTGATTGATTGATTGATTGAATAGTGTATTGACATGTTTTATGTTTAAGTATAGCAGTACAACGAGTTAAAACGCCAAATGAATGAGCCCACAAAAAGGTCAAATGCTTGTTTCCGTTGTGTTCCCAGCGTTCAACAGTCAACACTGCAACAAACAGCGATTGCCTTTTTGTCTTTTGCCCTTTTGTCTTCCGTAATGCTTGTCGCTCTACTGTCGTAAATGTCCGGCAGAGAGCTCCCTGCGCTACGCCCCTTTTTAGAACTCCCAGAATGGCTATTTCCATAGCGTACACAGTGGATGGTTGGGTGGTAAAGAGGAGGCAGTGGAGGAGATTGTTGGAGTCGTAGTCAAGCAGTGGTGGAAAAAGTACTCACTTTTCTTACTTAAGTAAAAGTATCAATACTGCAATGTAGAAATACTCTGTTACAAGTAAAAGTCCAGAATTCGAAATTTATTTGAGTAAAAGTACAGAAGTATTGGCATCAAAATGTACTTAAAGTACCAAAAGTAGAAAGTACTCATTATAAATGTCCCATTTCAAGTTTTCGAATGTATACAAATATTTTGAAAATAGCAGATCTGCAAGCTCACAATGCGTCGCGATAACTAGTAACTAAAGTTTTCAAATAATTGTAGTGGAGTAAAAGTACAATATGTACCTCTGAGATGTAGTGGAGTAGAAGTAAAAGTATTGAAAATTGGAAATAACTCCAGTAAAGTAAAGTAAAAAAGACCTCAAAATTGTACTTAAGTACAATACTTGAGTAAGTGTACTTAGTTACTTTACACCGCCGTAGTCAAGTACAGGAAAGGAAGGATGTGAAGGAAGAGAGGGTGGATGAAAATAAAGCAGGCGCAGGAAAGAGGGATGAGAGGGAAGGAAGGAGTGATGGGGAGGAGGGAGGTCAGAGTTCCATGGCCATGCATGTCTCTGGGCGGACCACCCGACGCCCCCCAGGGTCGCTGTTTCACAGCAGGGAGGATGCACCAGTGCAGGGCTTATAGACAGCTTCCCACACACTGTCCTAGCTCCCAGTAGAAAACATTATTTTAGTTGACAACAGTTTCAACCCAAACAGGTCTTTGATGTCAACTAAAATAACGTTTTCTACTGGGAGCTAAGGCACGGTGCAGACTTCCCTTCCTTCTCCAGTGTGCGTATTGTTGTTCAGCATCTGTGCATTTTTATTGGGATGTGCGTGCTTCCCTTTGGACTCTTATTTCTTAGACAGCTTCCCCTCATGCAGTCTCGATGGCCTGGTTTGTTTTCACAGGAATAGCTCATAGGCAGCAGAATTATTATGATTAATTATTATTATTATTATTAGAAAGAAAAACAAACTGTGTTTAGCATGTTCTATGCGATGCAATGCTAGAATACGGTCACCAACTCGGGACTCCTGGATCGTTGTCCACCACACCCCCGTGTTTATCATCAAGGTCTTGAGCTCTGCAGTGTTGTTAGCTCCGCTGTCGCGCATACGTCTACGTAGGTGATGCACCTCTTTCCCCTCCTAGCTGTGCCTTGGGTTGGCTCCCGCAGTGTCAGTTTGCTCACCACTAGTTCCGGGTGCCTGACACAGTGCCCAGCCAGCCTCATCCTTCTCTCTCTGACCTCGCCCATGAACCGTAGGAGGCCTCCGTAGAGGTAGAGATGTGACATCAAGAGCCATCCTGGGCCTTTTCCTGCGCTCCTGTGAGCGCCCATGTCTCCGCCCCGTACAGCAGTACTGACTCCACTGTAGCCACAAACGGCCGCCTCTTGAGGTCATCTCCCATAGCAGATTCCCACACTCTCCTCATCCCATCAGTGATGGTGATTGGATGATTACTTCATCGTCTTCCTTGGGACCAGCGTGAACCCGTGTCTTCTCCTTGATTGCGACTCTCAGGGCAGGAAGTAGTCTCTCTCTACCCTGTGTATTTGATAAGCCCTTGTGAGATCATGAGCACTTAACCATTTAAACCCTATATGGTTGTATACCCCAGGGCTCTACACTAGGTCTGCTAGTATTTCCCTCTAAATAGGGATGCAAGGGTCCTTTTAGAATTGTAGAATTTTTGAGGGGGAAATGTCACCAATAATGACATGTCCAAAATAGTGACACCATGCCGGAAGTGGTTAAAGTCCTGAGACTCCAGTGTCCAAACAGGATTATGTGGCTGGGTTTTCCTCAAGGACAGAGAAGGACTCCACTGAGTCATTGATTGGAATACCTAGTAACCCCTAGCACCCACCCACCCTCTCTCTGTCCTCTTTGTCTCTTCAGCGTCTCACTTCGGTTCCTTTTCCATCCTCTCTTTTCTCCCTGCACCCTGATCCCTCTCTTTTCTCTCTGCATCCTGATCCCTCTCTTTTCTCTCTGCATCCTGATCCCCCGCCGAGCGTCCGGAACTCCTCCGAGGCTCTGAGGAGGCCGATCCACCGCCGTGGAATAATGGGCTTCCTCTCCTGGGAAACGGCGGCATTATTAACAGACGTATGATAACAGGATTAATCCCCCAGCCGTCACTGACCCCCAGATCTGGATCTGTTTAGAGGAGCTACTTGGGAACCTCTTTTCTTCTGTCAGCCCCACTTTCACTCATCCAGCTGGGGCCACTGGGTGCTGTGTGGAGAGCGGTGCAACTAGCCATTATTTTCTCAGTGATTATCCGATTACTTTTTCAATTAATAGAATAATCAAGAAGCACGCTTAAAAAAAGAGTTGTATATTCAAATACACATGATGTTTTATATACATAGCAATTAAACACACGTGTTATGTTATACTTTGTTGCACAACGGTGTCTTGTAAAAAAGAAAAAGGTGAAAATAGCAGATCTGACAAGGAGTGTCTTTGCTTTGACTCAAGTAAAATGTGAAAGGCTCAGAAGTGTATTGTAGTACCAGTATCTCCACAGTAACACACAGTTGGTTGTGTAATAAGCCCGCAGACACAAGCGTGTATATTTGAAGGCAAGTGTTGAACCAAAGCCAGTGTCTTCCTGGCTCAGCGCGGGGGTGGGTGGGTGGAAGTAATGGAGACAGGAGTTTACTTCATCACTGTGCTTTGTCTAACTCAGGGTGTCTAACTCAGGGTGTCTAACTCAGGGGTCTAACTCAGGGGTCTAACTCAGGGGTCTAACTCAGGGGTTCCAAAACTGTTTCAGCTCGACACACAACACATAAATGTGCCTCTCCGGGACTGAAACTCTTGCTCCCGCCTTGGGAGCAAGAGTCCCAAGTTGTCCCAGGTTCGATTCCAGACATGGCCAGCAATGTGTCGAATATGACCGGCCGAAGCGTCCTTGAGCAAGACACTTCACAAAAATGGGACCAGACCCACAGCTTGAGGAAACTCTGGTCTACGTTTTTCACAGCAGGAGGTCTGGAGGGACTGGCTGATAGCTGGCTGACAAAATGACTGGAGGCCAATGTGTTTGTGAGCGTCTGATCAAATACCTGCTAGCTGAAGCAAACAGCCTCATGGAGGCTTCATTATCACACCCATTGAAACACTGGAGACACTTTCTATTTTTAGACACGATGACATGACCGCTTTTTCCTCCCACTGTTTTTTTTTTACCGCTGGCAGAGGGAGGATGAGGAGCGTGATGAGGTACTCTCTGTGTGTGTGTGTGTGTGTGTGTGTGTGTGTGTGTGTGTGTGTGTGTGTGTGTGTGTGTGTGTGTGTGTGTGTGTGTGTGTGTGTGTGTGTGTGTGTGTGTGTGTGTGTGTGTGTGTGTGTGTGTGTGTGTGTGTGTGAGAGGAGTGTTTTTCACTTGGTCTGAGGAATGTGACCGAGGAGGAGAAAGGAGGCGGAGGCCCGAAAACTTCAATAACTTTAAGAAATAACTGTTGGGCAGTTGGTGGAAGAAGTATTTAAGTTTTTTTCCCTCTTTTTTTTCCTTAAGTAAAAGTAGCAATACCACAATATACAAATAATCTGTTACAAGTCTAAGGCCTGTATTCAAAATTGTAACCCCAAAGTATTGGCATCAAATACTTTTGCTTTATATTATTACTATTATTGCTTTTTCAGTAAAGCAAAACTTCTTTATTAATTTTTTGCTCTGTAAAGCACTTTGAGCTGCATTCATGTCATGAAAGGTGCTATATAAATAGTTGTATTATTATTATTTGCGTAATTAAAGTAAAAGTACACATTTTTGTAAAAAATGTGGAGCAGCTTGTTGATCGCCTATTCTAAGTATAACATGGGACTTAAGAGGTTAAATCTTCCATGCAACTAGTAATTAAAGTTGCCAAATAAAGGTAGTGGTAGTTGATTTAGTGTGGTATAAAGTATCAAAACAATGGAAATACTCAAGTAAAGAGTACCTCAGAAATTGTACTCAAGTACACAACTGTGTTGGACGACATCAGAGGTCTTGGAGATTTGTTGTCAGAGCAGACAGAACAAAACCTGACCTCTGGAGGTCACAGGGCTGAAGGGATGGACCACTCCTACTGGGGTCATGGGGTTTAGGGGTCACAGGGTCACGGACAAACAATCTTAGAGGGTCCTTAATTCTATTATCCCAGGCTGGGTGGGTGGGGGTGGGGATGGGGGGGCTGGATGAAGAGTGCAATGAGGTCGTGAACCGTGATTCTTTTGGCTTTGGTAATGGTCAGACTCATGCACATACCGCACAAAATCTTTATCTCGTTAACTCATGTGTAAGCACACTCTTTTTTTCCTACTTTATGCATGACTCGCCCTCTCTCTCTTTTCCCACTAACCATATAACATCTAGCCTGTTGTTGACCATTGTAGCCCACAACCCCCTCCCAGCCACACTTTTTATAATAATGAATGATAATAAACTTATTTAGTATGGTGCTTATCAAAACAACATTACACAGTGCTTTATAAAATATGGTATATAAATACACCATTTACAATTTACTGGGGGCTGATGGTAGGTGTTGTTGTAAGTACTGGGAGCTGATGGTAGGTGTTGTTGTATTTGCACTTGGCACGACTGGCTGCACATATCTGTCTCTGCTCACAAACTGATAATACAGGCTGCAAATGGAACACTTAATCCTCTGCCACTTATTGTGTTTTTCTAAATAAGGGCCTAATTTTGGTGAGGGCTCTCCATCGGGGGGGGGGGGATTAGTATTTTTTATAAAAACATGTGTTAGCTCTCATTTAAAGTTTGGGGATTTGATGATTGGCACATGAGGGGAAATTAGCATCAAGTGATGTGATTACACACTGAAAAATGCATACGGCTGTAGGGTTGCAACTATGGATTATTTTCAGAATGAGAATCAACTTTATTGTCACATCACAGGTTTAAAGGTGTAAAGAAGTGGGTGATTTTTTTTTTTGTATTTGTATGCAAGCTCCATGGTTTTTAGTTATTTTCAGAAAGAGAAAAGAAAAGAGGAGGGGGGGGTGGGGGCAGGGAGAGCAAGGAGAGAAGGAAAAATCTAACACAAGATCTACATATATACACATAGCATATCCAGCTGGTACAGTGTGCATGAACATAGCAGCAGGTATGTACATGATATTAGCCATTAAGGTGCAAAAAGATTATCTGCACACTACATACTTTTCTTAGAGATTATTCTTCTGATACTTTTTTCAATTAATCGACTAATGAAGAAGCTCTTTTTTTAACATGTCAACCAATCGGTGAACCATTTGAACCTATTTTATACAAATGCAAAAATAGTGCTTGCATGCCAACTCCCCAACATAATATTGTTACTTTTGCCTGATTTATACTTATTTTTTTGTGCTTCTATCCCCATCTCTCTCTCTCTCTCTCTCTCTCTCTCTCTCTCTCTCTCTCTCTCTCTCTCTCTGTCCAATCAGGGTGTGTGCTGTGTGCAGTGACGCCGTCGGGGGGCCATGGCTCTGGTTCAGGCCCTACCTGTGTCCGTGACTGACCGCCCCAATTCGGGTCTCGACGCGCAGCCGTGCCACCCTCTCTTGTCCCACTCGTCCCACTTGGCCCCTTGCTCCGGCCCCTGCGGCCCCGCGCCCGCCATGGGCTCCGTCAGCAGTCTGATATCGGGACGCTCGTACCAGGAGAGGCACTGCCGTGCCGCCGCCGCCAGCGAGCACAGCGCCAAGCCCCGGCGCTCCGCGCCTTCTTCCACCAGCTGTTTCCGCCTCCAGGATAAGACGCTCCGCAGCGGCAGCTCCCTGGAACAGCTGCTGGTCATCAGCCACCACACACAGCCACAGGTATTGGCCCTGCCACATTTACATAGGCCGTGTCACATTTATATAGGCCCTGCCATGTCACATTTATATAGGCCTTGTCACATTTAGCACAGAATCGCCCAGATCACAATTATTCCAGATTTATCACATTTATTTTGCATATCGTTGCTGTCGGGCAGAAACCTCTTATCGCCATATTTAAACTTTTTGTGTTTTTTCGTACATTAAAGCCCCTACTTGATCATCCTAATGTGTCACACAAAAGCAACAAAAGTAGCAGATCCGCAAGCTCGAAATTGCAACGTGTTTTGAGCTTGTCGAACTTTCGCTATTTTGAAAACCTGAAAAGTAACTGTTTTGGACATACTGTATGAGGTTTCCACCGACAGAGACGATATTCTTCAGAATAGGCTCTGTGCATGACACGTAGTTCAGTTTTCCAGAAAGTGGCATAAACATTTCCTGCTCCGGGTCAGTTTCCCACAGCTTCATTTTATTGGCTCAGCAGCAGGTTTGAACTGGAAATACACGACACCTTCATATGTGTAGCTCAGCTTGTTTGAAAATATAAAATGGCCTGTTTTGACCATAGTACAGTATTTATTTTGAATATTGGAACCACTACTGTATATGGTCACTTCTACAGTATATTTAAGTTATTTGTCATATCTTTGCTAGTTTTAGTTAACAAATCCTGAAAGGCAAGCAGCAGAAGTGCTAATGGCAGTTATTTGTGCGACAGGCCCAGGTCCAGCCACCACCGCTGCCCACCAAGAAGCACCCGCGGCCTGGGAACTCGACCGGGGCGGGCACAGAGCCAGTGCCGGGCGCTGCTGCCGGAGGAACCAATGGGAACTATGGGAATGCGTGCGATGAGGTACTGGTGGGAGACTGGAATGACAACAACGTGGCGCTGGCCGCCGGAAGCCCCTGCAGTGACTCTGAGGAGCAGAGGGACAACAGAGCGCTGAACGGAAACATTGGAGGGCCGCCTCCCAAACTGGTGCCAGTGTCAGGACAACTGGAGAAGGTGAGAGATTAACTGATGGGGACATGTCCGGATATGTGGAGCAATGGCTATTCTAGGCCAAGCCATCTAAAACAGGCTTGGCTAGGTGTGTGTGTGTGTGTGTGTGTGTGTGTGTGTGTGTGTGTGTGTGTGTGTGTGTGTGTGTGTGTGTGTGTGTGTGTGTGTGTGTGTGTGTGTGTGTGTGTGTGTGTGTGTGTGTGTGTGTGTGTGTGTGTGTGTGTGTGTGTGTGTGTGTGTGTGTGTGTGTGTGTGTGTATCCTCAGGACGTTTGTAGGGTGCACCTTCACCATTGAACACCACATTGTGATTTGTGCAGCTTCATTCACAAACTACACACAGAATCATTTAGCTAAAGACTGGAGGTCACACCGTCTAGTTTCTAAACTAATGCCAGTTCTAGTTTCACACTTAGCCCTTTATTCATAGTCAAATGTCTCCTTTGGTTATTATAACCCAAGGTGACTTTGCCATTGCAGTGTTATGCTTTATTTTTTGACATGCTCACGGAACAGCCAAGCAGATGTGTGCCGTTCCACAGCAGGTGCTGACATGTTTAACGGTAGATCGGCTTAGCCGTCTAATTGGCTATTTATTTCCATTGATCGTCGGGGAAGCTTAATCACTCTCCTGACAGAGCCAGAGATAGATGGTTTGACGGACGCTCACCTTGCCGGCTCCCTGTGATCAATATCAGATCACTTACGTTCAGAGTTCACTCCGTGAGACCTGAGCTAAATCGTTAAAGAAGAAACGCTTACAGGACATGTACGCAGCCTTTCGTCTGTCTTCTGTTTCACTTCAGTGTGTTCGCCATCCCCTCCTTTCTCTATTCCCTCCTTACTCTCACTCCCACTCCCCTCTGTCACTCTCTCTCTCTCTACCTCAGCCTCTCTATCTGGGACGAGAGAGGGGAAATCGTTAAGAAAATTGCTTAAAGAAACCATGCATATTAATTAAAGCAAATTAAACTAATCACTGCCCGCTTGCAACCCTTCCACCTTATCACTGACCCCTCTAATGAGCTCCAACCAGCTGCTGCTAATTAATTAGCGCCGCTCAGCTCTTCTCAACCACCGATTCTTATATAAGAAACACAATCATATCTGTTGGTTTCAGAATTTATTTTACTGATGACTTTTAAACCCCTGAATGGGCAGACTCCCAGTTATATTGCAGACATACTGATCCCTTATGGGCCTGTGTGCAGTGTTAGATCTAAGGAGGATCTAAGGCTCGCAAAATCAGTATCATATTTTAAAAAAGCCTTAAAAAGTAAAATAATTCAGATGTACAGTTTTGAGTAAAAGAAATGTTCTCTTTTATCTTGCAGCATATATTTTAAGGTTTTTTAATATTAAAATATATATTTTTTAAAGATTGTAAAGGATAGACAAAGAATAAGCATTGTGCTTCAGCCTATTCCTTTTTTCGGTAATTGAATTTGGATATTGTGTGTGAGTTGGTTGGATTTGTGCATTTGTGATGATGATTGTGTGTTTTGATTTGTTGTAAACAAAGGCTGATAATAAACCATTCATTCATTCAAATCACAAAATTCACCTTTTCTTAGTATTCTTGACAGTTTTAGGGTTTTTTATTTATTTTATCTGTGGTCATTTAACATCTCTGTTTCTGTCGTATTTTGTTTTTATTTTGTTATTTTGTCCACATATTTTTTTGTTGTTTGTTTTATCTCTCATGGTTTAATGCTGCTCTTTTAGCTTGTTCTGTGAAGCACTTTGTAACCAAAAGCGCTATACAAAGAAATTAATGATCTCGTATTTATTTCAGAACATGGAGAAGGTGTTGATCCGGCCCACGGCGTTCAAACCTGTGGTTCCCAAAAACCGTCACTCGGTGCAGTACCTGTCGCCGCGGCCAGGGGGCGGCAGCCTGTCGGAGAGCCAGGGCAGCCTCAACCTCCTGCTGCCCGTAGGGGGATCCAGCATCACCAGTGGCGCTAACGGGAACCCTGCGGGCAGCGGCGGCGGCAGCTCCGATGGGAAGCGTAACTCGTACAGTGGCGGACGCAATGCTCGGAGCAGCCAGTCTTGCTCCATGTCAGACTCTGGACGCAACTCCCTCTCAAGGTGATTATAGTTTAGCCTTTTTCAATGTACTCAAATGGTACATATTGATAACTAATGATTATTTGGAGTCGAGATAAATTAATTTCCCTCAAAACCATTAACATAATGCTGCCTTTTGAGATGTAGATTTTTGGGGGGTCAACAATTTGTTTTTCTTTGAGGACTTCGAGGGCAGGATTGAGATGTTCAAAGGGCCGGGTCTGGCCCGACGGCCGTATGTTGCCCATACTGTATGTGGTATAGAATGATAATACCCAAACATCATAATTCTTCACATTGTGCTAATTGTTTAGGAAACGCAGTGCTAGTGTAAAGGACTCCTTACATGCTGTTTGACAAGTTACAGACGGCCTAACAGATTGTGTGTGGTGAGGTTTGTTTTTTAGCTTGAATCCCTGTCTCTCTCTCTCCAGCCTGCCGACCCACAGCAGCACCGGCTACAGCCTGGCCCCCAGCGAGGGCTCCAGCTCCGGGGGGTCCGCGTCCGGGGTGGTGGGAGGAGGAGGAGGAGGGGGTCAGACCACGGACCCCATGCCGGGCCTGGGTGGTCGCACCACCTCGGGCGGAGGAGGAGCCGGAGGGAGCCACGGTCACACCAACTCGGACAGCGGGCGGTCCTCGTCCAGTAAGAGCACGGGCTCCGGCTCGCTGAGCGGGGGGCGCTGCGGCGGCGGCGGCGGGGGCCAGCCCCTGTCGGACAGCGGCTCTTGCGGGCACTCGCCGCCGCTGCCGCTGGACGGCTACGAGGGCGTGGTCCGGGAGCTGGAGGACAAGCTGAGGGAGAGAGACCTGGAGCTGCAGCAGCTCCGAGACAACCTGGACGAGAACGAGGCCGCCATCTGCCAGGTGAGGAGACGGCGCTATAGGGCTGATGGGCAAATTCACCGCTATTGTATTGAAACCCATGTTTAGGACCAGTCAAACTTAGAACTGAAGAAAAAATTATGAATTTAATAATTTGTTTTTTATCTCATATATCAACATACGGTAGGATATCGTCTCTGTCGGGTGGAAACCTCATAGTTTATGTCCAAAACTGTTACTTTTCAGGATTCCAATTCAAAATTAGCAAAAGTAGCAGATCTGCAAGCTCAAAAGCTTGTGGATCTGCTGCTTTTGATGCTTTTGTGTGACGCTGTACTACAGTGTCACACAAAAGCACCGTAAGTAGGGCATTCATTTATGAAAAAATACAAAAAGTTTGCCCTGAACCCCAAATCACTGCTGTAGTATAGAGCATTGGTTCTCAAAGGGGGGTCCGGGGACCCCCAGCGGTCCTTGGGGGGGTACCAGGGGGTCCCCAGCAAAATCAGTTAATATAGTGTCACAATCATTTTAACCACTTTAACCATATTTTATACTTTGGCTATTAAAAAATAGCAGATCTACAAGCTCAATGGTAAAACATTTTAGCACTTGCGCAGGAAACCGGGGTAGAAGAGGATAATTACATAGTGTAGCTTTAAGTCCTATCTTCAAAAATGGCTAAAATAGCCAGACACGTTGTTTGTTTTTTCTAAATGGTTGAAATGAAATAAAATAAAAAAACATTGTCCCATTTAATAGTTCCATTCCACGCCTCTCCTGGCCATCACAGTTAACATCCAGTGTATTTGCAGTTTCTGAATGCCATCCCTAATGAAGCTGAGCTGATCCTGGCTGCTGTGTGTTGCTGCAGGTGTACGAGGAGAAGCAGCGACGCTGTGAGGGGGAGATGGAGGAGTTGAGGCAGAGCTGTGCTGCCAAGATGAAACAGGCGTCTCAGAAGAACCAGAGAGCACAGCAGGTTCTGCAGCTCCAGGTACTGTACTCTGTCACTTCATGTACCGCAATAGAGCAAAAGCGCGCCAGTCCCCCGTGGGGAATAGTTAATACAGTACACGAACTGCAGTAAAAGTTACATTTTGCAGAGGTGTGGCATTAAACTTGTCCTATTTTACCGTACTTCCAAATATTCAGCTTATGAAACCATATTTTACTGTGTGTCCAGGTCATGGAGTAGCCTCAACTAGTCAAGCTACAGTATTATTATCCTAACCTGTAACACCAGGCTGACAGACAGGGAAACATAAGGTGGCTTTACATTGTAAAGCTGAGCCCATCTGTCATAGAATTGAAAGGACAATCTTGAAGTGGATTTGAAGTCACAATCTCTTCCATTTCATTCATTTCTTTATGGTTCATTTCAGCTATAGAGTTATATATTGTCCTACCTAGAGGACAGACTGGAAATCCCTACCCATTCATTTAAATGAAGTTGCCCATTCACATGCGCGTTAGTGTCCTTTATGTGTCTATATCAAGTACTGCCTCCGTGCACAAGCCTGTAAGTCGAGCCCATTGGTCGAAAGTCTCGAAACCCTTTTCGCTCGTTCATGTAGTGGGCCCAAACCGACCCAAACTTGCAGTACCAGATTTGGCCACTTGGAAAGCTTGTAGATCTGCTATTTTCAAACGTTTGAGTACTTTTACTTTTGGTACTTTAAGTACATTTTGATACCAATACTTTTGTACTTTTACTCAAGTAAATTTTGAATTCCGGACTTTTACTTGTAACAGAGTATTTCTATATTGCAGTATTGATACTATAATTGCAGTATTGATACTTCTACTTAAGTAAAATATCTGAGTACTTTTTCCACCACTGCTAGTCAGAACAGAGAGGGACTCTGGGAAAGGTTACATAGTGAGTAGCCAGTGAAATTGCACTTTAGATTCTGAGAAACGTAAGACCCAGATTCTGTCGGCTCACTGGCTGTCCGACCATGAGAGCGAGTGCGTAGCAGTAGATCTATAGATCTACCAACGTGACCGTGGATCTCCTTGGCTGCCCTCAGGTGTTTCAGCTCCAGCAGGAGAAAAAGAAGCTGCAGGAGGACTTCTCTTCGTTGCTCCAGGACAGGGAGGTGCTGGAGAGGAGGTGCGCCAACATCCAGCGGGAGCAGACCCAGCTGGGACCGCGTCTGGAGGAGACCAAGTGGGAGGTGGGTCACAGGTCAAAGGTTATAGGCTCTGTGAGACGAGGGTATGACCCTCTAAGAGCTTCAGTAGATTTGGAAGGTTGAGCACAAAGGAATGACCATGAGATGTATGTAATCCAAAATACTAAGACTGTCTGTCTGTCTGTCTGTCTGTCTGTCTGCCTGCACGCCTGTCTGTCTGTCTGTCTGTCTGTCTGTCTGTCTGTCTGTCTGTCTGTCTGTCTGTCTGTCTGTCTGTCTGTCTGTCTGTCTGTCTGTCTGTCTGTCTGTCTGTCTGTCTGTCTGTCTGTCTGTCTGTCTGTCTGTCTGTCTGCCTGCCTGCCTGCTTGCATACATGTCTGTCTGTCTGTCTGTCTGTCTGTCTGTCTGCCTGCCTGCCTGCTTGCATACATGTCTGTCTGTCTGTCTGTCTGTCTGTCTGTCTGTCTGTCTGTCTGCCTGCCTGCCTGCCTGCCTGCCTGCCTGCCTGCCTGCCCGCCCGTCCGTCCGTCCGTCCGTCCGTCCGTCCGTCTGTCTGTCCGTCCGTCTGTCTGTCTCTCTGAATTCAATTCAAGGGGTGTTATTGGCATGTGAACCCTATGTTTATGTTGCCAAAGCAAGTGTAAAAAAAATAAAAACAGAAAATAAATGTATGTACAGTCAAGAATAGAGCTGTACTAGAATAAGGAGGAGTATAAACAGAGCATTGTAACATTTGAACTCTATTATGTCTTCTTTTTTTTTTGTGGATAAAATGTTATCTTCTCCAATGATAGAGTATGTTAGTACAGTACAACGTTTACAATTGGAGTGGTTGTGTTTGGTCTCCCTGCTCTTCCATCGAGACATTTAGATCCTGTGTCTAGGTTTGACACGATCCTGTTTCTGGTTTGACAAAAAATTTGACCTGATGGTCAAGATTACATTTCTCCCCAAAGCAAGCAGGCAGCCTCTATTAGCTCAGTGGTAAACGTATCAGCGCTTGCGCAGGAGACCCGGGTTCAAATCCAGAGTGGAACAGGAAAGTTACATAGTGCAGCTTTAAGACTTAAGAAACTAACTTAAACATACAGTATAGAGGGTAGCATTTTGGATTTAGAGGTTTAAAAAATCCCTTCATTTTCTCCATATCGTCCATGGAGAAAATGAAAATAAAAATTACTTTTGAATGACTCCAGCGCCGGTGCCAAACAGGCCACTTTTACGCTCTATAGCCTGAGATTTTTTTATTTTGCTCTTGAAATATTTGGTATATGCATGTAAATAAGGATAGCCTACAAATGTAAACAAGGGATACAAATGTAAACTCTCTCTCTCTCTCTCTCCCCCAGGTGTGTCAGAAGTCAGGAGAGATCTCCTTGCTCAAGCAGCAGTTGAAGGAGATCCAGTCAGAGCTCAGCCAGAAGGCCGGGGAAATAGTGATCCTGAAGTCCCAGCTCAGAGAGGTCCACTCCGAGCTGCAGTCCAGCCAGGCTCGCTCGCAGGAGGCCGGGTCGGCCGTGCGGACCCGCGCCCTGGAGCTGGAGGTCTGCGAGAACGAGCTCCAGAGACGCAAGAGCGAAGCCGAGCTGCTCCGGGAGAAAATGGGCCGCTTGGAGGAGGAATCGGCGCGCCTCCGCGACGCTCTGTCCGCCGCCCACGGCGCGCAGCAGACGCCGTCCGGAAATCAGTGTTCGGCAGCGAAGGGCCAGTGCATGAGCCTCTCCCTTCAGCAGGGTAGATGCGTGGCAGGCAGGGCCCCGGGGCCCGCCCCGCCCCCGGCCTACCGGGACGGAGACGAGAGCCGTCTGACCTGGGGCGGAGAGAGCGACGAGGCCAAAGCACAGAGGCAGAATGCGGAAGCCCTGCTGGGACTCAGGCAACAGGTACGGTAGACCTTCTGCTGTGTGCTCTTGATATTATAATAACGTGTTCACACTGGCAGATTCACAGCTACAAAGCTACCTTTCATTTTCAATAGAAGCCAGCGACACGACCAGGGGTCCTTGGGGGGTACCAGGGGATCCTCAGCAAAATGTGTTAATGTAGCGTCACAATCATTTTAAACACTTTAAGCATATTTCATACTTTGGCTATTCAAAAATAGCAGATATTTGTCCATGACATGTCCATTGCAGGCGCGCTCTACCAAACAAATTTGGCACAGCGGGTGGTTTTCGAATCCAGTGATATATAGCAACAACTAATTTATTTATTACCTTAATAAACCTTTTCATAAACACTTCATGTTTTCAATCGCTAGTTGTTGTTTTATTTTATTATCCCATGATTTTTGTAACCCATTTTTTCACCCAGTGTCAATTGCCTAAGCTGTAATCCTGGGCGCTACTCTCCCTCTGCTAGCCTGGGGAGAGGCCCAACCTGAGCTCATGCTTCCTTCAATGCAATGACACAGAGGCGTTCCCAGCTTGAAAGGTAACAACATATAGGTGTAACAGGTCTTAATGGGTTAATTCTCCTCTCAGGTGGAACGGCTGAAGGCTGAGCTGATGTACGAGAGGAGGAGCAGCGAGGAGCAGATGTCAGGGTTCGAGGAGGAGAGGAGGGTGTGGCAAGAGGAGAAGGAGAAGGTAAGGCTACCAGAGAGAATATACCACTGCTCCAGTAGAGTTAAGATTGTTATTTTCCATTTGGAAACTTACTACTGACTACTATAGTCTTATTGCAGTGGTTTTGCTGGGGGAGAAACATCACAGTTGATTAAAAAGGAGGCTCCATTATGGGCTTGACCCATAGACCGTAAAAATATATGGACAACGTTATGCCATTGGTTTCTATAGACCGTAAATGAAGCCTATTTTTCAGCGATTTCAAAAACGTTCTATATGCGGTACGAAATGCAACCGGAAATTAATGCTATTGGCTGCAACCCAGCGAGGGCGGGTCTTCACTCGGTAGAACCAGTCAACCTAGAAACCCTAGAATCATACCCTGCCTACTTTATCATACATTTTAAAATGAATGGGACCATAATTTATTAAACGCATATCATGATGATTTAAAAAAGACTTTAAACTAGTGATTGAAAACATAAAGGGATTATGAAAAGGTTTACTAAGGTAATAAAATCAAGTGTAAAGTTCGTCCCAAAACCTCATTGACTTCTATTGAGATTATAATGTATCGCAACCGGTAGAAGGTGAAATTAGTAGGAACAGCAGGCTGAACGAGAACCCTGAAGTGAGCTTCAATTCCAGGGAAGGGGGTTTGCCCCTTGGCTTGACCCCAGATTCTTTGGAGGTCACCCTAGAAAGGAGAATCAGATATAAGTGTAAGACTACTGACACCCTCTCTCTCTCTCTGGTAATTCCATTTGCCTTAAATGCACTTTCAGTGATAAGTTAATTATGCTGAGGTGTTCGACTAATTACGGAGTAGGTTGTTCGCGTCTGCAGCTGTCAAGTTTTGCTCTGCAGTTAATTATGTTTTCGATTAGTGCAATGTTGTTGTTTTTTTTATGTTGATATTGCCTTCTATCTCTTTTAACGTGTGGTGGCTAATCTAGTTTGCCCCTTGGAGATTAACAAATCAATTAAGCAAGAGGAGGAAGGGGGAGGGGAGTTGAACATTCTAATTAAGTTATTTCTATTTTAACCCTTTAAAACCGGGAAAGCATCTGTCATTTTAGATTTTAGCTATAGCACATTGGTTGGCTATAAAATAAAATAGCAGATATACAAGCTCATAGGGGAGAAGTAACGTTGCTTCTGGGGGTTCCTGGAACAAAATATTTTGAGTTGGGGGTCGGCGGTCAAATACATATCATTTTGGGGGTCCTTGACATTTGTTTGAGCACCACTCATAAAGCAACATACGTTTTTCATTCAGTCTTAATGGGTTAATCTTCCTCCATTGACTCAAAGTTCAAATTCATCAGGACTCAGGAGTGAATGTTATTAAAAAAAACTAAAACAATAATTGTGTCCTACAGGTGATCCGGTACCAGAAGCAGCTGCAGCAGAACTACATCCACATGTACCGGCGCAACCGCGACCTGGAGCGCGTCATGAGAGAGCTGAGTCTGGAGCTGGAGAACAGAGAGGCGGACGAGTACGAGCTCCACAGCGGCAGCAACGACATCCACTTTGAGGAGATCACCGCCACGGAGATCTGAACACAGACACTTAAATGTGCACGCTCTCTCTCTCACTCACACACACACACACACACACACACACACACACACACACACACACACACACACACACACACACACACACACACACACACACACACACACAGAGACACGGATACATTAACCAGTATTCACAAAGGATTCTGTTTCTGCAGTAGATGAAAGCCAAAAGATGGAACTCCTGTTCCAAATACTGTATTCTTTTCAAGATGTTTCTACCCGGACCAGTGAACAGGGACCCCGTTCTGTCAAAGGGGCGATCCTCCCCCAAGTGTGCGTTCTCGCTTTCCACTGTGAGACGTGCAGTAGAAATTCCGTACGGTATCCGGAAGCCACGGTTTGATGACCCTCCTATAATACCAGCACAAAGACTCAACTCTCCTCAACGGGATATTACCAGACTCAAGAAAAAAATAAAGCATGTTTTTTTTTTTGTCGGACCACATTCAAATCAGGGTATTCCAAGCAAAAAACAAAAACATATATTCCGCTCACAGTGACCTGGTCAAATCAATGACCACACATCTGCGTAGCACAGGGAAGAGGAAAGCCTGGTTAATATACCCGGTCGTTCGACGGGAGCATGAATTAGGCAGAACACCTGACCACCAGCACGTGACGATGGCATCATCGTCACCACGACGGCCTGACCGCTACCGCTGGCCCTTCTATGATGACCTCATCACCCCTCGACAGTGTGTTCATCAGTAGGATCGGTGTCCACCGTTGCACTAACACTCCGATACCTGTAAAGGGAAGAAGAAAAAAAAACGACGCCAAATATCCAACATTTCCCCGTTAATTCATGTTGCGTTGAAGGGATCGGCGGTGCATGTCACGTTTCATTCAGGACGATGTCAAGAACAAGACACGTTGCACATTCTCTCCTTTTATCAAAACTCTGGTTTTAATACATTTTGGAAGCCTTGCCTCAGCAGTGAGTATGATATGAAATGGAATGTAATTGTGACTATTGTCACTTCAGATAAATGCAGTATAGTATAATGGTCTGAACCGGCCAAGAAAGAGTCTGTACACCCACCTTGTAATGCTTTGCAAAACCTGCATACACCCCTCTGTTTCCTTGTTAACATTAACCTGCATTCACCCCTCTTTTTCCTTATTAACACATTGAATGCCAATCGCGTAGATCTACGCGAACCTATTTAAAGCCGCAGCGTGCCAATCGCGTAGATCTACGCGAACCGCCGGTTCGCGTTGATTTTTCCCCAGGTGCACTTTCGGAATTATTCGGGTTCCGGTTTTTTCGATCGTATCCGCTTCCTGTCTGGGATCCTGTCTAAAACTCGATTATCTCGGTTGTTGTTTTTCTCCTCGCTGATCACTGTTTAGCGTATCTTCGCTGTATCTTCAAGATGGCGGCTCGGATTTGGAAAAGGTTTTCGCTGGCCGTTTCACACAGATCCCCTGTGTGTTTAGAACCAAATGAACGCGCACTTTTAACTTATTTAGCGAGGTCTGTGGTGACATGAAAAAAACAAAAAAACAACAATAAAACGCTGGCACTGGTGAGTACATTATGATATTAACCTCTGGCATGGAATGTGTTAACATTAAGCCTGATTTATACGTACTTAGACGAGCGTCAGTGTCGTGGAATAGCCGGAAATAGCCCTGTGACGCATTGTGAGCTTGTAGAACGGCTATATTTGGTGCGTGACACGGCGCGCAACCAAGTATAACTCTGGCTCTACGGCTTCTTTGTTAAGAGAGTCATTGAACTTTCCAGTAGCCTACCTGGTTCTGTCATTGGTTCTCAGTTTGCTCGCATTTAGGCGTGCTGTTCTGTCACTGGCTGCGACGGGAACCAAACGTCCAATCGTAATGCTTTATATACACTCCAAACAGTCACAACAACACATTCTCACTTCTCACGTGACGACGACCAACTGATTCCCACCCTATCGGTATGCAAATCAGACAGAACTGAGTCCCGGAGAAGTGGGCTTCGCACCGCCCGTGGCCTCGTTCAGGCGCTCAGCATGGGGCTCAAGCCCACTTCTGATGGCTTTTACCTTGCCTTCTTTTCAGTGTTTATAACTTATTTTTAACTTTTAATGTTTTTAATGACAACATTGCCTTGTTCTCAATAACATCCGCGTTCCGTCAGTCATGTGACAAACTTCAGCATTCCGTGGTCAATCACGCGACAACAACACAGGCTTTCGGACCACCCTGAACATTGGAAAATGTGACGGCAAGGGGTCCTGACCAAGCGATGAGTTGGGAATGAGAATGTGTCGTTCACGCTATTCCACTGGCTCATTCAGAAACTCAATGCTGAGAGCTTCTGTTTTTTATAAACACACACATAAATAAAAGTCTGTAGCACAAAGAAGCAGATACAGTAGCGTGACAGCTCTCTCTGTCTCCCTTTCTCTCTCTCCTTTACCGTACACAACTTTTATACTTCAATAGGCTATAATAAGGCACCTTGGTCCACCATTAAAAGATGTCAACATTGTGACAACAGGGAACAGAGCTTGTTCTTTGCTTTGGTTACACGTCACATCACTTTAGTGATTTCAGTCGGTGTCGTTTGAACCGTAGGCATGTTTATAATCCCATTCTTTACCTCCCCTCCATTTCTCTCTTATATTCCTGGTTAGCACTGTTCATTCTCTGAACCCGGCTCAAAGCCAAAAAAAGAAAGAAAAAGAAAAGCCTTCCTAGTCTTCCTCTTCCTCCCGGTCTTCCCTTGACTGTCATGCTGATAAGCAGGTGACAGTATAGTGGCATGAAGACTGCATGTCCTTGTTGTGTCTCGTACTGCAGTACCACAGGCTACTAGGCTACGTTCACACTGGCAGCCTAAATCACATTATTGGCCAATCCAGATTGGAATCTGATTGGTTTTGATCAAGTCTGAACAAAAAAAGCCACACAAAAACTGATTGTTGTGA
The DNA here is from genome assembly GCF_963280865.1 of Gymnoscopelus braueri. Taxonomy (NCBI): domain Eukaryota; kingdom Metazoa; phylum Chordata; class Actinopteri; order Myctophiformes; family Myctophidae; genus Gymnoscopelus; species Gymnoscopelus braueri. The sequence continues at coordinate 48,207,871 of NC_137619.1, read as the reverse complement.
ATCAGATTTGAACCACATTCCTACGAGGTGGTTTGAAATGCAATTAAAATCAGCGTCTCAGGCTGGACTGCTGTGTCACTCGCCAAAAAGTAACCGATCTACAAGCTCACAACGCATAGTGATGCGACACATTGTGAGCTTGTAGATTGGCTAAGGCCGGACAAGGCAGTCCAGCGGACTGTGTATTAAGCAGTAGAAGCATGTGGATGCTGTGGGCCTGGGGCACTGTAGACTGTTATCTTACAGTATGTGTACTGTACATCATCACTGAGCATGGCGGGTCAGCATAAGTGGGTTGAGATTATTGTCGTCTATTTTACAGAGCAGAGTCTATATCAACAACAAAAAATATATAAATGGAAATCTATATAATGAAAATGATGATGTATATTTTTATATATACATAAATATATATATATATACATACATATATATATATATATATATATATATAGCACCTGAAGATATTTTGTGGTAGTACTGGTATCTATGTGGGTTTGATATGCAAAGTTTAAAGAACTTCTATGTAACTCTTATCACATGCAAGCATTTTAAATGTCCGATCTGTTTGAAATGGAGTGGGACTGTGTCAAACCACAGTACATACAGTACATTAATGTACTGTGTACACACATTAATGATACCTACAGTACAGTTACAGCATGCGTACAGTACATAACGGAAGCAACACAAAGCATCAAGCTTTGGTAGCTGATAAACCTGTTGATAGATTTTGGCTTTATTCTGTGACTTCGTTTGAACGGTCCTCCCTCCATTTTGAACGGTCAGTCCTTCATTTGATGGTCAATATATTATATCATATCACCCCATATCATTCTCGTTGTTTGTTGGAGCTCATCGACAGATAATCGGTGCATGAAAAGTGTCTGATAGTTTCAAGACCAGAGCTGTTGCAAGACATAGCGTTGTTATATTATCCATACTGGCAAAGTCCATTGAATACCTTTAAAGAAATGGATTTGAATGAGCTTCATATCAAATCTGAAAGCTTAAATGCAGATTAATATGTTTTATTTCACTGGGGTTAACATGTTCACTGTGGTTTGAGCAGTATTAAAAGCATGCACTGTGTGTATTTCATCAAGTTAATATAATGAAGTTGGCCATGACCAGTTAAACCCTTGGCTATACTTTGTTGTACGAGGACTAGTGGAAATAGCCGATCACAGCGCAACACCTTGTGAGCTTGTAGATCGGCTAGTTCCGCTTTTTCTGAAGATAAAATTAAAACAAAGTTTAAAAACCCTTTAGAAGATTTGTCCAAAATAGGGCCGAAAGGGTTAATGCGGTTAGAGTCAAGGAAGATGTCTTCAACTGGGTTGTAATTTGGCCATGTCGACTTCATTCACTGGTAGCAAACATAACCATAACCTAGACTGTTATTTGGATACACCACAGCTACACATTGAACAACCACAGGGTGTTGTGGGTCAAACTGTGCCCCCGCCCTCACTGCAGGCACTGTGCGTGTCTGCACACTTTCTCTTCATAACCTCATAATATGTTTCTTTGTAAATATCTTACAACACTAAATAGTGTAACAGAGTGACATTGTCTTTTTTTTGGACAAAATATCTATTTGAAATGTAGCCACTGTGATTAGACCAAAGCAACGTAACGTTTGTTTTTGTTTTTTTCTACTTGTGTTGTTTCACCCATCTTTTGTGTGCATATGTTTATGTTCCATTATGCATATTCATTAATCCATAGAGTATGTAGTCCATGTATATTTTTGTGTAAATTTATTGTACAAATGACTGTGTTTTTAAATAAAGAACAAATTGTCAGATCTTATCTTACTAACAGGCTGGTGACGTTTCTTTTCATGGCATTCTTGAGACTGACCACGGTATCTTCAATGAGCATTTTATTGTGGTAAATTGTTTCACACATCTGACGTCTGTATGAAGTACTGTGTGTGTGTATGGAGTGCAAAACACTGATTATTTTATCTTACTTCAATGGTGGTTAAATATACACAGTACGTTTTGAGCGTTCTTATTCTTTGGCATGGGTGACATGCAGGCCTTGTCCTTTCACATACAAACCCCTTGGCTGAATCTCAGTCCTTATTCTGCTCTGTCCAAAGGGTTAACCCATTAAGACCTGAGGCCGATTCTACAAAATGCCTTCTAAATCAGTAGTTCTCACACTTTCAAGATTCCAAAAAAATGCTTTCCCGGTTTTAATGGGAAGGAAAGCTATTATGAAGGTAGATATGTTGCAAAATTCAAGAGCTGGTAGAATAGATTTGCATTAAAATATGCATACACTTGACAGTGATGCTGTTGGCATTACTTTACGAAAAAACACAAACATTTTGAATATGGAGATAAAAGGTTTCTGCAGCAACGATATACTATGTAGATGCGCTTTCCTTCTTTACCTATCCCTTGTAGGAGTGGGGATAGAGGAACTAGCACAGATCAGAATAAGGAGCTTGATAAAAATGAAAAAAATAAAGGCTTGATAAAATTCAGTCTGTGGATATGGTGTCATGGGAAGGGGTGGGGCAATAATCAAACAGGAAGCTGGCCTTGTAATCCACATGGTAAGACAAGTGGCATAATTCCATAATACTATATTTATCACCCAGTTGGGTGATAATATGCAAATTACCTATGATTATTGCTCTTTTTCTTGTTGCTGCAATGTTGAGGAGATGAACCCCCAAGAATTGTACTACTTGTATGATGGGATGTAACCAAATCAGAATGTTTGTAAACAAACAGGTTAGCATATTTCCAGGTGGATATGTCTATGGTCAGATATCTAGTGTCCAGTGCATTAGCTACTGTACGTCTAGTTTGTCAATCTGTGTGGATTTTTAGAACAAACCCACACAATTTGGTATTTCCAGTAATCTCCTATTATTTTGGCATCAGTAGTGGTGATATTATATAGGCCTACACAAGCACTATTCTTGAAAAATTGAAATGTGCTTGAAGATTTTGATTACTGGAAATGCTCAAAAGGTTTAAAGTTAAGGTCTTTAAAAGTAGGCTGTTTTTCAGAGTTTTAAGGATTTTAACTGTACCGAGTTAGTTACATTAGATTATGTGTTCTATGTTTCAAATGAGCAAAATGGGCTAAATTTAAACAAAAAGGACATTTGGCACTACAGCCAAAAAAAGGGCTTGGGTATTTGATGCCAAAATAAAGGAGAGTACAGAAAATCAAAAATTGTGTGAATAATAATTTACAAAAAAAATTAAATGTTTTGGCTCAAAGCAGACAAAGGATTGACTCATGGCTCCTCGGAGGATAATGTCAAAAAACATCTTTTATTGTTTAGGAAGCATCTTAGTTTGATAGATTCGTATAGATTGGCGGTAGGAATGCATGATGAAAATGCAACAAGTGTCCCATAATACCAGAATTCAACCCTATCTGTAAAACCTGTGACGAACAAGACAAGAAGCGCAATGAATGACTGATCTCTGCTTTATACCGTTTTTGGGGGGGGGAAAGTAAGAAGCTTTATTGGAAATGGATAATTAGTAGATGTCTGCCTGCCACTCTCTAAATGTAAAGCATAATGTATACTTTGTCATAATGACTGATCGCTCTACTCTCCTTTGACCTTAAGCACTATTTTATACACTGCCGTACGACACTGTCGCATGAAAATAGTGGACCTACAAGCTCACAACACGCCGTGAGCTTGTAGTCCCACTATTTTCACTATTTTGGAAAATGTTGGAAAATGATTCACCTGTGCCCAACATAGGGACACCAGGTTGAAAGCCACTGGCCACGATGTCCTGTCCACTGGCCACCATGTCCTGTCCACTGCCCGGCATGTCCTGTCCACTGGCCACTATATCCTGTCCAGCTGCCATCCCAACTCCTCTGGATGTCTACTACACAGCTCAGTTCACGGCATGCTGTAATTAAGCCTGTAAAGTGGCAGATTTGCTGCAGAACTTGCTGCAGAACTCTGCCAGAAAAATACGGCACAAAAAGCACTGAGCTGCAATTTGTAATAACCCCCCCCAGACATCCACTAAACTAAAGCCAAACTCAGATCAGTTTGGACATAATACAGGGCTTTAATCTGGTATCTCATAAGGCAGGAGGGGGCTAATCCTTCCTCTGGCAGCATCACTGATGAACTGAGATGCTCCTGAAGTGGAGCTCCAGCAGGCCCGGCGTCACGGGGGGCCGGACCATCTCGCCCCCCTAAGTCAAGACTGACAGTTGAAAGAACAAACCTTCTGGTACTTTTTAATTAATAGCGTTTAGGTGTCAAGCCTTCCTCAGCGTGTGGTCAGTGGTGTTGTGTGTACCAAGAGGGACTGATAGACAGACAGACATGACAAGGACTTCAGCTGCTATCGGTAAATTGTTTAGTTTTTTTTAAGAATCCCCCCATACTTATGCACCCCCCCCCCCCCCCCATTTTGCAAGGAGCCCTGGGGGTCCCCGGACCCCACTTTGAGAACCACTGCCATTGAGGGTTCAGTGGTTACCACAGAGGTGCCAAATGTTCAACAGTGGTACAATAAGGCCCAGACTGCCGGCATAGCGGTCCGGGCACCTTGGCTCCAATGTAGGCTGAAAGCGAATAGCAGGTTCGAGTCCCCTTCCCGACGATCTTTGCTGCATCTCTCTCTCCCTGTTTCCTGTCTGTCTCTACTCTACTGTAAACTATAAAGATAAAGCCCACAAAAATACATTTTTAAAAACAGTACCAGTACAATAGAATCTGGCCTGGTGGCATTCATTGTTAATGGGGTGGCAGTGGCTCAGGAGTGGCCATCGGTTCGATCCCCGGCTCCTCCTAGGTGCGCACTTGACCCCTAACTGCTCCCGATGAGCAGGTTGGTGTTTTGCATGTTTCCCTCCACCGTCGGTGTGTGAATGTATACCTCATGTAACACCTCATAACATGTAACGGTGTTCCGTCATTGTCGTGTGTGTGTGTGTGTGTGTGTGTGTGTGTGTGTGTGTGTGTGTGTGTGTGTGTGTGTGTGTGTGTGTGTGTGTGTGTGTGTGTGTGTGTGTGTGTGTGTGTGTGTGTGTGGGTGTGTGTGTGGGTGTGGTGTGTGTGTGTGTGTGTGTGTGTGTGTGTGTGTGGGTGTGGTGTGTGTGTGTGTGTGTGTGTGTGTGTGTGTGTGTGTGTGTGTGTGTGTGTGTGTGTGTGTGTGTGTGTGTGTGTGTGTGTGACTGGGTGAATATGAAGTACTGTAAATTGTAAAAGTACGAAAAGACTAGAAGAAGTTTCTTGCGGTCCGTTCCATTTACAACACTATCAGACCCATACAATAATTGTGTTTTCTTGCTGTGTCTGCTGGTTTGGTGTGTCTGCTTGTACGTCTGTGCTCTTTCAGTCATCTTTAAATGCTATAAACACTGCTATAAAAGTAATACAATTTAAATACAGTACTTACAAACAAAGCATCTCGTCACATTGCCTTGTAACAAAAGTAACATTAAAGTAATGCATTAACAATTGATAAGTTGACAGCTGAACATCAGCTGTCATATTATGTGACATAATGTAATTGCGTAATGTAATCTATGCTTTGGAGTAAGTCGTTGAGTGTCTGTCTCTCCACAATGACGGGATCTCTCGCTGCATGGAGTCAAGTATCTCTAGAGCCTGACTGTTTTGTGGCCGATCCCGATTTTGGAGAGTTCTAACCCACCGGTTACCAAAGTTGTGGCCGATACTTTTTCAAAAAGTGTCAAATCAAACTTTGATTTGATTAAAGATTGTTTTTCTTCTTTTTTTTAAATAGAAAATGTGCCTATTTTTAAGAATGTTAAAAAAAATCTCGCTCATAAAGGTATGCTTAAAATTTCAGGATGAAAAAGTGGTTACAAATTGCCACAATAATAATGTCGCAGATACCGATAATGGCCAAGTATCGGTCTGGTTCCGAGTACTTCCTGTCTCCACCATGATTGGACCTTTCTGCATTACGTACTTCCTGGTTGCAGTGAATCCACTCTGACCGGTGAATGGAAGGTTCCGGTGAAACCATGACGATTCCTTTCTGTTTCCGGACTGTTCCTCATGTTGTCAACAGGGGCTCCCTGGGACCTCTGGGGCTTCTGGGAGTGCTGGGAGTGCTGGGAGTGCTGGGAGTGCTGGGAGTGCTGCTGGGGCCCTTGGGGGCCTTGACCACGAACATCATTGAGTCTTTGGCCCTGTTGCCGAAACTTCGGCGAATCACATCCACCGCGTGCTGATGACTCACTTCCTGCAGAGACTCGCCATCCACGGACACCAGCTCAAACCCCGCCTGCACACACACACACACACACACACACACACACACACACACACACACACACACACACACACACACACACACACACACACACACACACACACACACACACACACACACACACACACAGTACACCTTATAGGGTAATATCAACATATATTCGGTACATCATACTGTAATACTAATGTATACAATTTACAATTTAGGCATTTAGCAGACGCTCTTATCCGGAGTGACTTACAAGTGTTTATTGTACTCTAGTCAATAAACAAGGTACTGTAGCTAATCACATAAATAAACAAGGTACTGTAGCTAATCACATGAATACATTGCAGAACCGTGTTGTAGGGCATCAGAGAGGCTGTGATACCAGATAAACAACATGCTATCCAAAGAACATTCTGTACATTTGAAACTATAGGATACCAGGTAATCAATGAACCTAGTATCTGTCCACATAAACATGTAGACAGTTGGTAGGCTCGTACGGCTGTGAAAAGAATAAACAAGCCATGATGAGGTGATATTTACTCCCCATCAAAAAAGCAGTTCTTCTTTAACCCATTAAGACCTAGAAGACATTAGATTAATTTGACTATTCAAAAATAGCAGATATACAAGCTCGTAGCGTGGCACCGAGTGCCGCGCAATGAGCTTGTAGATCTGCTATTTTTTTTGTATCGTGAAAATGTGTGCAAATCTTTGAATATATATATTATTATTTTTTAAGCGAACGTTTTTAACTCAAATCTTTGCTTCTGGGGGTTCTTACAAATGTCTTCTAAATCCTAACAGTTTTTTTTTTTTTTTACTTATGTTGCTATATATCATCTCAATTATATACAAGCTCATAGCGGCGCCGCGCTATGAGCTTGTATATCTGCTATTTTTGAATAGCCAAATGACACAGATGCGTTCCCGGATTGAATGGGTTAATCTTCACCGTAACGGCGTGTGTCTCCACTCGTTCTAATTCTTCCCTTTGCTTCTGTCTCTCTTCATCCACACTATAGGCATCCATCTGTTCATAGAACAACATGGGAGACGGCTTCCATAAATCTGAAGTGAAACATCTCTCTCCCTCTCTTAGCTGATTTATGCCAGAGAGAAGCGGGCCTCTCCCATTACTTTAATGTATTCACACTGAAGAGGACTGTACACACATAAAACCTCACCGTCAGCACAAGGTTGGTGAATAAGTACATCCACGCAGAAACACACACTCCCCAGCAGTGGAGGAAGAATTGAAGAAATACTCAATTTATATGGTAGTAAAAGTAGCAGTACAAAACCATAGCAATACTCTGTTACGTAAGTAAAAGTCCCTGTTTTTAAAAGTTTACTTGAGTTAAAGTACCAATAAAGTATTGCCATTATATTATACTTTTTTCTTTCTTCTATAAGTTTTTCGTATTTATATAAAACTTTTAAAAATAGTAATAGAATTATGCAATCCAGTGTGTGTAAATAGCTGATCTACAAGCTCACAACACGTCCCATTGCTACTTGTTGTGAGCATATAGATCGACTATTTTTGAATAGATGAAGTATAAAATAGGTCTTAATTGGTTTATGTATGTTTTCATAATCAAAATCAACAAAGTAACTAACAAATGTATGGGAGTAAAAAGTACAATATTTGTCTCTGAAATGTACTGGGGTAGGAAGTATAAAGCAAAGAAAAGTTGACGTACTGTATGCAAGTTAAGAAAAAGTACCTCAAAATCTTACATAAGCACATCTCTCTACACCGTCATCTCGCACATGGATAACAAGCGGCTGAAGGACACATGCTGTTTGTGGACAACAGCTCAGCATTCAACACCATTGTCCCAGCAAAGCTTGACACAAAGCTCAGAGACCTAGAGCTACACCCAAGCATGTGCGACTGGATACTAGACTCTCTGTCAAACCGACACCAGGTGGTGAGAATGGGCAGCATCACATCTGACCCCCTGACCCTCAACACACTGGAGCACCCCCAGGGATCCGTGCTGAGCCCTCTCCTCTACTCCCTGCACATGCATGACTGCACAGCCACACATGACTCCATCATAAAGTACATGGACGGCACGACAGTGATAGGCCAGATTGTCATCGATGACGAGTCTGCCTATAGAGATGGGATCAACTCACTGGCACTCCGGTGCCGGGAGACCTGCGGATTATACCAGTGTCAGTTACCTTATGTGGATTATGCGGTCAACGCGCGCTGACACCTTAATCCCATGTACAATGCGCTGACTTTAGTTTTTCTCGTACCTTAACTAACGTCCATAGCATATCACGTACAGTATACATCTGCTGCTTATGTCTTACCTCAGGTACTAGTATGTGTAAATATGTAGATCATTTGTTTGTTTCTTTGGTTGATCTCTCTTCCCCCCCCTTCTTCTGCTTCCCTTTCTTTATTTTATGGAAATAACAAAAACGATGGAGCTTGCACAAAAAAATATATATATTTCACCCACTGTTTTACACCTGTAAACCTGTGATGTGACAATAAAGTTTATTCTGATTCTGACGTAGGCCTATGTGAGTAAATGCACTTTCCTCCACTGCTCCCCAACACACACACACGTACACGTACACGCACACGCACACGCGCACGCACACGCACACGCACACGCACACGCACACGCACACGCACACACACACACACACACACACACACACACACACACACACACATTCACTCAACAACAAAACAATCCGTTTTCGCTGATTGTTTCCTGCAGGGGGGGAACAGAATTCTATGGAACCATGAAGACAGGAAGTTCCTGTGTGATGTCATCAGCAGTTGCCAAGGATGCACCTGCCAGCACTGTCCACCCCACTGAAGGTTAGCCGCTCAAAACACACACACACACACACACACACACACACACACACACACACACACACACACACACACACACACACACACACACACACACACACACACACACACACACACACACACACACACACACACACACACACCAGCAGGCATTGTTAAGATATCTCCTACATGTGTGTCCCTTTCCCTTTCCAGGCATTCAAAGTTATTCCCTGTTCACTCTTATCCATTATATCCACTTTTATCTACACAGTAAAACACTCAGTGTTTGTAACTCAGAGAGTGACCAATTACTAAAATTGGTATTCAATGTGTATCGATTGCCTATTCACTTTATTTCCACCCGCAAAGGTCCATTTGGTTACATGTGTTCACTCTCTGAATCAAATGTACAAAATGTTATTTAGACAGATGCTATAGGTTTCATTGGTATCCCATAGTTTCAAATGCACAGAATGTTATTTAGATAGCATGTTGTTTATACAGATGCTAGGTTCATTGTTTACCTGGTATCCTATAGTTTCTTTGAGGCACTTCAGTACATTGTTCTCTCTGCACTCTATTGACCTTGTTGTTTATTGACAAGAGTTCAGTGGTGTAAAGTAACTAAGTAGTAAGTACATGTACTCAAGTACTGTACTTAAGTACAAATATGAGGTATTTTTACTTTAGCCCTATTTTATACATAGGCTATTTGAAAATAGCCGATCTACAAGCTCACAACGCGTCGCATCGCGACGCGTTGTGAGCTTGTAGATCTGATATTTTCAAACATTTTAGTACTTTTACTTTTGGTACTTTAAGTACATTTTAAGTACTTTTGTACTTTTACTCAAGTGCATTTTTAATTCCGGACTTTTACTTGTAAAGTATTTCTATATTGCAGTATTGATACTTTTACTTAAGTAACATATCTGAGTACTTTTTCCACCACAGCTAGAGTTCATGGTTTACTCTGCTTATTTTGATCTCACTTGTAAGTCGCTCTGGATAAGAGTGTCTGTTAAACGACTGGTGTTTGGGTAGAATGGAGAATAGTGACTTAGACCGTGCCAGCCTTTAGACCTTGATTTAGCTCTTGCAGTGCGTGTGTGCATTTCATCAGACCAGTGGCGTTGTATTGTAGGCCTACAGATGCGACATACAACTTTTAATGAAGAAAGTGTGGCATTTGCCAGGTGCGAAATGACTAACAGGTGTGAAATGGTGTACATTCAAACAAAGGCAAATCAGGCACGAATAGGGGGGGAAACTGTGGCTTCTCAGGCAACTTTCAGGGAAAGATCAGGGAAGAGTGAAGAGTTCGGCTGTCGTATCTGTATATGTATATAAAATGGTAAATGTTACATTTATATGGCGCTTTTATCCAAAGCGCTTTACATAGATTGCATTACATTCACCCATTCACACACCGATGGCGGAGGGAACCATGCAAGGCACCATCGTGCTCATCGGGAACAATTAGGGGTTCAGAGTCTTGCTCAAGGACGCTTCGACATTAACTGTGGGGAGCCCGGGATCGAACTGGTAACCTCGCGGTTGCCATCCGGTCTACCGGCCACTCTACCCCTGACCAACCGCAGTCCATTGAGTGAAAGCTGTCAAAAGATTTAGATGCATAAGTAGACACACTGTGGTGGGACAGCAGAGCTAACACTGCAGAGCTCAAGACCCTGATGCTAGACAAGAAGGTGTGGAGGGCAGCAATTCTGGAGTCCTGAGTTGCTGTTGGCTAGTCCGCACTCTCACATCGCATCGCACAGATGCATTTAACTGTGAACAAGAGATTAGGGAGCACACACACACACACACACACACACACACACACACACACACACACACACACACACACACACACACACACACACACACACACACACACACACACACACACACACACACACACACACACACACACACACTCACACACACCTCACTCAACTGCTAGTCTTATCGTATGGGTCTGAGGAGACAGGATGTGTGTTAACACCGGGGTGCAGCGCTCTCACTTCCTGCTGCACTCGGCGTGTGTGAGATAACACACAGCCAGAGAGCAGATAGTACAACCTGCCTGACATGGAACCAGTATGCATGTCAGCCCCCTGGACATGGCACTAGTATGTCACATGATGTACAAGCACACCCCCTGGATGTGACGCTAGTATGTAACATGATGTACTGTAACCCAAAAGTCCCCTCCCATTGCTCGGGAAACGCTGCTAGTCAGCATCAAGGACCTTGGAAAGGCTGTCACCTGATAGCTATAGCTGTCAGGAAACCCTCACGCTTAATGTATGTATACGCACGTACATGCACTCATGCACAAATGTATGCATGCCCACACGTATAATGATAAACCTGATACACCTGCACTGCATGCACACAAACAATGACCTGCATTGACCGACTATTGCAGGTCATTGTGTTGTCTCGTCCTCTCAGTCACGCACTTTGACCTTTGAATTTTAATCCTTCACCTGATCCCAACCTCCCGAGTGACATCTAATGTCTCTTTTCAACTGTGAAGACGTGATTTGATTTGATTTGATTTGATTTTGGTAAAAGATATACAAGTAAAATCACAATATAACTTAAACCCATGATAACACATTGAAGCGTAATGAAACACTTGTTTCCAATGTGGTATTGATTGCTTGACTGCTTTGTTGAATGAGTGTGTGCCACCAAAACATGTGGGATGCCCTGACAGTGCTGACACCATCCATTAAAGGATGTGAAACACTGGTTTCTTTCAAAACTGGCCTAAAAAACATCTATCAGGAGACCACAAGGGGAGGTAAATGTAATTTACCATCTCCTTTGTACATGCAGTATAGTGTTTGTATTTGTTGATGACATGTTGTGTTAATTCTGAATGCTATGTTGATTAATTGAATATAGGACCACAACGCTAACAACAATATGCATGCGTGCGAGCGTGCGTGCGTGCCAGGATGGTGGATGACTGTTATGTCAGCATGGAGGCAACATATACCAACACATTAGTGGAGCAGCACCCATGTAGCTCATTAATAATTACAGATATGAGCCACTTGAGACGCTCTCTGCTCATCCCCAACACCCCCTGCTCATAGACAGCCACTTACTGTATAAGAATAACTCATAACCACAGCACAGTAGACCGACTGACTGACTGACTGACTGAATTACTGACTGTCTGTCAAAACATGACTGTACCTGAATGAACAGCTCTCATACCTTTTAGTTTACAGCATTGAATAATTTAGGAACCGAAGTCAAGGAGCATTTCTAAGGACAAGTTTCACACTGTTGTTTAACTCCTTTAAGGACTTAATTGCACCCTGCGCCGATTACACTAAATTACACTGATGGTAATTGGGCTGTGTGCTTCAGGGCACTGAAGCACGGGCCCAATTACCACAAATTACCACAAATTACCACTGATGATAATTCGCTATCGTCTTTCTTTCCATTGCCATTAACATGAGACAAGCTAAGAAGCGTCTGCACACTGACAGAATGAGTATGACTTGTCTGCATTCTGAACTTGAGGCCAGATGGTTGAGATACACTGCTCACCTTCAGGACGTCACTGGTGGAGGCAGCTCCTCCAGGGAAGATCTTCTGGATCTTTATCATGGGTTGGATCCTACACTCCATCCCCCCAGAGATGCTGATACCTGTAAACACACAGGGAACATCGTACACATGTCAACTGTCAAGACGTAAAGGCTTTAAATTCGTTCAGTTCAGCACAGAGTGATGCCCTGACCTCTACTGGTGAGGCAATGAACATGGGAGGCTACATATAGATACGATTAGTTTACTGCATGCATGAACAATAATGTTAATATTGACATATTAGCATACACTATATTGTTTATAGTGCATGCCCTGCCTGCATCAACATCTCTCTCCTTTCCTGAAATACACTTTGAATATATAATTTTGAACCTTGATTTTGACTTTGACCTTTCCACCCCCAAAATGTCTAATCTCTTTGGGGTAGCCTACTGATCATTCCCACCAAGTAACATGAAAATCTGTCTTCTGGCCTCTGGTTTTGGAGTTATGTTACTTACAGACGGATGGACAGACAAACAGACACACAGACAAGTCCCATTACAATACTGTGCTGTCTGTTGCTGTAGGCAGTTAATAAAACATGCAAGGGAGAATCAATCAATCAATCAATCCAGAATATGGGTATATTATAACTAAACTAGTTAACTAAACTAAACATATTTCTGCATTCTTCTCAGCACTCACCAAGGGACGGTCTGGATTTGGAGATGGTCACCGTTTTGATTTCGTACTGCTGGATTGGAAAGATGACTCTTTTCTGCTGCTGGTGACCATCCTGCGAATGTCCGTGTGCCTGCTGAACGCTCCTGACCACTGCGGACGGACTACGTTCTCTGTGGGGCTCCAGCACCTCAACCAGAGGTGACCTCGGCCGTTGCTGAGAGGGAACGTGCACGCTCGTTTCCGTGTACCCCTCTTCCTGTCGCGTCCGTCTGCCGTGCGCGCTGTCCGGACTCACCCCCCTCCTGGGTCTCCTGTGGCCGTTCCTCATGGGGGACCTCCCCCGCTCAGGAGTGGCGTCTCCCCGGTCTGACACGGACAGCAGCGAAGCCTCGTCGTGCGGGGACGCCCCGTCTTCTTCCCTGTAAGGGGAGCGGTACGGTTGGCGCCCGCGCTGGGCACCGCGTGGGGACTCTCTGTGAGAGGAGGGCGAGGGGCTTGGCGTGCGGGATGGCCGGGCGGAGGGGATGTAACTGTCCACGGGTATGTCCAAGAGAGGGGTGAAGGCATGTGAAGCGGACAGATGGCCGGTGTGAAGGCCGGACCTGCGCAGTCTCTCCAGGTCTTCATTCAGCTGACGGTCCTTGTCCCTGTCCTGCTGGACTGCCTGGAGATGGAATCCACCTCTAGAGTCTGGACACACACATGCAGAACACAGGTACACGCACGCACGCACGTACACACAGAGACACACACACACACACACACACACACACACACACACACAGAGAGACAGACACACACACACACACACACACAAAACATTCTGGCTTTGAAATGTTCTCACCTCTCTCTATCTCAGCTATATGTTCTGTGCATAACTGTAGTCCCTAGTTGTTAGGGACTACAGACAAACAAAGCTATGGGAAACTGAACCGGAACAGGAAACGGGTATACAGTATGCCACCTTCTGTAAATCTTGGACTACAGTTACAGTATGCACAGAGCCTATTCGTTGCGTCACTCCCAGATGGGACAAAAATGTCTGCCGTCCCAGCAGTCTTATCTATCCCACAGTGCAGGCCTGTCAAAACTTTTGACCTCCTCCTCAGTTAATGCCCCGTCCCCTTCCATCCTCCCTTAACACACGTGGGGTCTGTGGGTGCTAGCAGTCCTTGAGGAAATACCGGTCTGTAACTCTGAGAGTTACAGTTATCCTTCTCAGAGTTAAATGAACAGTTAGGATTTTACAGTATGGATTGGGGACCCAGAGATAGAAATTGTATCAAATAGGCAAAAGTATGCAATATCAAACTGGGGGGTCCTTGAAATTTGAAACTTTTAGAATCACTGCCCCTAACCTGTGACCCCCGGAGAGAGTGAGACGGCTGAGGTCACTCCGAGCCACAGGCGTGGTTGGAATGTCTCTGTGACTCTTGAATGGAGCTAGCTTATGAAAAGGCTCAAAGGCGTCCCCCCTGTATTGTTTAAGCAGCAGCCCCAGGCCTGTCTAAAGACCCACCACCGCCGGTCCTTTCTGGGCGCCATAAACATGTAATGCAAGCCTGCGCTGCAGCACAGGCTTCTGAAACATGAGTTACATTCTGACTGCAAAAGCAGGCGTTTCAGTTTGCCACAGTTCACCTATAATGACATGCACAGAATATGGATGCCAAATTGTTGGCTAATATACACACACACACACACACACACACACACACACACACACACACACACACACACACACACACACACACACACACACACACACACACACACACACACACACACACACACACACACACCGGTGTTGAGCTCACCTGGGACAGGGTTGATGAGGTGCCGTCGAGGGGTTCCGCGACGAGGCGAACGCAGGGCTGGGGAGTGCACTGCAAAGAAAGAATCACACAAAGATGCTACACACACCTCTGTACCAGTGTTTACACACCTGCTTTCATTTAGACCAGTGGTTCTGGGGTGGTCCCCTGATAATGACAAAGATCTTTATTTATGTAGCACCTTTCATACATAAAATGCTTTACACAAAAAAAGAAAGATTATAAAATGTAAAAATATCTACTGATTCAGCCATTTTCAGATTGACTGGCAGGGAGTTCCAGTGTGTGGGGGCCAGTGTTGGAATAGTTACTACAACATAGTAATATGTTACTTATTACATATTACTTGTTTAAAAAGTAATGTAGTTACTTTACTTATTACTCCCTGCCAAAAGTAACTAGTTACTTATTACTTAGTTACTTTTTTTTTCTCGCCCCCAGTAATTGCATCCTTTCTCCCCAAAAGTCTGACTTTGCATTTTCAACATTAGCAGTTGTTTTTTTTCTCTTTTCTGCAGCCTACATTGTAAAATCCTCATTGTTGATTTAACTCTGAAAAGTGTTCTGTACACATGACGGGTCCATTTGGTTCTATTTGTACACTCATTTCAATTATATTAACACTAAGACTTTTACTGTGTATGAATTCATAACTTACAGAAAACCATTTGACTATGAATTGAATACTAAGGGCGCGCCCCCACCAAGAGTTGGCTGGCCGCTGATTGCAGAATCTGCCAATGCATTGTCAATGCAAATGCGTGGATTCCTGGTCTTGCGGATTTTTTCCAAGAATCCACGCATTTGCATTGACAATGCATTGGCAGATTCTGCAATCAGCGGCCAGCCAACTCTTGGTGGGGGCGCGCCCTAAGGACCTCAATGGAAACAAGACCGCAAGGACTTTTTTGGAAGTATTTGAAATGTATTTCATGTATTTTTTGCCTAAAAAAATATTCAAATTCAAACACCTGGGCTCAAACAGATAATGACTCATCATGAGACACAATCTTTGAACAACTTCTGTTGTTTATTAAACAAAATGTATTCTAATAAAAAAAGTAATAAATTACTTTTTGAAAAAAAAGTAAAGGTAATAATATTACTCAAAAAGTGAAAGTAATTAGTTACGTTACTAGTTACTGGGAAAAAGTAATAATATTACTTTAAGTTACATATTACTTTAGTTACTTTCCAACACTGGTGGGGGCATAAAAACTAAAAGCTGCCTCTCCATGTTCTTACCACTGACAGTTGGAACTTCTAAACATTCAGTGCCAGAGGATCTCAGCGACCTACTAGGTTCATGTATTGCATGTATTTTAGTGCATAGCCATTAAGTGATTTATAGACAAATAATCTTACATCTAAGTTTTTTCACTCAACAGTAAACAAACCAACATACAGTATAAGTGTTTGCAGAATATCTGCACATTTCTAAAGTTACAATTTAAGGATAATGTCTAAAATGAAAAATAAAATAAGACCAAAAAGTCATTAACAAACTACAGCGTATACTAGAAATATGGTCAAATATTGGCCAAATTGTCAAATATTACCAAAGAAAGAGGCAAATATTGGGAAAATAGCTGATTTACATGTTCACAAGAGCATGTAGATCGGCTATTTTCACAATGTAATGCCTCAACTCTTACAATTCTTAGTGCTGGTCAGCGTTGGGAGGTCCCCAGTTCAAATGTGATTATTTGGGTCGTGGCCTGAAAAGTTTGAGAACCACTGGTTTAGACCACTTGGTTCTCAGGTCCAGGGACCAGCAGGGGTCCAAACGGACCCTTAACCAGTCTGTAACTCTGAGAGTGTGCACTTTTTTCCATTATTATTTGATGGTTAAATTAATTTTACAGTGTAGATTGGGTTCCAGAGAAAGATTTACCAAATGGGGGTCTGTGGTCTAATACAGGGGTCTTCAACATTTTGCAGGCCAAGGACCGCCTAGCTGAGAGAGAGAGATGAAGCAGGGACCCCCTCTATATTGTATAAAATTGTGTTTCAGATTAAACAATTTTTTCCCCTCTACACCTATACCTCTTTGCCAAATAATTGCAGTTCTACAAGCTCACAACGCCTCGCAGCGCAAGGCGTCGTTGTGTCAATCCGCACCAAACTTGGCACAAATGCTGTTCATGGGTTTTTTCAAATGACCATAATTCGGTGACCATTGCTCTGATCTGACAATGTTGTACAAATAAAATTGCCTTGCCTTGCCTATATAATGTATGTATATTATCTTCTCACCAGTGTGACTCTTCAGTATGTTATAATGAATAATAATGTATGTATATCTCCTCACCAGAGCGGGTCTTCAGGAAGTCATAAGCCTCCAGTTCATAAGGCATCACCATGCTGTCAAACCTGCCTGTTTCAAATGGGGGGATCAGCATTCTGCAAAGGATGAGATAAGATACAGTTACACACACACGCACAGGCACACATGCACGCACACACGCACACACACACACACACACACACACACACACACACACACACACACACACACACACACACACACACACACACACACACACACACACACACACACACACACACACAGTCTCTCTCTCGGCTCACCTTATGTCTCTGAGCAGTAGCAGTTTCTCTGGCCTGTCAAGGATTGCCAGAAGGGGGCGTACTAGGTCTTCAATCACATTGTCTGACAGAAACTTCAGAGACAAGAGATAAGAGATAAGAATGAAGAGACAAATAGTTGGATTGTTATGTTTGCAATTGCCAAACTACGTCTAAACATGCTACTGTAGATTCTAGTAGGAGTGCAAATAAAATGTTAACAGTTTGTAGCAACTTTGGAGTGACTCACATGCGGCGCTTACACCTTTTCATATTGGATCTCAGGTTGAAAAAGAAAAAAACATGTATGTTCTAGTGAAGTTAAAAGTCTCCACGGACGCTCACGGTTCCTAGAGGGGGTTCTAAATAGACCCTTACAGGTCTGTAACACTGAGAGTTTAACAAATGGAACTAAATGGACCCTCACAGGTCCATTTAGTTCCATTTGTTACACTCTTATTGAGTTATGGGGGTCCTTGAAATTAAAAACATTTGAGAACCACCAAGTCATTAATGGGTACACAGTGCTACCACTTGTATTCTAATTGGGTCTAATATGTTATGCAGTGTTGGCGGTCGAGTTGAGCTGCTCCTTTCAGAGTGACCAGTCAGTGTGAGTGTGGCTGACAGACAGAAGGATTAGATGGTCACTGATATCTGATCCTCTCTCATAAATCACACGCTAAATCCCTCTGGTGTCACCAGTGCCACCGTCACACAGAGTTTAGTGTCTGGTCCTGTTCCAGCCTATAAAGGAACAATGCCACTACGTTCTCTGAGGTGAGCACTTCAAGTGATAGTGATAGCCTTTGTTTGTATTGGTACCTCGCTGCCATCCCTGGCAGACATATGCCAACAACGATGCATGAGGAGATACTAACATCATCAAGGACACCACCCACCCCTCTCACAGCCTGATCTCCCTTCTACCGTCTGGGAAACGATACAGGAGCATCAGTGCCAGGACGGAGAGGATGCGGAACAGTTTCTTTCCTCAGGCAATCAGACTTTTGAATTCCAATCTCCCTAGTAGATAGTATATGAACTTTGGGAGGTATGCATTCCTATGCATTAAATGAACTCTATGGTTGAAATTCATTTAGTTTGTTTTTATATGGGTATGCTTCTATTTTTTTGGATTTCTTTATTCAGATCGATAGAGTATTTTCTGCACTATTTGTTTTTATTCTTTTATGAATTCTGCTGTCTTTTACTAGGAGAAACATCATTTTGGTTTTTTTAACGCTGCTTGCAGATGGAAAACAAATGACAAATAAAGCTATCTTATCTTATTCTTAGCTACCTGGGCAGAATAGAAGTCCAAATACTGTTCATCATCTTTATCTGCTGCTTCTGTGCTCCTTGGGTGAGAAACCAGAAGTACTGAGTGTGATTCATTCCAATCATTCAATTCACTGTCATTGAATGAAGAAACAGGTCTCAACTGACTGATTGACTGGCTGGCTGACTGACTGCTGACTATGAGATTCAATTCAAAGAGGCCTCACAGGTAGTTTGTGGTACTATCTGTGTAGGCCCTATAAAGAGAAGGTGCATTCGCCATCTGTTTTGAATAAGAGGTGTCATGTTTTGCAATTAATTAAACTTACATAAACTATTTATGTTATTAAGGCTTTGTGAGTTCCATTTAAAATAAAGTTTGACCATGACAGAGGCGCGCCGACTCAGCAGACCTTGAGGCCGAGGAGTCGCGCCCGAGCGCCTCCAGGCGCGAGTGCCCGCGGCGACCGGCCGATGGTCTGCTAGTCGACTCAGCGCCGTCCGAGTTATGTACCGATAAGCACAGAATCGTAAATAATATTGGTGGGGACTGCGTTTGCCCCACTGACTGTGTAATTAAACTTACATAGACTATTTCTGTTTTAAAGGTTTGTGATTTCTGTTTGACTGTGCAGGGCAGAGGCGTCAATTCTCTGAGTCATGGTAACCGCAGACCCTCGGATTTAAAATTATTTCCACTCTTTCTTAATTCCAGTTAAAGATGTGTTTACATTATATTTTATAACTAAGGGATAGGTGCTAAAAGGTTACAAGCTTGGAATCCAGTTAGCATATCTACAGTTCTGCTGTTCACACCTCCATTTTGGAAGACAATGAGCTCCCTGTTGATGGCCCAATTGCTGATGGCTCTTGGTATCAATGTGTCTTCATTAATATTCTCACCAACTCAACAATGAGATCTCCCACTCAACTATGTGGTTTGATGTAGGTGATCAACTCCATTGTTTAGTTTAGTGAGAATTTGTGAAGGGTTTCAGTTCTGTTGGGCAGTTTAAAAGTTTAAACCACCTGGATATTTTGTGCTAAGTCTTGTGATCCATTCTTTTTCATGGAATCTTCTCTGTCCAATTGTCCAGCGGTCATTGTATTCCAAGCCACATACCTTTATAGCCTCAATTCCATGTGTCATAAAGTGTTGAACAATTAACAAATGGGTATCCTTTTCATTATTAATGGTATATTTATGTTGGCTTATTCTAATTGCTATGGAGTTGCTCGTCTCTCCTACATATTGTAATCCACATACTTGGCAAGTAATCAGATAAACACAATTTCTGGTGTTGTATGTGATGTTCTGTCTTAGGATAATTATATTTTTGTTTGTCCTGTTTTTAACAGTTTGTTTTGGGCTAAAGTAGTTAGGCCTTGTCCTAATTACCTGGTTCCATGGTTTCAATTTGCTGTGGACCAAGTGGTCTTTTAAGTTTTTGTTTCTCCTGTAGGCCGAGATTATGTTGAAGTTCTGTAAGAGGTCCCCTCCCCTGTTTTCAAAATTTCTTTTGATGGCTCTGTTTGCCAGTAAACTTTGGCTAGAAAATGTGGTTACTAAAGCTAGTGTGGGTTTCTCATTCCTTATTTTCACTTCCTGGAACGTGTTGTATGCTTTCCTGAGAAATGTTCTTGTATATCCACGTTTCCTTAATGCTGTGAACAGAGTCTTGTAGGCTTTTTCAAAATCTGCTGCTTGTGTGCAGATTCTCTTGAAACGTAGGAGCTGTGACTTGACTATTCCTGCAAAACAATGGGTTGGGTGGAAGGAAGTTTTGTGGAGCAATGCATGTGTATCAGTCTCCTTAAAAAATACCCTTAAATCCAGTTTGCCGGTGGTATTGAAGTCTTTTCCTTTGAAGACTGTCACATCCAGGAAGTCAATATGTTCTTTGTTAGTGACATATTTCACTGTTATTGAGGCATGATGTGTGTTTAGGATTTGGATGAACTGCTCAAATTCCTCTGTGGAGTGCTCAAAAACTCCAAAAATATCATCTAGAAACCTGAAATAATGTGTGGGTTTGACTGACTGACTGACTGACTGACTGACTGACTGACTGACTGGGTGCTACTCTGTCATACTCACCAATCCCATTAGCCGCAACCCACACTCCATTGGCCAAGTATCACCACTTCCTGTATCTGTCATTTCAAATTAAAATCCCTCCACTGGCCAGTTTTACCTCCTATTTATTGGCAAATTGATCAGTGGTGTAAACTCATAAAGTGCATGTAGATATTACCACTATGTTACACATATGGTATACACATACCGTAGTTGTACTACTACTACTGATTTAGAAGGCATTTGTAGAATTGGCCTCATGTCTTAATGGGTTAAACATCAACGACACTTTTTTCGAGGTTAAAAGCCCATACTTTCTGTCGTGACCCAAACTTGTCACGCGACAGTTTCTCAGACTTTTTCCCACAAAGAGGCACAAATGAGGCTTTACCCTCTGACAGTGTCTCATCACTGCAGTGACCTCGTCCTGGGTCAGCAGCCTCTTGGCCATCAGCTCCACCTGTTCCAGGGTGTCGGGACGGGGCAGCGGGCTGCCACCCCTCACCCCACCACCACCACCACCACCAGCCTCTTTTGGACGTCCCTTGTCCTTGTCTGAGAAGTTGAAATAAACAAAACATCGGTTCGAAGGCACAGCTTAACCAATTAAAACCAGGAAAGCATCTGTGTCATTTTAGATTTTAGCTATATATTTATAGCAACATACGTTTTTCAGAAAACAGTGGTTTAGAACAGTGGTTCTCAAAAATAGAAGATGTACAAGATCACAGCGTGTCACTTTGTGCCGTCCTGCGAGCTTTATCTGCTATTTCCTTTTGAAAAATCTTGAAAGTGTTTGAAAAATGTATAATTTTGATATTTTTTTAACACAACTCTTCTCTTCTGGGGCTCCCTGGCACAAAACATTTTCAGATGGAGGTTCGCGGTCAAATATATATCAATTTGGTGGGACTTGGCACAAAAAAAAAAGGTGAGAACTACTGGTTTAGAAGGCATTTGTAGAACTGGCCTTATGCAGGTCTTAATGGGTTAAATGTGCCAAAGACAGGACATTGACATGTAGGACCATGCAGGACATGTGAAAAGTAGGATGGGGAGAATGAGGGAGGTTATCATAGTTTAGCCTTTTTCATTCGTTTATTTTAATTTTTTTGTTTTGTTTTGTTTTCAATTTTTGTTAAGTTTTTGAAGAGGTTCGTACTGTAATATGAATTAGTCAAAAGCACAATTCAACAAGGCCATCTACAGTATAAGCTCACAAAGCATAGTGAGATCTTCGCACTTTGAGATTTGTTTCAAATGTAAAGTGCAAAATAAATAAAATGAACTATTATTATTATTAGAAGTGCTATTCTTTTTTATTTTTGACAAAGACAAACTAAGGACATAAGTTTCTCTGTATTCTTTTATGATTTTAGTTAGTTTTATAAATGCACAAAACCATTTCAGATTTTTTTGTTTGTATTTTCAATTAACTAAAATGTTTTACATTTTTTATTCAAATTTTCGTTATTTCATTAGTTTTAGTTAACTACAATAACCCCTGGGGTACACTGGCTGCTGGGGTGCACCACACCTCTGTCAGCGTGGCGGGACGGGGACTTGGAGGGACTCCTCTCCTTACGGTCTCTCTTAAACAGGCGCTCCATAAATGTCCTGGAGCGCTGCACCTTGACCTGCCCCTCTTCCGTGCTCTTGTCATTCTGTTGTCTTTTCTTCTTCTGCTTGGCCTCTGGAGAGGGAAAACAACAACAATACCAGCATTTGTTCTATGATGACCTCTACTCAGCCACTGTGCAGCAGTGATGGAAGAAGTACTCAATTGTTTTACTTAAGTAAAAGTATCAATACCGGATTGTAGAAATAGTCTGTTATAAGTACAAGGTCGGTGTTCAAAAGTATTGGCATAAAAATGTACTTAAAGTACCAAAAGTGAAAGTAGTCATTATGCAGAAGGTCCCATTTCACAAGTTTGCACATGTATAACATGTATAAAAATCAGTTGCAAATAGCAGATCTACAATCTCACAACCCATAACAAAGCGACACGTTGTGAGCTTGTAGATTGGCTATTTTCACATTCCCAAAGTATATATACTCTATAGGTCTGAAGTGGTTTTGTAATAATAATCAAAATCTACAAAGTAACTAGTAACTCAAGTTTTCAAATAATTAGTGGAGTAAAAGTACAATATTTGCCTTTGAGATGTAGTGGAGTAATACTTACTTGCCACCCCTGCTGTGCAATGCAAGGATAACTTTATCATTCAGAGGATGAACAATTGTTTCGGTGAAGTTGGATGATGGAGCAAATCAAGTGCGAGCATCAGTGTCATCTTTGCTACCCATTACACTTTGCTTTGTTCAAAATTTTACAGTCGATGTTGTTGAGACATTTACACTGTAATAAAGAACGAGGCATTTTGTGTTATCGGCGCCCGTGTGTTGCCAAAACCATGATTTATTCCTCTTTTTAGCATGGTTCCATGCTTTTGGTCATCAATAGCATCGGTATGATACACGCACCTTCCGATGGGTGCCGACTGTTCATTTCTCTTCCAGTCAGGTTCCCTGTTTGACGGCAGTAAATCCTGCACCATGAAACGTAACACAGTAATACTGATGGATTGCAGCTGTACGCCAGTCTGCTCGCACTCTGATCTATTGAGGGCAGCAGCTCTAGCTTATATAACAAATATCCAATCAACCCTGGACCTTACCCACAGCCCCTGCCCCGTTCCTGGAGGTATGGTAGCACTAGATAAATTGCTGAAGAAAGAATCATAACTCACCGGCCCTGTGAAGGAATAGATGGAATTTTCTTTACACTCGTTCTCATTTAACTCTCACCGAGGTATGGAGAGTGAGGATAAAGGCCAGCATTCTGGTTTTATGCCCTCAGACTAATTCTGTGTGGAGATTAATTCATTGACATATACTGTACTACACTCTTGTTTATTTCTTGGAAAGACCAGAGAACTGAAGGAGTCATTATCTGATCAACTGCCTGTTGCTTCCCATCACCAAAGCACATTTGACTTCCCTGGAGCCCAGATTTTCATTGGTCTGAGATTTAATTAAATGCTGGATTCTCCAGGGGGATTTTTTGCAATATTCATACTTTTAAAGCAATGCCATAAATCATGATACCAGAAAAAACGCAGATCTCCGCCAGGCCTGCTCACCTACCCAAGGTGAAGTTGACCGGATGAATGGCTCTCAAGATATGCGATGGACGGACAGACACACAGACAGACAGACAGACAGACAGACAGACAGACAGACAGACAGACAGACAGACAGACAGACAGACAGACAGACCTTTTCATTCCAGTGTGCCTGACATATTCTCACCTGTGTCAGTGATGTGACTCTGGGAGCGTCCGATTGGCTTGCGTGATTTGCTCAGTTCCATCAGCGCCTCCGCCGTCTTGGGGGTGGAGTCTCTCGCACTCTCTCGGTCGCCCGAAGACGACAACGTCCTCGACCTGCCCCGCCCTCCTTCTCGAGCTCCTCCCATTTCCCTGGGGCCCTCCCCTTTCCCGTGCACCACCGTGTCCTTCAGCAGCACCGTGGCGCCTACAGTCCGACCGCTTCCTGTGGCTACTGCTGGCCAGCTGCTCTGTGAGCCGCGAGGCGAGGCTTGGTCCGGGTAGTCTGGGGGGAAGGGGTCGGTCTGCATGGCCGAGTCCGTGGTCGACTTGGTAGTCTTGGTCGACTTTTTAGACTTGGTAGATTTGGAAGATTTGGTAGACTTGGCACTGCTGGGTCGAGAACGGTCCTCTGTGGTAGGCCTGGGCAATTAACCGGAAACACATCAAAACCCACATCTAGAACCAATGACCGTAGGTTAATCGAATAATCAAGAAGCTATATACATATATAATTGTATTTCTTATATACTGTATCAATGAATCGACGCAAAAATAATTCTAATGTATTTTCTTTTATAACCGATTTTTTTTTTTGCTATTTAAACAAACAAACAACAATCGTTCATTACTAGTACTGAAGGCCAAAGTGTTAAATAATCGTGATATTGATTTGAAGAGCTCTGGCAAACCACACAACAAGAACCAATCGAAACCCAAATTAAACGCAGGAAATGGGGCTGGATTGGGCACACCCTAAGGAAACCATCCTCCAACAGCTCCACAAATCATGTTCAACCCAGATTCGGCTCAACTAAGGGAATTAACTCGTTCTCATGCTATTCATCAAAAATGTGGAATGCCCTACCAAAAGGAGTAAAGGAGTGTAAAACCCTAATCACTTTCAAAACTGCCCTAAAGATACACCTTCAGGAGGCTGCAATTCGAAAATGGCCCCTGTCTAAGTCTTAACCTACCCCCCCCCCCCACCCCCCCACCCCCTCTTTCATTTTCCTCTTTTGTATATACATTTTTTCTCTCTTCATACCAGTAACCTGAAAGCTGATTGTATGACATTCTGTATAGTAGTGTGTATATCTGTCTGTCTCTTATATGTCATCATGATTTGTGTGCATGGGGTTCTCATCTTAAACAAGCTGCGTGCTTAACTGAGTCTTCCAGTTTAGTAGACCTTGTATTGTGAATTTTGTACTTCCATGTACTGTGATTCTCATGTCTTACTAAATAAAAGTACATCAATCAATCAATCAAACACAACCAGCCAGGCCTTCACCTGGAACCCTCAGGGGGAAAGAAAACCAGGAAGACCCAGAAACAGCTGGAAAAGGTCTGTCGAGGCGGAACTCAGGGAAAAAGGAACATCTTGGAAGGAAGCGGAGAAGATCGCCCAACACCGAACCAGCTGGAAGAAATTCATCAACGACCTATGCTCCCCCAAGAGCAAAAGGGTTTAAAGAAAAAAAGACCTACTCTGTGGCGATGTCGACGTCTTCTACCATGTCGGAGCCGAAGACGAGGGGGAAGGAGAGACCACTGTAGGAGCTCAGTGGGGTCCCGGAAGACAAGGAGGAGACAGAGGAGCAGGAGTCATGTGGGGAGGACCCAGGACCCCCGTTGGCCACTGTTGGGGATGGGGAAGGAGAAGGCCCTTACAACAAAATAAAAGGAGATTGTAAATAAATGAATCATAATAGTGTTTAACTCAAGACAAATACGTTATGAAACAGACATGTTATCATTGTTGATCACAATACATAGCCTCAAAGAAATAGTTACAACGATACGCAGAGAGTAAAGTCTCAATGGTGCTGAATGACACCTGAAGGTGGTGTAAGTGATATTTGTTTGGTAAAAAAAAAAATCCACTTGCAATCATTGCTATATTATAGACTAGAGTGTTTGTTCAGTAACAGGGGTCTTCCCGTCTCTACAGCTCTTTAATGAAAATAAACGTTCAGGTGGGTTTGCCAATTTCAGCCAATCAGAAGTACCCATCTATCAGGTTCAATTAGTCCTCCAATTTTGCCTGCTCACTTATTTGTGTCATCACTTCCAATTCCACTTTAATCTATATCCTGAGTTTTCTCTCCTGATCGGATCAAATTTACTAAAGAGCTGCAGAGACAGGGAGACCCCTGTTAATGAACAAAGCAATGCTTGCTATCAGAATATAATGCTATTTAACACTTATAAGAATGTATAATGCACCTCTAGTTCCACTGGTTTGAGCAGTGGGCACCATAAACCAATTTATTTTTTTAACTGTCATTTTATATTGGAAGTCAAAGGGACACTGATCAGGGTTGAAACCTTGCCCAAATTTGGAGCATGTCATAGATTGACGACTGACACAGATGACTGATGTCACAGGCTTGAAACATGAAGTCTGAGAGCCACGCTGTTTCCATGTGGACCCCGAGTTCCACATGATTCCACATGATTTTTTCCCCCTCCATTCTTTTTTATGTGACCCAAAATGACTCTATGTTCAGGAATAAACAGACCCAGCGACCCAGACGTCAGGTCACGCTTCATTCCAGACGACTGATCTGCCTTTGAGCACACTCCAAATTAATCCCCCACTATTTCCAGACCCAATCATATCAAATTGAAATAAGAGGGAATTAGACGTCTGTGGAGAAAATGACAGTCTGAGTATAAGTTGGACCCATGTGACCGGTGTTCTACTTTTTGTACGATTTGCCAAACGGCACAACAACACGTGCACTTGTAATGGGAAACTAGAATTCCACTTATTCCTCCTTAAATTCCAAAAAAACTGGTCAGGTTTTTAATATCTTTGTAAGTTTTAATCCCTTCTTGTTACAGTAGTTCTAATGTGTGTTATCATCTGTTTGAGAACATAAGTCATCTGTACTAGTGTATGCTATATGTAACATTATCGTTTGTGATTATTGTTGTTGTGGACATACATTGGTTGAGCCAGCTGTACTCTGCCACCATCTCCTTATATGCAGGGTATCGTCCGGCCTCCTGTTGGGATATATCATTATTTCAATGAAATGCATTAACAACATTGGATAGTCAACATCATCATAGCCTTTATTATAATCAATGCATCACTTCAGGAGCTACACATACTTAAAGCTACCCTCTGTAACGTTCCTATTCTGCCCTGGATTCTAACCCGGGTCTCTTGTGCAAAAAAAACATAGTGCAGCTTTAAGTTTTAAAGCTCAACAAATCACTTGCTCAACTTTCATGAAATGTTGCAGGAATTTGCCATAGCACTGAGACTAACGTAAACATAACCTTGATGTAATTGTTTTTAGTTTCTGGACCTTGGGGACTTGGCTGACCTTATTGTACTCACTGAGATGGGGAGGGGCAGAGTGGGACTGGGTTACACGTTCGTGCACAAACCATAAAAATAAAACAAAAATGCCTATTATGCCCTTGCCAGTAGCATACAGAAAATGTGCTTCATCACTTTCAACCTGGCATCCCTGTTTTGGTCATGTCATTAGAGACAAAATCTTATCTGTATCTTATCTTATCTGTATATAGTGAAAATAACACATCTACATCTCACACCACGTGATCCAACATGTGAGCTTGTACATTTGTTATTTTGGTTTTTAGCATGCCCTCTGCGCAGTCGTGACATTATTATCCTTGTCCGCTTTGTTTATGCAGAAATCGCGATCTTATGTAATGTTGACCGTAGACCTTAATAGGCGTGCCAGGCCACCGCTTGACCTGCCAAATGCATCATGGGAATTGTGGGAAGGCAGAGAAAGACGTGTCAGACAGAATCTTCTCTGTCATTCAGTTTGGGTTGTCCTGTAACATAATTTGAGCTGAAATGCACACATCACACTAATTAACCACTTAAACCAAGTTTGTAGATCTGCAATTTCATTGATTGATTGATTTCTTTCTTTCTTTCTTTCTTTCTTTCTTTTATTCACAAAAATGCATATACATGACCATATATTTGTACTGTCAAAAGGATGAGACACAGAAAAAGCTCCACGGCTTTTTCCATTGTGGTCCTTCCTATTTTTGCAGAACGTCCCCCCCCCCCCCCCCCCCGGACGCCAGGGTTCATGTGGTTAAGGTCAAAGGTCAATGTCACTCCTAAGGCCCCTCGCTTCATCAAGGGTTTCAGCTGAGCAGGTGTGTGTCAGCGTTTAGTAACCGAAGCCGAGTGATGTTGAGCCATTATGGGCTCTAACGTGGGTTTGGGGAAACACATAAAACAAGTGTTTCTGCTGATTATAACCTGATCCCCGACTGCCGCTGAATAATGAACGTTGTGCCTGGCTGTTTCTCACACGTGGAACCTGAGATCAGAGGAGTAAAATGAGTACGCAGGAATGTCCGCGCGAACGCTACACACTCAAACACACGTGCAACACACACACACGCATGCACTCACGCACACAGACACACACAATTGCTGTATCAAAAGATGATACGTGGTGCAACCTTGCACGTATACACACACATTCAAAACACGCGCATACATACAAGGAATTCAAGGGCTGGACTCCAGCGGTCTGCTTTGCTATGCAGGCTAATACTGTCTCACTCCCCTTAAAGTGCCCATGTTGATTAAGGCTCTGTGACAATGATTAATGTCTCGGAGCACTAAAAGCGCCCCGTCAATTAAACCTAGTATGTATACCACTAAAGTACTTAATCACACAGCAGATTGTTTAATTTACTCAGGGGTGTAAAAATGAACCGATAATTCATACTCTCTAATAGCATCTACCTAGCCTGGTAAACCCTCCCTCCGGAAATCTCATTTCCATTTGATTTCAGGAGAATGGAAATGAGATTTCCGGAGGGAGGGTTTACCAGGCTAGCATCTACCTGGGCATGTCCTCGATGTAAGGGCAGGAAGGTGGACTCCGTGCCTGCTTAATGGAAGGAATTGACTTTCACCTTCCCTGCCAGTGCAGCTGGAGGGCAGCGTAGAAAGTGAGAAACCCTACTAACCTCACGTCACCGGGTATTTCCACGCGGTGGAAAGCCAGGTTTTTGTTCCAAATTGACCGTGTGTGATCCGATCTAGAGGTCTTTCCATATCCGGTCATTTGTGTACGGTAGCTCGTACACAAATCGGTACAGCACTCACCTTTGGACAGACACGTGGTACTCACAGAGATGTGAGCAGTGGTGTAAAGTAACTACATACATGTACTCAAGTACTGTACTTAAGTTTGAGGTATTTCTACTTTTTGGAGTATTTCCAATTTTCTGTACTTTTATTTCTACTCCACTACATCTCAGAGAAAACTTTAGTTACTTTTTAGATTGTGATTATCATTACAAAACATACATTATCCACTTCAGCCCTATATACATTTTGGCCATTTGAAAATAGCCGATCTACAAGCTCACAATGTGTCACGGTGCGACACATTGTAAGCTTGTAGATCAGATATTTTCAAAAGATTTTTAGACGTTTTATACATTTGAAGACGTGTGAAATGGGCCATTCTGCATAATGAGTACTTTTACTTTTGTACTTTAACTCTCTCAGTGCCACGCCCGAGATATCCCGAGTTTTTCCCAAGTACCCTCAGTGCCAGCACGAGAAATCCCGAGTTTTTACTTTTGACTGTGGTCGCGCTATGCTGTTTATTTTTCATGATCACTTTCGCTTCCTGACTCCTTCAGACTCATTGGGTTCCGGTTTCATGACGCAGATTCCGTTTCCGGTTCTAATTTTTTTCCCGCGATCATTTTTGGCCAGAATAGGGAAAGTCACGTTTTTTCACACGGTATAAAAAACAAACGGAGAGGTCCACGTCTACTCTCTTTGGTCTGGGTGACGATCAGTCATCGTAGTCGTGTATCACATCGTAATTTAGCCCGATCAACGATTGTCAAAAATGTCAACATCCGGTTATGACCGGATATGACGTGAGCCTGTTTGGGAGGGGGCGAGTGAGCCAGCGAGATCATCAATGTGTCGATTTGTTGCTCTCTACTGATAGAACTGTATTATGGGTTTAAAAACCCAATCAGATCATTTATTTGAATGAAAAATTACAAAATTAAAAAATTAAAAAAAACGCAAATTGCTGGCACTGGGGGAGTACTTTATGAAAATACTCTTGGCACTGAAACAGTTAAGTATATTTTGACACTTACTTTTGTACTTTTACTCAAGTATATTTTGATTACGGAACTTTTACCTGTAACTTTCTACATTGCAGTATTAATACTTTTACCTAAGTGAAAACATTGAGTACTTTTTCCTCCACTGGATGTGAGTACCACGGCTTGGGTAACTAACACGTGCGGTAAGTACCGGGAGCTGATGGCAGGTGTGGCGCTCCACCTAAGCAATGCATCTCTCAGGGGAATAGCGCATGTATTGAAAGGGGATAGATGATCTCGTTCCTCGGCTGATACAGACAATAAGCCACTTGACCTACTTACTTACTTAACTAATTTGCACACACACACACACATACAGTATGCATTTCAGTGTCTGCTCTACGCCCAGAATGGATCACCCTACTAAACATACAGTACAACATTCTAACAAACACCCTACTAAACATACAGTACAACATTCTAACAAACACCCTACTAAACATACAACAGTCTAACAAACACCCTACTAAACATGCAACATGGCTTCTCACCCTGATGGCCAACACGACGTGAGAGTGGCTCTTCAGGACCTCAACTGCATTGGAATGGGTGATGTCATCAAAGCTCACCCCGTTGGCTGCCAGGATCTGGTCACCCATCTTGAGGCCATGCTGCTCAGCCAGCCCACCGGGGTCCATCCTGAAGAGAAGGCAATACAAGACAATTACAAGACAAGACAAGGCACTTACGCACACGCGCCCGCGTGCACACACACACACTCACACACAGTCTCACAGGTCCTTCTAATAGGCATTTGAACTGCTGCTTTGAACGCAAGCTCAAATGAAAACAAAGCCACTAATGACTTGAGAGTAAACTGGTAACATGGAAAGTGATACATAATATACCGTATGGCACATACTTAGATACATGGTATGGTACATGCATACAGTACAGTATATAGATACAGTACATAGATGGTACATACTTGGATACATAAATGCCCAGGCCAAACTCTCTTCCTCCTCTGATGTTGAAGCCCAAACAGTGGCGGTCCTCAGGCGTGGTGTAGAGATGAACGGTCCTGCGGAGGGCGCTGTCTGAACTTGCATCTGACGGCGTAACGCAACCGTTCTCCTCCACCACCATCCGCCTGTGGATCAGATCCACCCTATACATACGTATATACCAGTATATGAGATCCACCCTACATACGTATACCAGTACATTAGATCCAACGTATACCAGTACATTAGATCCACCCTACATACATATACTATACCACTATGTTAACCCTTGCATTGTCTTAGAAACCTGCATACACTTTTGGTGTTAGCGGGTCAAATTTGGCCCGTGATTTAACTCAGCCCAAAATACTCAAAAAATAATTATTTTCATTTATTTTTTTCTCCCACCTCATAGCTGACTTGTTATGCATTCATATCCATGTAAACACTTTTTAAAATATTATGTTGGGTTAGGGTTAGGGTTTTATATATATATATCAATATATCTTGTTTTCAATTATAACATTTTTAAAATTCACTCATTACATTTCCTATAATGAAGACAATGGATAATGATCTAGCTATAACTAACATTAGAACACACTTTAAAAAAGAATTATTAAAAATAGTGACACTGTGTTACTGTGTTACTGTGTGTGTTAAGGGTAAAAATTGACCTGTATACCATAGAAGGTAAAAGGTCATTTATTTTTCATAAACTCAAACTTTGTTTTACTCCTAATAGCAAATGCTAATTTAGGACAAGTCTCTCTCACTCTTAAACATGTAAACATTGAATATTGAAAAATTGGGGGGAATTGAGCCACACTTCCCTGCCGGAATGGTTAAATTAACGCAGATAATTTTCTACTGTGTGCAGAGAGGACAGGCAGAATCGAACCAGCGGGCGTTGCAGTGTTACACGTGTTCGACGCACTGACCGCTTGGACCCCTGGAGCTACTCCGCCTAGAGGTTTACAGTATAATGTCATCTTACCATGTGGTCTTCTCATTGGTGACGCGGATGCCGGGGATCTTGCCGACCCGCCTCACCAGCATCCTGAGCCTGTTGTTCCCCGTCAGGACCTTCACAGCGCTGTTCATGGTGATGTTGTCCAGGTTGACCCCATTCACCTCCACCAGTTTATCACCCACATACAGACCAGCCTGCACTGAACGCACAGGGTCAACACAAAACCACATAAGCACTACACTATAACACACACACACACACACACACACACACACACACACACACACACACACACACACACACACACAGACCAGACTGCGCTGAACGCATGTGTACTATGTCTCAATAAACAAGTGGTTCTCAAACTTTTTTTCATGTCAAAGACCCCCAAATTAATTTGTATTTTGCTGCGGACCCCCATCTGAAACTATGTTGTGCCAGGGACCCCCATACAAGATTGGTGTTGTTAAAATGTTTTATTCGTGTTAGAATGTGTTCTCATTTTTTCCCAAGATTATTTGAAAATAGCAGATTTACAAGCTCTGGCTATAGCCAATAGGTTTAAAGTGGTTAAACTGCTTTTGACGCTATATAACTCATTTAGCTGGGGAACCCCCCTGGAACCCTCTCATGGACATCTTGGGGGTTCCCTGAAACCCAATGTCAATGTGAGAACCACTGCAGTAAACCAACAACATAAACACTAACAGATCACTAGCTACACACACAGCCACAAGCATGCAAGCACCACAGGCAGCACATACTATACTGTAAGCCTCCACAGAGACAGTCTCACACACACACACACACACACACACACACACACACACACACACACACACACACACACACATACACACACACACACACACACACACACACACACACACACACACACACACACACACACACGTGCACACACCCTCGTGCATCCTGCTAACCTGCGGAGCTGTTGTCTTGCACTTTGCTCACAAAGATGCCGAGTCCGTGTTCGGACCCCCCGCGGACACTGAAGCCCAGCCGTCCGTTTGGACTCTTATCTACTGTTATGGTATGTAGGTCCTCACAGTCTTCCCCACCTACAGAACATGCACGCAAATATACAAAGCTTCGAGGTTGAACCCTTGCATCCTTATTGTGTGGCGAAATATTCTGCGGAAATAACAGATCTACGAACGGGACGTGTTTGTAGATAGGCTATTTTCAGCTAAGAGATTTGGTGTAGAGGGGAAGAAGGGGTCGGGGGGGGCGCTAGTACTGATCCCTGTTGGACTCCGGTCAACAACATGTATAGGGTTCAAGTTGTTAAAGCAGGATTATAATGTAGTGATTCTGAGACTTTACCATCAAGAGGTGCGTTGATAAGGATGACCCTGCCCATGGGTGAGGAGGACTTGCTGGCCATGGGTTGGTACAGCCTCTTCTGCACATAGCGCGGGGAGCCCCCTGCCTGCGGGTGGCCCCCTCCATTCGTCATCTCCCTCGAGCCAGAGGGGTGAGAGGAGTGTGCCATGCTGCTGAGAGGCTGGCTCCCCTTCCCTTATTCATCCAGACAGGGAGCAACTGGGGATCTGCCTAGAGGATGGAGGAGCTTAAGCCCCGTTATAGCTGGAGAGAGATGGGGAGTAATGGGGCGATAGATCCTCCAGCACTTGATGATCTGAGGTAGATTGTTTGCTAGAATTAGCTTGGACTCCACTCAGGAAGGAGGACAAGGAGGCAGACGGTACATTACTTGATGCCAGCTTCAAATAATGAAGAAGTCCTGCTGCCAAATGTTCTAAATGTACCATGGGTTTTAGAAATTGATCCACCATCGAAGTTGCAGAAAAGGTCATTGCTTAACTGTATCAATACTACAACTGAACCAACCATGTGGATCTCACTGTTGTTTACAAAGGATTTGAACATTGATCTGTGGTGGAAACCTGCTGGATATCCCAATTAGCTAATTAGGAGTCCTATATAGTGGAATTAGCCTAGCAAGTGAAACAATGATCCATTCTTCCGTTTATTCCAGTGTCTGCAAACACTAACACCTGAGTATGACAGCAATGGAATCCACTCCACTTCTCCCCTCAGTCGCCAAGCATCCAAAGGGGGATTTGACTGTCTGCAAAGAAATCAACAGAGCCTGAAGATTCCCCAAGACACGGTCATATTGAACTAAATACATACAGTAGCTCTTGTGAGAACAAGCAAGTAAAGTGGTCTGTAGCCTAACAGAAGGTAAAAGGGGAAAAAAACATTGTTACTAACCTATGTCATTACGTCCATAATATGTGCCATAACAACCCTAGCAAAGCACACTAGGTGGTGTGTTGTCAATGAGCGTTCATTCCCATCCTTCGTTGCTTTGAACTTCACCGGTGTCTCTGGCATTCAGCACCCCGGACAGCGCCTGTAGCGGTTCATGCATCAACATGTGGCCTGATAATAATCAACACAAACATGCATTGTCATTTAAAAATGATGAATCATATCCGCCTGCATGGTGTGGTGATCCATTCTAACGTAGCACTTAAATCATTACATTGTTACTAACTTTTGTAGATTCTGGTATGACGTTTTGAGCGCAGTGGCAGAGAGGCTACTACGAGCGAGATCAGGTGACTGAAATGCATCTGGTAGTGACAAAAGAACGCTCGCCCCAAAACACGCTCGCCCTGGGCCAAATCCGGCGACCTTGGAACGGTTGCCACCTGGTATTCCTAAACATAAGTTAGGCTACATAACCTCAGTGAAACATACCTAAAACTAACCGTATTCCTAAACGTAACCTCAGTGAAACTATGCCTGAAACTAACCTTATTGCTAGACAAAACTTAAGCGAAACTATGCCTAAAAAACTAACCTAAATGTAACCTCAGTGAAACCATGCCTAAAACTATCCTTATTCCTAAACGTAACCTCAGTAAAACAATGCCTAAATCTAGCCTTATTCCTAATCTTAACCTCAGTAAAAAAAAATACAAGAGTACAAGAACAGCTGGTGGTGAGGGGTCTGCAAAACAAAATTAGGGCGACTGTGTTTTGGGGCAAGTTGTCTGGTTACCGTGACAACAAAAAGTCCCAACGCATTCCAATCATCGATTCCAACTCGGACTTTGTAGGCTAGACTGTGGTCAGCCTACATTAATTTAAAATATATTGGCCGCATCTATACTGTTTCATGAAAGCAAATTAACAAAGTGGACAGCTTTACCTGTATCCATATTATTGTGCTGAATGAGCTCTCTGCCACTGACAGCCCACCTCAATGCCACAGTAGGAGGACACCTGTGTATTAAAGACAAGTCACCTCTATTTGTATTGTCTTAAGAGGAGTAAGCATTTTACATAAGCCTATGAGCCTCTCTGGAACATCAAGAACATTTTAAACAAGCTTAGTGCTTTATGAGTTTTCCAGTTTGGTAGACCTTCACCGTATTGTGAATTGTACTTCCATGTTCTGTTTCTCATGTCTTACTAAATAAAGTACATCAATCAAGTAATCGTCTGAAACAATGGATGTAACAATAGACAGGTGGGTTTTAAGAAAAGTAGCCTAAACACTAACACCAAGATCATGTCCTTGTGCTTTAATCAAGATAGATAGAACATGCCTCAGAAATAGGGACGCTATTTTCTGCCAGAACATGTGTTTTAATCAGTAAGTCTTCACGGGCCACTAGAGTAAAGCATGGAGAATAAAGCCTAAGTTTACAGACAGTATTGTCTCCATGAGTGCCCGAGCTGGAGTAGAAGGTCCTCTGTTGCCATCTAGTGGACAAAACGTGTTACCAATATACTACTGTGCAAATAGGCTACATTTAAACAATGAGCGTAAAAAAATATATGCCAAGTAAATAAACACGAGTTGTTAAACTGAGTGGATTGCGTTTGATGGGGGTCTCATTATCAGTTGATTGATAGACATGACAGATGACACATAACCACGTCTGATGGAAATGTCGTGAATATCAATGAACTGCACACCGGATTATGTGGATTCTTGGAAACATCACAAGCATTTTGACCTAGTTTTTTGTACTCTGATTTGCGAGGGTTCCGGTTAGACAGACAGACAGCCCCCCATATGGAATGTTTCATTAGAGTTGTGTGCGTGTGGTCTTGCAGAGAAAAAGTAAAACCCTGCAGAGAAGATCAAGTGACAATATTTTGATATTGTCACTTGATTTTCTCTGCAGGGTTTTACTTCCAAGAAAGTACTCAGATATTTCACTTAAGTAAAAGTAGCAATACCACAATATTTAAAAAAAAACTCTGTTACAAGTAAAAGGTACTTAAGGTAAAAGTACAAAATGTTTGAAAATAGCAGATCTACAAGCACAACATATCGGCTATTTTCAAATAGTCTATGCATAAAATAGGGCTGAAGTGGTTAATGTATGTTTTATAACATAATAATGTATGCAAAGTAACACGTAACTTCAAATAATTGTAGTGGAGTAAAGGTATATTTTCCTCTGAGATGTAGTGGAGTAGATGGAAATTGGAAATACTCCACTAAAGTAAAAAAAACAACAACTCATAATTCTACTTGAGTACAGTTCTTGAGCAAATATACTTAGTTACTTTACACCACTGATATGATGTATTATTATTCATTCCTCTTCGTGCATTATTTATTTTATTGTGAGGTTTGCCTCCTCCCTCCTGTCATTTTTAAACCAATCACACACAGTGTTTACGTCCCACGCCCAAGTGTGCCAGCCCCCATCCAGCGTTGCCAGAATTTGCGAGAGAAATAAGCAACCAGGGTCTATGAAAACAAGACTAAAATAAGCGTCTAACATGCAGCACTTTAAAACACGTCGGCTATTTTAAAAAGAAAACCTTGGGGAAAAAAGAAAAAGATGATAAAAACATTTTTGAAACATTTTAAAAACACAAATCTTGGAGGGTCCCATGTGGGCCGGGGGTCCCTGGCACAAAATATTTTCAGATGGGGATACGCGGACAAATACATGAAAATGTTTGAGAACCACTTAAACAACATTAGGAAACAAGCCCAAATAAGCTAATACACTTTAAATAAGCCCCAAAAAACCGCAACTACCAACATTTACAAGCAACTTTACAGAAAAACAAACCCTTATAATAAGCAGACATGGCAACAATGCCCCCAGCCACCATAGCTATGGAACAAATGAGTAAATGTCCGACAGACAGCGCCCCCTGGTGTTTCCATTGAGCACAGGACCCCTCAGTGTGTTGCTGTCTGTGATATTCAGAGGTCATAATAACTACCTTCTCAGTGCTGTTCATAAAGTAAGTAATTCATGTACAGACATTTATTACCACCAGCGATCATGTCATTTTACTCACAATCTGCGACCAACTAAGGTCATCGTTTATTCTGTCTCGATCGTTACAAGGTTTAGTGACTGAGTCGCGTTTAACTACACGGCTAACTCGTTAGCTTGGATGCTAGCCTGACTATAATAATAACACAGTAGGACTCGAGTGGAGTGATGGGTTGTTTTGATGCCATGAAAAAAGCTCATCGGGTTGCTTGCCCTGTAGATAAACATTAAACAGACGTTCAGTGGTGGAGAAAGTACCCAAATTGGTTTTTACTTAAGTAAAAGTATCAATACTGCAATGTAGAAATACTGTGTTACAAGGGAAAGTCCAGAATTCAGTAAAAGTACAAAATTGAAATATTTTTGCATTATGCAGATTTTTTTCACACGTTTTCAAATGTATAAAATGTATTAGTTTGCAGATGGGCTGAAGTGTGTAATGTATGTTTTGTAAATAGTAATCCAAATCTACAAAGTAACTAACTAAAGTTTTCAAATAATTGTAGTGGAGTAAAAGTACAATATTTTGCCTTTGAAATGTAGTAGTAAGAGTACTGAAAATTGAAAATACGCCAGTAAAAAATACCTCAAAATTGTACAGTACTTGAGTAAATGTACTTAGTTACTTTACACCACTGCTGTCTGTCTTCCTAGCTCCTGTAGCTTTGTAATGTATTTGCTGACTGTAGAAGTGATGACAGGCAGCCAGTGTGTCGTGACTAGCAGCTCCATCCCATCTGTTCTGTTGTTTATGTTGCCACATGTCGGTGTTCCTCTCACTGCTGCTTATAGCTCACTGATTCTCTGCCTTTTTACATTCAAGGACCCCCAGTTTTGTATCTCTGGGACCATAATCTACCAAATGGACCTATAGGGGTCCTGCTCCATTTGGTTCTATTTGTGCACTTGAGTCACAGACCTTTTTAAAGGAATAGTTCACCCCAAAAATAATTATTTCTATCAATTACACACCCCTTGAAGCCTTGAATTCATGGAGATTTTTTTGTTTTTGTCATATTTTTGATGATATTAATAAAGATGCTTATGTATCCCGTAGGAGACACAAAGGAGACTCTTTGTGTGTCCTACCGGATAGACTGGTCCGCTGGTGATCAAATCTTTGTCTTAGGAATGCGACAAAAACAAAAAAGTCTCAATTAATACAATGCGTCATGGGGTGTGTAATTGATAGGAAATACGTTTTTCTTTTTGGTTAACTACTCCTTTAAGGGTCCATTTGGTTCCTAACTATCATTTAATTGGGGAGTGGGGACCCCTGTAGGTCCCCAGACCCTACTTTGAGAACCACCAGGGTTTAATGTGTCAAATGTTTATGCTCCTCTGCAATATTTAACGTCTCAAATAACTTTGACAAGTACATGCATGCCAGGATTGGGCTAGAAAAGTAGGAACATGCACTTTTTGAAAGCCTTACTGTGTTGGGGAGGGGGTGGGCTTTGAGAATATATTCTGCAAGAACGTTGGGGTGTTAAAGTGTAAAGTGTATTTGAAATTTGTGGGTGGAAATAATGTATGGCACGAGTATTTAACCATAATGATTGACTAGTCAAAATTATTATTATTCGATCTAGGGATATGTATGAATATTAAATTATGTCAGAAGATCTCAGATTGGAGCCATTTGTATTTTGTTTTAAAAAAAAGGGTAGGGCAATAAAAACCACAGAATTGCAAATATCTTAGTAATAAAACTTAGATACAATAGTAAAATAAACCAAGTTAAAATAACGTCCTTTTATATTTTATCTAACAAATTGGCGTTAATTGTCATTATTAACTAAACCGCTTAAGCACTATTTTATAGTTTGTCCATACAAAATAGGGAACCTAGGATGAGCTATAAATAGATCAGTGGGGGAGGGGGGAGGGGGGGGGGGGTCGGGGATTAATGCACTATCAGTGATTTAGCAGAGGAAGAATTCTCTTATTTTTCCACATCCTCTTCCATTTCATTGCCTCAGCCACTGAACCTAGTTCTGCTCATTTGAATCAAGTTTATGCTGTAAAAGTAGCCATGTAGCCCATATTTCAGGCCAGGGCCTATCTCCTGTTTCCGTAGTGTGAGGCAGCTTGATGCACAAGCACACCCCCCTGGACATAACGCTGATGAATTTCCCTTGTGCACACTAAAAAGGACGCCTAATCTAATGGAACTGTTTTGTATCACAGCATGACAGACGACTCCGGAACTCTGTCCCTCGACATCGACATCAAAGAGCCGCGATGGGACCAGAGCACGTTTATGGGCCGGGCCCAGCACTTCTTCATGGTCACCGACCCCAGGAACATCCTGCTGTCCTCTGAGACGCTAGAAGATGCAAAAGTCATCGTGGAGGATTACAGGTACAGATGGGGTGTAGGAGGTACAGATGAAGGTTATCATTTTTAGAAGATAATTCAGTTCTGTTGAGAGAGCTGTTTTCATGTACCAGATATTGAACAGGTCATTTCATAGATAGTGTAGCTAATTTGGGCAGTGGACTGTGAATTGTTTTCTTAACCTGGTACTACAGTTAAAACGTGAAATTATATAAACTACCGTAATTTTCGCACTATAAGCCGCACCTGAGTATAAGCCGCAGCAGCTAAATTGAATGATTTGTACATATATAAGCCGCACTGGACTATAAGCCGCAGGTGTAAAATCCATAGATTTAGGAGGTCCCCTAGTGGCCGTTAGCTGTAAAAATCCATAGATAAGCCGCACCGTTATATAAGCCGCAGGGTCGAAAAATGGGAAAAAAGTCGCGGCTTATAGTCCGAAATTTACGGTACTGTAGGTGTCAAATATCAGAATACATTGTACAACAAGTAACAGCATTAACAATTATTGTAATAACACATGTTATTTACAAAGCTGCTTTAAAGAAATTAAAAAAACAAGAGGATTAAAAGGCTATTCAAATAAGTGCAAACATAATATGAAGACACAAATAAATGAAAAGCAACCCTATGAAAAGGAAAGAAGAGAAGGTGGTGAGGGGGGTTAAGTTCCTCAGGGAGGTCATTCTATAGAGGCTCTAAGAGAGGTCAGTTGAAAAGGGTAGAACCCGCACATCAAGCATGCCTAAGACATCTTTATTTATCAAAAAAGTTTCATTTCGATCCATTGTGGATCTTCTTCAGGTCAGTTTAAGTGTGTAGTTAGATGTACAGTAGGTGTCTAACAGAGGTCAGCCCATGGAATGACCTGAAGAGCCTTCCCAGAGGGTCTATTCTTAAGGTTCATATGGGATGGGAGGAACATCTCATAAATATAGCGAGGAGTCCGTCCAGAACAATGGATAGTCCCATACTGTATATCACATTGACCCATATATTGGCTATTTTCAGTGCAGTTTGTACCATCAAGATCTGTGGTTAATGATGCAGATATGACATTGTCTAAATTAAATTTGTCATTGTTTCCAGATGTATTTTTTTGAAATCTCAAAATTTAGATTTTTTTTTAGGAAAGCAAGACTTAAAATGATTTGTTCAGGCTAAGCTTGTTATCAAAGAC
The DNA here is from genome assembly GCF_963280865.1 of Gymnoscopelus braueri. Lineage (NCBI taxonomy): Eukaryota > Metazoa > Chordata > Actinopteri > Myctophiformes > Myctophidae > Gymnoscopelus > Gymnoscopelus braueri. Next base: position 48,166,520 of record NC_137619.1, on the reverse strand, counting down.
AACAGCAGTGTTTTGTTTTGTTTTGCTATGTGTTGTTTTTTTCTACACAGGGCAGGGAAAGCTAAGCCTGGCCTGACAGTAGATGAGCTCTGGAGAGCCAAATACGTCTATGATTCTGCCTTCCACCCCGACACGGGCGAGAAAATGTTTGTCGTCGGTCGAATGTCTGCTCAGGTGCCAGTGAACATGTCCATCACAGGCAGCATGCTGACCTTCTATAGGTAAGCCTTACGCTCATAGGTATTTAATACGTCATACATGGATTGAAAATGTCCCTGCTCCCTCCAGCTTAGTAGAACAAACGCATATCAAAGAATATAAATATACAGTATATCCCGGTCACTACTGAATATTAATGCATCATGTGACTTGCTGGGAGATCAGGTGTGTCACCTGAGAACACTGCTGTGCTGTTCTTTATGTGTGTCAAATGCTAAATCGTAAGGGGCGAAATGTATGTACTGTGCTGGAAAAAAAAAGTGCCACATGCATGTTCTGCATTCCTCTGTAGAGGGCAAGTTCAAAGCCTCCCGAGTTTCTATTGCTGGAGTCTGTGTAGAGTGCATGACTTACATCACTGTAAATGCACTGACAATTATAGACCTTCAAGAATCAAGAGGCAGGTCCTCCTCATTGGCAGTGGTCAAGATAGATCAACGGAGGACCTGAATACTGTATTGAGCTTTTATAAAACGTGCCCACATACCTGCGATTTGTGTGCTTGACATAATTTAATTATAATCGACTGCACGCATAACTGTAGTCCCAGGAAGCTGGCATACCCATTTCCCGACCCAGTTACATTTTCCCATTGCTTCGTTTGATTGGCTCGGCAGCACATTTGAACGAGAAACACAAATGGCAACTTCATGTGTTTCCCCGTTCAAATCTGCTGCCGAGCCAATCAAATGAAGCTGTGGGAAAATGAACTGGAACAGGAGAGGGGTATGCCACCTTCTGGAAACCCGGGACCACAGTTGTGCATAGACCTATTCAGTGGAAGTGAAAATGTGTCCTAATGTTAGCTTGGCTATTCTGCACAATGGCCTCATTCTCTGACCACCCACTCCTCTCTGTTTCTGACACCCTCCAGGACGACTCCAGCCGTGGTGTTCTGGCAGTGGGTGAACCAGTCCTTCAACGCCGTGGTCAACTACACCAACCGCAGCGGAGACGCACCCTTGACCATGAAGTAGGCTGGACATTCTCACCTCGCTGCTACTCTAGATCACTGGTTCCCAACCTCTGGATCAGGGCCCACTTGAAAATCTTGAAAGCGTTCGCAGCCCACCGCGAACTAGCATAGTGTACTTTAAGGTCCTGTTCATCGGTATCACACATTTTTCAAGGTTTTAGAGAAAAAAATACAATATATATTTTTTATTAATGTTATATTATCAATAACATCTTTGTGTTTTGCCAATTATTTATCAGGGACCACTGGTGGGCCGTCAGGATATTGCAAGTGGGCTCCTAAATAATTCCCAACCTATAATAATAGGTTGGGAATCGCTGCTCTAGATCCATGAATGCTGTCCCGTCCTTAGCCTAGTGTCAAATCCTGAGGGTTGATTTAACTCTGTGGGTCCATTTGGTTACATGTGTAAAGAGCCCTACAGGCCACTACAGTGCCAACCTGTTCTCATCTCAAGGGGTCATATTATGCCACTTGACCAAGGTCCATTGCTGATGTGGTGGGTGCCCCTTTGCATCCCATTTTGTACACCAAAGGAACACTCGTAACCTATTCTCTGCCTGTTGGTACGCATCTTGAGTCAGGAGTGGCCTTCACACTGCTCGGGCACGATTCACGGCGTCCCTGCCTTGTTGTCAATGTTCTTACTGCAGAAATGAAACCGATGCCTTTTCAATGTTGATTCTACATGGTCTGCTTTCTGTCTGAGTAGTCCATTTTAGACTTTGTGAGGTAGAAGTGTGATGTCCTCTAGCGTGTAAACATGGCGCTAGACTAGAGGACATTCATGGGATCAGAAAGGGACGCAAAGAGGTACCTTGACCAAGTGGCAAAATATGACACCTTGGGGTAAGAATGTGTCACCCTGACCGCTGTATTATTTTTCCACAGTTATGTCACCATGTCCTTGTGTTGGCACTGGTTAACCTCTTAAAACCCTATATACCTTTTTTGCTCTGGGCCCTCCAAGGCGCTATACTTGATTCGCTCCTTTTCCTTTCTTTAGCTTGTAGATCGGCTATTTTCTATGACTGTTCGCCCCAAAATAGGGATGCTTGTGACCCTCACGTTGTCAGGTTAAGTATTTACGTACTTTTCTGTTGTGCTGCATTGTCTCTGTTATTTTGAATGCTCCACATAAATGCATCAAATGCATGATGCATTCTCATGATGGCGATGTGAGACACGCACGTGCGGGTGCGCATAGAATGTTATAGTTGCATTCAACATACAATATGCAGAATGAGTCGCCATGGAACAAGCATGCAATTGGACGCTAAATATTATTGCTCTTTGCCTGACCTTGATATATTTGGGTTGTCTTACCTCGTAAATTGTCTTTGCATATCATATATATATATATGTATATATATATACGGTATATATATATTTTTTTCCATTCATGTATTTGGACGTGTGTGTGAGTGAGAAAGAGAAGTGATTCGGGGGGACACTGTATCATGTATATGTTTGTGTGTCCTCTCAGTCAGTTGGGTGCAGCCTACGTCAGCGCCACCACAGGAGCTGTGGTCACAGCCCTGGGACTCAAGTCTCTAGCCACGGTAAGACTTTATTCTCTGCTTTTACATAAACCAGAATGCACGCCTTGAGGCTCTCCTTTGTAATGCTTGCCAGAAATACTGTCTGTAGCTGAATCCGGTTTCAGCGCTAGCCTGTCTCAATACAAAAAACTCCTTTACTAATGTAAAATGAACATAGTATTTTCCTACATAACTTTCAGTTTGTTTGTTTCTTGATGTTGCTATAAAGTTCAATGTATTCTTAATGTAATGCTAAACCAGATTCAGCTATGGAGACTACTGTTGCAAGGCATTATGGGAGACCCCTGTTACTGAACAAACACTCTGTATCAATGACTATCAGAATATAGGGCTGTTCCGATGTCGGTTTTGCACCGTATGCCAGGTTTTTAAACACTGTCCACTCAGGGCATGATCTCCGCATGCCGCAGCGGATCTAAAGTGTCCCCGCCCGGTCAGTCAGAGCCTCAATCATGTCCTAACTCTGGATCTGTGTACTTTCCTCAGCGTCTTCCACCAATCATGAGCCGGTTCGTCCCCTTCGCTGCCGTTGCTGCTGCCAACTGTATCAACATCCCCTTCATGAGGCAGAGGTAACAAGAGCTACAGTATACTGTACACCACTGTTTCCCAAACAGTGGGTCAGGACCCATCTTTGGGTCGTGGATCAATTTTTATGGGTTGCGAGTAAATCTCTCTTTTCCGTTTCCTACATAATAGAAAAAAAACATATATTACATATTATTTTTTAATATTTTTTGTCCCTCTGCCTTGCTTTGTGTGTTGGTCACAGAGAGCTGAAGTATGGCATCCCCGTGACTGATGAGAATGGGAACCGCTTGGGAGAGTCTCCCCAGGCTGCCAAGCAGGCCATCGTACAAGTGGTGGTGTCTCGTATCGGCATGGCAGTGCCAGCTATGGGTAATGGCAGTATTTGTGTCTGTGGGTGTGCGTGTGACAGTCACAGAGTGTACTTCCACGCTCTGTGTGGAAGTACATTTGTTTACATTCATAACCACTTTTAACCCTGGTGTCCCATATTTGGGCATGTCATTATATTTTCAAAAACATTTTGATAATAGAAATTGGCTAGAAATAGGTTTTGAGTACATTTGAAAAAAGAAAGGCAGGAGCACTATCGTTGGATACTTTGTTGACCGGAGACCCCTAGGGATCCTATACTAGGCCCCCTCCTTTTCCCCCCTCTATACAAAATATATTGGGTGAAAATAGCAGATCTATAAGCTCACAAAGTTTCACATTGTGAACTTGTACATCTGCCGCCAGGATGCTATGGTTCATTTGGTTCATTTTGAAAACAAATGAAAATGTGGATTTCTATTTCAAATTATTATTATTTAGATCAGTGGTTCTCAAAGAGGGGTCCTTGAGGGGGTTCCAGCGGGGGGGTTCCCAGCTAAATGACTGGTAACTCTGAGAGTGCACAAACGGTCCATTTGGTTCCATTTGTGCATGTTCAGAGTTATGTGGCCTATAATGCATAGTAAACTGGGGGTCCTTGAAATTAATACGTTTTGAGAATCACTGATTTAGATTTGTATTTCATTCATGAATCAGACCCTCTCTGATGGTTGTTGTTCTGTCCACAGCCATCCCCCCGGTCATCATGAATGCCCTGGAGCAGAAAGCCTTCATGAAGGTAACGCCACCTAGTGGTGTCACTGTGTCACTAGGCCTGTCACGATCATTACATTGTCGCCTGATCGCAATTATTTGAGATAATCGCAATTATTTTTGCATGATTGTCAGAATCGTGTGATGAAATGAAACATTTTTCAAAGCCAAACAGAAATTATTATTTATATGTTCCAGTGTTCAATGCCAAAAAAAAATTGTTAAGTAATATGTCATGATCGTGACAGCCCTGTGTGTCACTACTGTCACCACATTCCATCAAACGTTATCTTTGTGTTTAGAGGTTCGGGTAGATATGTTGTGTGCATCCATGTACTGTATAGATAATGCGTGCAAAACAAAGCATTCAAACTATAGAAAAAAGAAATTTGAGTTTGTTTCTACACCACATGACAGATGTGAGTTACGTGTCAAATGTTATGTTGGTTTCAGCGTTTCTGTTTAACTTGTCTTCATTTTTTGCACTTTAGCGGTTCCCAGTTCTAAACGCTCCGGTTCAGGTGGGACTGGTAGGTCTATGGTAAGTACACTATATGTATTCTTATATGTATATTCTTAATGATCTTTGATGGTGTGAAGTTACAGTAGATTAAAGTTCCTGTAAGGTAAATGGAGGCGATCCACACAAAGCTTACATGTGACGTATTTGTTTTGCAGCCTGGTGTTTGCCACTCCGCTCTGCTGTGCACTGTTCCCTCAGAAGAGGTAAGGTCACTTAACATCCAGAGTTCACCACTGACCACAGTCACGCAGCAACATGATGTGAATACGGTCCATTGCACATAAAGCCTCAACTAAACTGTGTTAATGGAGCATTGTATAATGACAACATTACACGAGAGGGTGTGCTTTACTGGCATTTATTGCCACTTCATTGATGCTTACAGAACTTGGCACTTGCCTCAGTCCTGACCACATCACAGTAGCACCAGTAATGACGGTAAAGCACACCCACTCGTGTAATATTGTGATAATACAATGCACAATTAGTTGGTACACAAGTTAGATGAGGCTTTATGGGCAATAAAATTGACCATATAAACACACGGCAGCCATCTTGCTCTGTCAATGTGGTCATTATTGCCAATTAGTGATGCTTACAGAATGTAAGCCTGAATTTGGGGCAAGCACCTCGGTCCTAACCACACCGCTGATTGTACAATAATGACGATACTGTACAATGGTTACCAACAAAATAGAAGATAATATCAAAATGTATGAATATGTGGGGCAGTATCAAAATAAAATAAAAATACATGGAGTCTGACTATTACATGTAAAATAGTCGTGTGAGTAGACGCCCTTGTGAAGAAACCTAGTTTACTACTCCAGCAAGTAGGCCGACCCGTAGTAACATCCTAGAAAGAGATTCCTAGTCCCTGTTGATTGAACTGTAGATTTTGTTGACCAAAATCTTATGATATTTAGTTGACTAAAACTAAAACTTTTCAGATGACTAAAATATGACAAAAATAAATGGAATTTTATTCCAGTTTTAAATATACAACTAAATCAATATTTGCTGTCAAAATTAACACTGCTGTTAAAACCGATTATGATTCCGAGTTCACAACCCAGCCTGGCCAGTGTGTGTCAAAGTGTCCCTGAGCAAGACACATTCCGCCCGGTGCAAGGCGGCGCTAACTGGCAGCGCACTTGTCATTGCTTGTCATTTCCTCACTATTTTAGACGGCACAATGCTCAACGCATTAACAGGTCACTATCAAATCCGTCACTCCTGACGCACGACTGTGCAGCTATCCATCAAGTGGTTTAAAAACAACCTAGAACTCAGAGTGAGCATATGATTATTACGTTTATATGTGAAGATATCACAGATATCTGTCGGACATGAGGAAATATTAAGCTACGGGAGGAAGACGTGAATGTTTGAGCAGCAGCACAGCACCTGGTCCGTTTCAACCAAAATCCATCCGAATTCAACATAATAACACTAATTTTCAGCATGGTAGAGGACACTTCTGAGAGACTCTGCATCAATGTAAAAATAATAATAATGATCTGTGCCAGATTTAATATATTGCATAGGATGAGTGCCCGCTTTCTTTGCACAGAGACAGGCGGTGAGGAGAGAGGGAAGGACGAGAAAGTGGGGCCTAAAATGTGTATTATTATAACTATACTAAACTGCCTTGCTTGCTCAATCTTGAAACTATATATCTGCTGAATTTATTTTACATGCACAGATCTATTTACGTCCGCAAACTGCGTACACATTTTTAAGCTAGTAGCATCAATGACTATTGTCTAGTTGACCAATCGAAGTGCCAATCGGTTGGAACGGCCTGTTCTTATTGTAATACATAATGTATGTGTTTTGTTATTGCAGCTCCATGGCAGTGAGCAGCCTGGAAGCAGAGCTGCAGGACAAGATACGAGAATCCAGTCCTAACACTACCACAGTCTACTTTAACAAGGGTCTGTAGGACCACACACACACACGCACACACATTCTCCAGTACTCCTTGCTGGTTGACCTATACTAAACAGGCAATGCTACTACACGTTAAAATCCTCAGTGATCATTGCAATAAATAAAGTTGCAAATGGATAGATTAACACTGATGATTTTACTGTGTGTACTGTAGCTTTGTGGGTGCAATTGAAAGGGAAAACAATGTATTTATGCATACTTTTTTATGTATTTGTGTACTTTATTTTCTTTTTTTTAATGATTTACATAGAGCTGCTCCAAATATAATGGGTGAGAATAATGGTGGGTGAGTGTCAAGGTTCCTTTCTTTCTTATTTGGCTGAAGTGGTGGAATTGATAAATTGAAGTATTTAGGTAACAAAAGGCTGCAATACTAACAGAAAATAACTGTCCTCTTATTTCCGTTTTCTTCTGTTTGTTTAGTTTTTTTGTTACAAATGCTTATTGACTAGCAGCTCTGATGGTTACGCATAGCCCCATCTGTGACCTTTCCCATCCTTGTAGCTCAGCACTCGGCGTTACCATCCACAATTGGGGGTGCCAGGCGAATAACGGTATTTTTTTAACCTAATTTCCAATGGTCGTAACACCAATTGAAAGGTATTGACATGTTCCTACTGACGTCTGTAGTAAAAACGGGGTCGTAAAATGATATTCTGTGAAAACAACTGTAATTTTACACAGAAGTACACTCTGCTGCTGCTCAGAAATGGGGGAGGTCACAGATGGGGCTGATGGCTACTACGTTACACGCACCACCATCTTATGAGAACGCGTTTCATTCAGGTTTGTTTTCTACTCTTTTGAGGAGAGAAAACTAATTGTTCTCTCAGACAAACAAGCTACAGTATATTTTAAGGTCAGAGGAAGTTCAAACTGAGGCTGAATGTAATCCAATCTGCCATGTACTGTAGAGCACTGTTTCCCAAACAGTGGGTCGGGACCCATTTGTGGGTCGCAAACATATTTTATGGGTCGCAAGTAAATATCCACTTTTTCTTTTTTTCATTTCCTATAATTTGTTATTTATTTCAAAAGATTCATGAAAAAGAAAGAAGGAAAATCAAAACATTTCTGAGATAACAATATATAACAACATGAAAAAAACTTAAGGAGTAGCCTAGTGAAAATAGCTACAAGCTAACAACGTGTCGCACTGCGACACTGCGACACGTTGTTAGCTTCAAATTCCCCTTTTGGGTCTCGAGCTAAAACGTTTGGGAACCAGATCTCACCTCACCCCAGGGTCGTTCTTTCTAAAACATTACACCATACAGTATTGATGCTTTATACTTGGCTGTGAAGCACTTAGTATATTATGTTACAATCTTGTAGAGCCTGACTGATGCCAGATTTCTGGGTCCGATTCTGATCCTAGATCAACGATTTACCAATGTTTGTTTTTTTTACCAAAGTGCAAAATCATGAATCATCATCAGTTTGAAAACCTTTAGATGTGGTTAAAGTTTCTATTTGAGGACATTTAAACCCTGTACATACTCTGTTGACAGGGGTCCCCCAGGTGTCTGTACTTTTGTTTCCTTTACACCAAATCTGATTGCCTTGTGAGCTTGTAGATCTGCTATTTTTCGCTGAATGTTCACCTATTATGACATGCCTAGAATAGGGATGTCATAAGGGTTCATGGGGTTAGCCTTTAGGCAAACAATGAACAAGCAAACAAGAACAGTAAATATAAAATTCACATACTGAACTTTATTTTATTTGACCACTTATTTAGCCCATATTCACAGTCTTTCCAATCTATAAGCTCACTGCAGGTCCCTCCGGTGGGAGATCGGCCGTGGCTGTTCATCGTTGTGAGCTTGCCGATCTGCTGTTTTTTTTTATTTCTTTGAAAACTTGAGCAGCATTTTTGAGAGCATTTTTTACCTATAATAACATGCCCAAAATACAGACACCAGGTTGAAAGTGGTTACAAATTGGGACGCAACAGCTGCATAATTGCTGATATACCGATGTCTTCAAAGAAGTCAATAATGGCCGATTCTGTATATTTGGCCAGACCGATGGAGTACATCAGTCAGGCTCTGCAATCTTGCTTTTTTTGTCTGGAATAGCACTGAGATCACTTCCACCATGTAGTAGGGCTGGGCAGTTAAGCAAATCTATATAGAATCCAAACCCTTTAGAACCAATAACTGACTTAAAGGGATACTTCACTCTCGGGCCGGGGACACATTTAAAAATAAATGAAAAATGTTATGGAAAATTCATGGCCCCCTCACGCATTAGTAGGACACTCTAATGCGTGAGGGGGCCATGAATTTTCCATAACTTTTTTCATTTATTTTTAATATTTTTTTTAAATGTGTCCCCGGCCCTAAAGTGAAGTATCCCTTTAATCTTGCTCATGTAGGTTAATCGAATAATGGAGAAGCAGTATGTATTATGAATCAACAAATCGACACAAAAAAAACTGTTTTGTTTTATAATCAACAAAATCTATTAGTCTGATTAAACACAATGGTGGTGTGTGTAAAAAAAAAATCTATTTTTGCAATTCTTTTTAATAATTGTTCATTAATCGTAATTGAGGCAAAAGTTTGAAATAATCGTGATAATGATTTGAATTCATATCGCCCAGCCCAAACATGGAGTCCTATTGTGTGGTGACATTTTATGAGCACAATATAGACTTGACTCAACTTAACTTAGCATCTTAACTTCACCACTGCCCTTTGAAGTGTACTTAATCCCTTTATTATGCGACCATGTTACTGACTTACTTATGTTACTATCGTACATAATGAGGTGCTACATATACAGTATATATTTGTGGTAAACAAAACCTGTAGAAAGGCAACGGCACTGCAAGAAGCACTCCTAGCACGCAAAGCACATCCATAGTATGTGGCTGCTTGTACCTGTATGAGCGAATGACAAATCAACCCCTCTTGATTCTGGAGCGTAGACGTTAATGTGCTGTAGTCATGATGGTGGAAGAACTGTCAGTGGCACTTTTCAAGGCCTTCATTGTTTGAGATGCAAAATGATGTAGGATTGTTATGAAAAACCATCTTAAACCATTAAGTAATTACAAACATACATTTGAAATAAAACCTAAAATGTACTGCAATTTGCATTGCAGCTTTGAAATTATACTGCAATTCGTCATTGGTTTTGTTCAAGTTAAAAAGCTTTGTGATTGTTGTTGATGATTGTGTGGTGGTGGTATTATCAGAGAATGTACCTTGTTGTAATCTAAAAGAGAAATTGCTGTAAAAGGTTCTGTTGACTTTGCCCATTCATATTACAAAGATCAAGATGTTGTTTTAAGCACAGAGATATGCAGACCAGAGATAACAATATATCGCAAACTAGATGATGTAACAAAGCCGAAATGCAAAATATATATTAGACAACCAGTAATAGGTTGTAGCATCAGGTTGTAGCATCTCTGATCAAATTCGCTTGATGTTCACTGTTGATGACAAGTTCTAAATGTATGGTTGTCCAAATGTATGGTTGTCCATGATAGAAATAGTGATGGTGGTATATTTTAAGTAATTTGTCAGCAGAACTTAACAGTGTACAGAGTGTAAGATTCCTTATATTTTTCTGGGCTGTACAGTATATGACTATATATGACAATACTTAAAAGAAATGCTTGAGATACTTAAGGTTTATCCACCTGTTTCCTAGGCTGTGTTTTCCACTTCCTGTCGATTTGATCCAATGAAATCCATTGAAACTGGTCAGATGACCAATGATATCCAATGAAATCGACAGGAAGTGGAAAACACACAGCCTAGGAAACAGGTGAATAGGAGAAGTTCAGAGACTGCCCTCTGTAGTTGTGTATCCAGCAGATGGCACCAGAGAACAATCCTACCAGCTGCCTGTCTTTACAGACCTCCCTGCCCTAGGCTTTTATACATGCAAAGAATGTGTGCAATATTTTCAGTGTAGATGAGTGTGCTTCTCTCAAGTTTGGGGTGATTTGTTTGTTTTGGTGGGTGGGTGGGTGTGGTATTGAGATAGCAATACCACATTGCATAGAATATTACCAGTTCTGTGTCCGTGATATTTATGTGAAGTGGTGTTACATTTGTCTGTCAACTTTTACCAAGCCACCTTAACCCCTTTTTTTTAACCCTTCATACAAAAGGTATGCCCACAAAACCACATCATTTTGTATGCTTTCCCCTCCATTTGATGTTTTCCACTTTGTCGTGGATTTATAGTACACCAATTGTGGACCGAAAGGAACCGTACTGTAATATAATCCAGTGTTGATGAATGAATCTTACACAGACACTTACTGAAATTAGTTTACATATAGCCCTGCTTCTTTTCAGCTACAGGTTTATTTTTATTCTTATCCTAGTATATAAGCACCACAACTGGCACAATTCAGATGTACACTTTACTGTTGCATCGGTGTGAGTGGTTATCTGTCATTTTGACAGTGTCTCGTGGGAACATAGTGATTTGTTTCTGTTTGAGTGCCCATACTTTCAAGTGCTCATGTCAGTCATTATGATCACAAGCACTGCGGGGCAGTGTTGGCTAGTAACTACATCATTACGCCATGCTGTAATTTTGAACTCGCACTCGTTTCATTCTTGGCTTGGAGTGCAGACAATACCCCGATCTACAAGCTCACTATGTGTCAAAGAACGCGCCACGTTGAGTTTGTAGATCAGCTATATTCGGCTCACGACACCGGCTCGCAACCAACTATGAATCAGGCTTAAAAGTAAATTCATTGACAACACTCAGCAAACGGTAGTGCAAATAGTTGGACTCTGTCAGGTACACCTGTTTTATGAGTTTATTTCTCTCTGTGTATAACCCTTGTTACTGTCCATTATGTTGTGGGTGAAACTGCACTATAACCTTTGATGTGCTGCTGTAGGAATTGCTAGAATATGTATTGCTATTAAAAGATTGGGGGTGTTATTTTTTAAACGTGCTTTGGAAATGAATGTTGTGCTCCATGTACTACGGTGAAATATGTCACTCCTTTTTGTCAGTTAATTATTTCACAATCATTTAGTTGAGTCTGAGAGTCTCAATTGATGTTTTAATGCTCCTTTTGTTTGGGGGGAATTTATGGCACAAAAATGTCAAGAACAAAGCTAAAGGGATTATAATAAGGCTGTTAATGCGTTTTAAGCTTGACTGTACGGTGCCATCTGAACATGTTGCACCCAGTTATGAAAATGAAGAGCCAAAAGATGAAGGATTAGAAATGAACTGGGTCGTGGGTAAAGATATGTATAGCTTTTAAACTTTCTGCTTCAGCTTTATTTTACAGAAATCTGCCAGAGATTTACTAATGCTTTAACCTGTTTTGTTTATGCATAGCTGTGGTTCACAACCTTTTCAGTGTCGACGTGTAAGCAAGACACGCAGACCCCAATTTGCACTAAATTGGTCATTGCTAAATATCAACTTTAATCGGAACAGAAAAAAAGTCAGATGCAAAGCAGCTCATTATCTAATTATGAATCGGTCCCAATGAGCAGAACAAAATTCTAATATTTTTTGATCAGTGATTTTTCTCCATTTGATCAAAATAGTGTTCCTGAACCTACTCCATGTTACACTGAACACTGGGGATCTACAGCAGACTGGTTGAGAACCACTAGCTCATCTATGACATAGCTTTTTCCCATCTTAGAACATTTGCACACTAAAGGCACAAATATGACAATCCATGTTATCACAATGTCGGTGTGTTCAGTCAGTATTGGTGCACAATAGTTGTCCTGCTCTGTTTTGTACTGTGTTGAAGGATGTTTCCTTTTCATGAAATGTATTTCCTCCGAGCAACTGAATAAAGTACAACTGAAATATTTCAAACCGTTGCCTCTGCCGTCTTCATGAAGTATGTAATCTGAAGGTTATATAGTGCTGTGACAATGAAGTTCCCTCCAACCATGGGTTCCCACTGCAAAATTACAATGTAAATGTTGAATGTATGTATTGATTTTACATAATTCTGAACTTTTTGTAGCAAACAAAGGCTTATGTAAAATTTTCCCAACCGTTTTGTACCTCAAACCTGTTTATAAACCACTGACACACCAGAGATAAAGAAGATATTAGTGACAACTTAATCTGGGAACCCATCGTCAAATAAAAAGGAAAAACAGCGCCCTCTGCTGTTTTTCACTTTTGCATTTTACTCTGGGGGGGGGGGGGGGGGCATTAATTGGCCCCATGCTCACTGGAAACCGGGGTTTGGACATGCCTTCAGCCCTCATTTCCGGTGGTGCGCCTATGTTTTCATTCCCACTAACAATATTTCTCCACGGAACACTAACACCATTTCTCCCAAAGAACATGGATCGTTTTGGTTATAAACCCACTTGTTTCTATGACGAAAGAACAAGTTAAAATGTGAATATCTTTCAACACGGCTCCCGACAGATTCAAGCGCGCAGCTCTGAATCGGGGGCCTATTTCACGAAAGCAGAATTAGGGGTTAAGCCTGGATTTAACACCTATCCTGGCTTAATTTAGCCAGGATTAGCGATGAATCGGTTTCATAAAAGCTGAATTATCTTGCCAGATTAGTTTAGCCAGAGCACCCTGGATCCATGACTCGAAGATTTACACAATCCTACTTTAGTTACCATGGAAATGTATCTGTGAAGTTAACCGGGTAGGGACCAGGCTAACAGCCAAGCTTACTTAATCCAGTGCCTTGTTCTTCAAGTTTTTCCACAGTTAATTCAACACATGTGTTTGTATATGGACTCATTTTAATGACCCTGCATTCAAATAAAATGAAATAAATACAATAAGATATAATCAATTTAATGATATTACTGAAATAGAGTGTGACCATGAATCATAATTGTTTCACAATGACTCATGTGATATGTCATTGTCACTCTGTTAACACTATAGTTCATATTGTTGTTAGATGTTTGATAATATATTACAGATTTTTTTTAATACTATAAAACATTTCTATATATATATATATATATATATATATATATATATATATATATATATATATATATATATATATATATATATATATATACACACACACACACACACACACAAATTATTAGTTACGGGTTTAAAAGACCCTCTTCACTGTACAATGTAAGTCAATGAGGAGCATATTTTAAATTATCAATTTCTAGTCAATGGAGAAATTATTTTTGATTTCTTGTCCACCTTTGAGTTACATGATGATGGCAAGGTAACTACACAACCCAAACCACCTATACCTTGAGTCTTGGGACTCAAGACCCAAAAGAGAAATTTGATGTCTCCCCGGGAGCCAGGACCCAAGCCTCAGCACCAGGTTTCCATGTTCAAGTCCCAGACCTACGGTAGTTGATTATGAAATTGCTGTGAATTTGTTAACATAAAAAAACTACTAAGTCATTGACTGAGTAATGGTGTAGTAATACTCAGTCTTTCAGCAGAGTTTCCATTGTCAAGTTTTGCAGCTAAACTACAAAAGAACAACTCAAGAGCATTCAAAGGCAAAAGCAGGGTCGAGCAGGGGCCTGTTCCTCAAAAGGTGAGCTAAAGCCTGGCTTTTCCACCTATCCTGGCTTAATTTAGCCAGGATTAGAGCTGAGTCGGTTCCTCAAAAGGTGAATTATCTTGAAGATTAGTTTAGCCAGTTCACCCTGGCTAAGTTTAGCCTCATCCGATTCCTCAAAAGAGAATTGAAGCAAGCCGCTTAGTTACCATGGCAATTTAGCTGTGAAGTTAGCCTGGTCAGGAGCAGGCTAACAGCCAAGCTTAATTAATCCAGTGCCTTGTTCTTCAAGTTTTTCCACAGTTAATTCAAAACATGTGTTTGTATATGGACTCATTTTAATGACCCTGCATTCAAATAAAATGAAATAAATACAATAAGATATAATCAAATTAATTACTGAAATAGTGCGTGACCATGAATCATAATCATAATTGTTTCACAATGACTCATGTGATATGTAATTGTCACTCTGTTATAGTTAACACTATAGTTCATCTTGTTGTTAGATGTTTGATAATATATTACATTTTTATTTAATATTATAAAAAATGTCTGACACATACATACACACACATATACCCGTAACTAATAATTCATATATATATGTATATATATATATATATATATATATATATATATATATAAATGATTAGTTACGGGTTTAAAGGAGCCTCTTTGTAAGTCAATGAGGAGCATATTTTAAATTATCAATTTCTAGTCAATGGAGAAATTATTTTTTATTTCTTGTCCACCTTTGGAGTTACATCATGATGGCAAGGTAACTACACAACCCAAACCTCTACCAAAGTGGTCTTGCAAATGTGGGGTTATTTATTGCGTGTCTCGTCCCGTCCCGTCCCCCCCGCTCATCCCGTCACGGCCCCCTGTCGTGGTCGTGGTTTCTTCTCACACTACTAGGGCAGCTGGCGGTTCCGCGCGCCGCGCAAGGTGCCCTTTTTTTTTTACTTGAGCACCTGCCCCTCAAAATGTCTGTGCACGCCACTGCTCAAACACACACACACACACACACACACACACACACACACACACACACACACACACACACACACACACACACACACACTGTGTGTGCTTGCAATACTTTGCCATGCTTTCTCCCTGGATCTATTTATTGCGGTCGCGTTTCCTTTCTTGCTTAAATACATTTTACTTCCTTGTATGATTTCATGAGCTGCTGCAGTGCTGCTATTCAGCCACAGAGAAGAACGCTGCTCTGGTTTTGGACTCCGTGATTGGTCAAGTTCAAGGAATCTGCGCTCGAGTTCATGGTCTTTTATAGAAATACGTCGCCTGCGAATCGCCGCCCATTCAGCCTGGCTTCATTATCCTGGCTGGACACAGCTTGGCTTGACATAGCCTAGCTCGACAAAGTTGCTCCTTTTCAGCCTGGCTTGGCGTCTGAGGAACGGAATAAACGAGGCTTTTCGGACCCGACTTTGTCAAGCCTGGATTTGGCTTAAGGCCAGGCTTTTTTAATTCACCTTTTGAGGAACAGGCCCCAGGAAAGTTACATAATGAAGCTTTAAATGCTGGAGTATTTCAACTTTACTAACTGAAGGCTAACACAAAATAACGCTTCAAGAGTACAAGGAGACATAATGTGAGTGGCTGAGAGATGGTGTAGTGGTCTATAACACCTGCTGAGAGATGGAGTAATTGGATAGTGATCAGACTCTCGGCACAGAGATTCCATGTTCAAATCCCAGTCGTCCCATATTTCAATGTTGTAGAACTTTGAAATTTTGAAGGCCAAAATACAAAAAAGCTAGTCAAAAGTAGGCAGATTGAAGTTCATCCATGATGGTCGACAGATCCAGACTGCACTAGCGATGTGTTTACATTCGACCGCATGGCTCATTTGCAGAAGACGTTACCATATAGATTTTATCCCACTGTTGAGGGTTAGGGTTATGTTTTATATATTTTGTTTAAGACTTACAGTAGGCTGCCTTGCCCCACTGGAATACAGTGACTGATATGAATTAATAACTGGACCATACGTAAAATGAAGAATACCTTGTGATGTCAGTGACATTTTATTACAAATGAAAATAAAAATAAGAAACAGTGCAGTAACAATACGTTTTCGTATAGCAGCAAAATCGGCAAGACACACCATCTCCCTTTTACTTCCCGTATCTGCATAGACTCGCGTCTCGCGTAGCTTTCTACAAGATGTGGGCGGACACCAACCTGCTTCCGGTCTCCTAAAAAGGCGTCCGCCCACTTCACGCAGATAGCTACGCGAGACGCGAGACTATGCAGATACGGGAAGAGATGGTGTGTCTTGCCGGTTTTGGTGGGGAGAGTCTTGTTTTTGGGCGGTGAAACCGCCCCTATATGTGAGGTTTGGACATCGACATCCATTGCACCCCCCCAACCCTGCGCTGTGATTGGCCACCAGTGTACCCCCCTAACCCTGCACCGTGATTGGCCAATCACAGTCTATTCAGGACTGTGATTGGCTAGTGAAACATGACACATGACAAAAATATGCACTTTTAAGTTAGGGGTGTACAATGGTTGGTCCACAATATTACTTTTCTTTAAGTGAACTTCCATCACTGTGATGACCACTGTGACCACACCGCCCACTTCACACTGGGTGTGATTTTTTTTGCTATTTCTGCTGAATCAGCTGTTTTTGATTAAAGTCAGCTGCGTTGCAAAAATACTATCAAAAAAGTCCGTATGACATCCATACAACGTCCAAGAAGAGGTAGACCTCAGAAAAATGTTATTATTAAATATGGCTCTTTTGTTGCTACCTTTAACTTTTTAATGGATCCTATGTAAGTAAAGCCAGATAAAAGTGTCAAACTCCCAAAATCCACCAGAATACTGGAAATTACATCTACTCTACTCTACTAAATTTCCTGGGGGGGGGACCCCCAGCGTGGTCAAGAGCCCCCCTCCCGGAAAAAAATCTCCTGTTATCGGACGGTCTGAGGTTGGCAGGTGTGGTCTTTGTGCAACTTGAATTATGGATTTTTTATTGCATTTTAAGTTTTAGATGGCTTTTCCCAACCCCGTAGTCTAAGTGAACGGTGAACACCAGTGATATTGTAAGTTTATTAAGTGGAATTCATAATTCATAATTGTCAATTATTGTTTCCCCCCTTCCTATAAATGTAAGTTTTAGATTCATCACGCACAAACCTTACATTTCCCCACCAACATAGAAAGAATGCTATCAGTAATGTATCTACATAATGTACTGTATATACACAATAAAAATATGCTATGAATAATTATGTTGTCAGTGCTGTTTATAATTAAGCCCTGCATTGACTTTTTTCAGCCAGCAGGTGTTGCGGCAACAACATTGATTGATTGATGTAGTTTATTTAGTAAGACATGAGAATAGTACATGACAGTACATAACAGTACATGGAAGTACAAATTCACAATACAAGGTCTACTAAACTGGAACTCTCATTAAGCACTGAGCTTGTTTAAGATGAGAACCCCATGCACACAAATCATGATGACATATAAGAGGCAGATAGATATACACAATACTATACAGAATGTCATACAATCAGCTTTCAGGTTACTGGTATGAAGAGAGAAAAAAAAAATATATATACAAAAGAGGAAAATGAAGGGAGGGGGGGGGTAGGTTAAGACTTAGACAGGGGCCATTTTCGAATTGCAGACATGAGACCAAAATACTTGATAGTCACGTGACTTTTTGCCTTTTGTTGTCAAATGCATTTATATTAAAAAATAATAATAATAATAATAATACCAGCTAATGTCCCTGCCCCGGTTGACATCCTTGTTTTTAACTATATTAGTCCATGGGCCCAGGCCAGAATTTTCACTAATCAGGGACACTCAAGGTGGCAAACTCTAGTTTGGTATTTTTAAAAGGTCTATATATCTAGATAATATTTCAACATGATAGCCCTTCCCAAGTAGTAGCTTTAGTGCCAGTTATCAGCCTTCAATGACACCAACCATAGTTCCAAAGAATGAAAAAAATCTCTAACTTTTTTTTAATAGAACATGTCATACAGAGGGAAAAAAAACATTATTCAATCTCTTTCATTCACTTATTTAACCACATGAACCTTAGCATGCCTATTCTGGGGCGAACATTCAGCAAATGGCATGTCTACAATCTCACAACACCTCAGGCCAAGGAAACACCTTTGCCCTACATTTTTCACATATGCCTTTTAGAGCGCCACCAGGAGGCTGAGTTTTGTAAAACATTTTTTTTGCTCTTACTCCTTCAGATTCTGTCCAAAAATCACGCAAATCGGTACACAGTATGTTAGTCCATGGGCCAGACCAGAAGTCAGGGACACGAAAGGTGTCAAAATCTCTTTGGCACCATTTTGTTTGTAGGGTTCATTTAAGTACTTTGAAACATGATAGCCTTTTCAAATGAGTAGCTTTAATACTTTTTAGGATATTCATTTTTTTGCCATTATCTCCTCACATTATCTGCTAAATAGTCCTGTACCTGGCCTATAGACCCGTTCGCAATTTGGTGGTAGGAGAATTTCTCACTTGAACAATGGGTACCTAGACATGAAAAATCACAGAGGTGCTCGTCCGCCATAGTGCCACGAATGGCGCAATGGCCAAATCAAATATGGCTGCCATCGGCTATGATGAAAATCCAGCTTCTTTGTTTCTGAGTGTATATGTTACAGGGAAATTGGCATTCCAGGGAAATTGAAAGGGGTACGCTTGTTTTCACCGCCCCTCAGGCAATTCTGTAGAATCAACGCTAGAGGGCAATGCAAGCCAGACATGAGCCCCACACCACACACGCACGCATGCACACGCGCACAAACGAGCACGCACACACGCATGCGCACACGCGCACGCACATACACACACACACACACACCCGCGAACAGCCTTATTCCATGCAGTTGAAGCACAAGGGGGCGGGCCTGGCGGGCTATGTTAGTGCAGTGAGTGGCACTTGGGGCAAACGCAGTCCCCACAACATCATTTACGATTCTGTGCCTATCGGTACATAACTCGGACGGCGCTTTAGTCGACTAGCAGACCATCGGCCGGTCGTCGCGGGCACTCGCGCCTGGAGGCGCTCGGCGCGACTCCTCGGCGACTCCTCGGCCTCAAGGCCTCCGTCATGGTCCAAAACTATACTTTATCAGCGAAAAAAAAGTAGTCCGCGGTTGTTTGAAAAAGTAATGTTCCAAGCGGGAGTCAAACCCAGGCTCCCAGTGGTAGTGGGTGGGGAGTCCAATGATTATCGAAGTGCGCCACTGAGGCCTGTACTAGTGGTGTAAAGTAAAAAAGTAGATTTACTCAAGTAAAATTTTGAGGTATTCGTACTTTACTTGAGTATTCTCTCATATTATCCATTGTATTTTCAGCGCTCCTCAGCGTTCCCCTAGCGTAGCTTCCTGGTTGCTATGTTGTTGTTGTGGTCGTCGTCCTCGCATCAAAGCCCCGCCTCGCAGCACCGCCCGCGCCTATAAAACAAGCGCTCCCCTTTCAATTTCCCTGGAATGCCAATTTCCATGTGACATATATACACATGCAATACCTCCATTTTCACTAATTGGGGGTGGGGAATTCATTTCTGATATTATGACCACTTTGGGTGATGTTGACCTTGAAAGGTCCTTGGCCATAACTTGGCCATTGTTAGGACTAAAAACAGGTGCAATAAGACTAATTCAACTAATTCTGACATTCATAATTCCTTTCTGATATTGTTTTGACCATTAAGGAGCATCTTGTCATTGAAATATCAAAGTCAATGTCATTTTTCAATAACTCAGTTACTCAATAATTGTGTTCTTCAAAATCAATTTCATTGTATTTTTTTTCAATAATGATTTGTTTTATTTATAACAAAAGACATACACATGAGACATATAACAATTATAAATATCCCCCCTAACTTTTATTTTAATTTGGAAATGAGCAAATAAGAATGTTATAGACCTACAAAATGAAATACAAATAAAATCATAACACAAAATCAAGCTAGAAAGCACAAGTCTCCGCCAGGTCAGGTAGGTTATTATGGCCTCCTGGTAGCGCTATAACAGGCCAATGTGAAAAGGAGGGCATTTCTTCCTTGGCAAAGTGGGAATCTATGCGGAAAATGTAATGGAAATCGCATGCTGCGTTCAGGATTTGAGGCATTTTGTTCAAAACGAACCAATCGTGCAAACTTTGGCAGGTGTGTGTTTATGACGAGGAGCACCGACGGGATCGGTGTCTACGACATCATGTGTGTGTGTTGTGCCTTGGGATATTTAGCTATGTATGCACACTTCTCTGGGGCATGACATGATGTTTACTGGGTTGTACGTACAGTATGTCTAAAAAGAACAGGAGCACTCAAAAAATTTGGAGGAGAGGATTGCAATATCTCAGCTTGCGGTTTACTTCCGGGATGTGTGAAACGTAAAAATGATTAGTTACTTTACACCACTAACATGTGGAATACCTGACACCAAAAGTAAAGGAAGTTTATCACTGGTTTATTTGGAAAACTGGCCTGAAAAAGCATCTGTCAGGAATAACAAAGTGTATCGATATAACCTTTTATTCAGACCAAGGACCCTTTAGCTGAGAGAGAGATATTATATAACATTGTGCTGCAGATTTAACTTGTTTTCATAGACTTGTTTGACAGCACTGTCATCACTTTATATTTTTGCTTATGTGGCATTAAACCAGTTCAACCATCAGTACTTGGTCTGATCTTTTCCCCCCTCAACACCCAAAACTCTGAGCCGGAAATAGGCAGCCAGCCGATCTACAAGCTCATACAAGCTTGTTGTGCGCTTTCAGATCAGCTTATCTTTGGTGAATGTTCCCCCAGAATCTGGAAGCTAGGGGTCCAGGGGCCTGTTCCTCAAAAGGTGAATTAGAGCTAAAGCCTGGCTTTACCACCTATCCTGGCTTAATTTAGCCAGGATTAGAGCTGAATCGGTTCCACAAAAGCTGAATTATCTTGAAGATTAGTTTAGCCAGTTCACCCTGGCTAAGTTTAGCCTTATCCGATTCCACAAAAGAGAATTGAAGCAAGCCTACCTTAGTTACCATGGCAATTTAGCTGTGAAGTTAACCTGGTCAGGAGCAGGCTAACAGCCAAGCTTACTTAATCCAATTTGTTCTTCAAGTTTTTCCACAGTTAATTCAACACATGTGTTTGTATATGGACTCATTTGAATGACCCTGCATTCAAATAAAATGAAATCAATACAATAAGATATAATCAATGTAATTATATTACTGAAATAGTGTGTGACCATGAATCATAATTGTTTCACAATAACTCATGTGATATGTCATTGTCACTCTGTTAACACTGTTGTTCATGTTGTTAGATGTTTGATAATATATTACCAATTTTTGGGCGGTGAAACCGCCCCTATATGTGAGGTTTGGACATTTGCACCCCCCCAACCCTGCGCTGTGATTGGCCACCAGTGTACCCCCCTAACCCTGCACCGTGATTGGCCAATCACAGTCTATTCAGGACTGTGATTGGCTAGTGAAACATGACACATGTGCATAGCCCTATAAATAGGACTATGCAATTTTTTTAAGTTAAGGGTGTACAATGGTTGGTCCACAATATTACTTTTCTTTAAGTGAACTTCCATCACTGTGATGACCACTGTGACTACACCGCCCACTTCACACTGGGTGTGATTTTTTTTAAATATTATAAAAAATGTCTAACACATACATACATACATATATATATATATATATATATATACATACATATATTTAAATATATATATACATTATTAGTTACGGGTTTAAAGGAGCCTCTTTGTAAGTCAATAAGGAGCATATTTTAAATTATCAATTTCTAGTCAATGGAGAAATATTTTTTTATTTCTTGTCCACCTTTGGAGTTACATCATGATGGCAAGGTAACAACACAACCCAAATTTCTACCAAAGTGGTCTTGCAAATGTGGGGTTATTGCGTGTCTCGTCCCCCCCCCGCTCATCCCGTCGCGGTCAACCCCCCCGTCCCGTCCCGTCCGTACGTCCTGTTGCCCGTCCGTCGCGCGCGCACACACACACACACACACACACACACACACACACACACACACACACACACACACACACACACACACACACACACACACACACACACACACACAGTGTGCTTGCAATACTTTGCCACGCTTTCTCCCTGGATCTATTTATTGCGGTCGCGTTTCCTTTTCTGTTGATAACATGTTTCACTTCCTCATATGCTTGCATGAGCTGCTGCTGTTCGGCCACAGAGAAAAAAGCTGCTCGAGTTTTGTTCCCCGCTGCCATGATTGGTCAAGTTCAAGGAATCTGCGCTCGAGTTCATGGTCTTTTATAGAAATACGTTGCCGGTGAATCGCCGCCCATTCAGCCTGGCTTCATTATCCTGGCTGGACACAGCCTGGCTTGACATAGCCTAGCTCGACCACGTCGCTCCTTTTCAGCCTGGCTTGGCGTTCGAGGAACGGAATAAACTAGGCTTTTCGGACCCGAATTTGTCAAGCCTGGATTTGGCTTAAGGCCAGGCTTATTTAATTCACCTTTCGAGGAACAGGCCCCAGGACTCCCTGTTGAAGACCTCTGCTGTAGGGTTTGAGTCAGGGGTGTCCAACCTTCTTTTTTTTCTTCCAAAAGGGGCCGTATTTGACTGTATCTCCTGTCATACTGTATCTTTGGATTATAACAAAGTCACATAAATGCATCACATTATAACCATTTTATTTACCTACAGTGCAATATCCGTTTTTTTATTTATTTCATTTATTTGTCATAATTAGGTTCTATTATTTATGGGTGGTAGTCATTACTGCCAGGTTTTTTCTTATATTAGTTTTTAATATAATTTGGGCTTGCTGTTTTTGTGTTTTTCTTTGTTTATTCAGTTGTTAGTCATGGCTGCCAGTTCCCACCTGATGTTGTGTGGGAGTTCAGACTGCCCCAAACCGTACTGAATGACCGCTAGCTTACATAACGTCTTGAGACTAGGACTCACAGGTCTCACAGGACTAAGACATACAGGTCATCGGCTGTTTGTTTTCCAAAGAGGAAGATACGATCTCCCACCATGCAACAGCACATACTCAACGCCAGAGACGGTCCTTTCCCCTTGGGCTCGACCTTCTTCCAGGAGAAGCTCTCTGGACTGAATTTCCACAAAAAGTCTCGTTCCCAGCCTTTCACACCACCTACACCACCAAATATGTACAGCTCTCCATTGTAGGCAAAGGATACATGACCCATGCGTCCTTCTGGAAGAAGCTTTGCAGAAGGTGTGTTCAGCCAGCTGTTGGTCTCTGTGTCAAACACTCTGATGCTGTTGTAGTATTCCTGCCTCATCAAAGTAATCCCGCCCCCGAATATAAACATCTTTGTCCCGATGATGGTGGCAGAGTGCAACACTGAAGCAGGTGGCCGAGTGCCTCCGGTGTTAATTAAAGACCAGACCATCGTGGTGGTGTCCAACTTGTACATGTAGTTGGACACGTCATTAGTCCATCCATGTCCATCTCCTCCATGGAAATACATGACCTTTCCCAAGACACAGACTGAGTAGCTGTAATTCTCATCTGGAATAGTTCCAGAAACCTGTGGTTTGAAAAATCTATGGGTGTCGACATCAAAAGCGTGAAGCAGGTTGCGGTACTCACTTCTACCGTAGATGTAGATGATATCTTCTATCAGTACAGCTGTGTGGTAGTAACAAATAGAGGGAACCTCAGGGGGTCGTTCTCCTCTACCAGGTGTCACTGGGGGCAACTTCATCCAGCGTAAAGACACTGTGTTGAAGACCTGAACATCAATCTGATCCTTGTTGTTCTCGTCACTGTTCCTTCCAAAGTAGCACAGCTTGTGTCTCACCGCTACAGCAACAAAATCTTTCTTTGGTGATCCTTTCTGATGCAACGTCCATGACAACATTTTGAAAACGACAGCTAACGGTAAATTGAAGTAGAAACCTGTTGGTTTCCTGCTCTATAGAAGAATGAAGAGCTCAAGAGCCACAGAAAAGAAGAGCCAAATAAGTACTTTTAGATTCTAGAGCTGTTTTAGAATCTTGGTCAAAGGGGTCTTGAAGATATCAGTCTTGAAGGGATTATGTGGTAAAGCGTTGAGTCTTGGAGAACGAGATCTGTTGGAGATTCTTGGGATGGGTCGATTTAATCTGAACTCTCTCTGAGGCTGCAGTGCTTTTATCCTGCTGGCTAGTTTGCTTATGACATCCCGTTGAGTTACAGTATATCCATATATGGCCTCACAGTAGGTCAGTCATGCCCAAATATGGGCTCCCTGAGACAGACAGACAGACAGACAGACAGACAGACAGACAGACAGTTAAAAAGGGTACTCTGACAACGGCATGTAATTTCCTATTTGCATCGTTAAGATTTTGAACAATGGTTTAGAACAGTGGTTCTCAAAAATAGTAGTTATTCAAGCTCAGTAGGCTGGTACCCAAAGGGTATAAACCTTTATTTAATCAGTAGGCTGGTACCCAACGGGTATAAACCTTTATTTAATCAGACCCAACAGGTATAAACCTTTATTTAACTCTTTGACTGCCAGAGTATTTTCATAAAGTACTCCCCCAGTGCCAGCGATTTAGTTATTTTGTAATTTTTCTTTCAAATCGTTTCTCTGGCTGCGGTTTTAAACACACACGACAGATCGACCAGCAGAGAGCAGCAGATCGACACCTTGATCACTCGCTCACTCGCTCGACCCCCCCCCAAACAGGCTCAGACAGTCCAAGCGTCATAACCGGATGTGACGTTTCAGATCGTTAGAATACACGGAATGGACCGTTGGAATACATGACGACGATGGCTGTTCGTCATCCAGACTAGAGAGAGTGGATTAATATGCAGATTATTATATAAAGCGCGAGAACTGAACCCGATCACTCCCTGATGAAGACCATGACACTTGTGTGACGGCATAAAGTCCACCTACCACACAGATGGACTTTTGGTCAAATTGACCTTTTTTTCCTGCGTTATCATTGGCCACTGTCTCCCCTCGGGGCTCCACACGTCCTAACACCTTCTTCCCCACGCAGCGGGGATACCATAGTCTTATAAATATTATTTCAATCCCACTCACATCTCACAGGTATACTACGCTTCATTTGGCTTAGAGACAGAAAACTAAATCTGATATATAACTTCAGTTACACGTATTAACTTTTCAAAAAACAAAAAATACAAACATATACCACACACTGTAGGCCTACAGTAGTAGTCACTACAACACTCACTTCTACTGTACAGTATGTCACAGGAGCAATCCATATGAATTCAACAGTTAAAGCATTATTCCTTTTCACATTGGCAAAGTAATCACCGAAAATCATTATTCAATATACCAACAGTCACACAAAAGTTCTACATCCAGTCCAGTGCTTTTCTATTCCGTACATACAACATACCATCATGTCAACAAAATGTTTCCCTTAATACAACAGTCACAACAGGACTCCTAAAATAATGCTATACTATGGTATTATGAAAACATGGCATCTGTCTACCTAACATGCTATCTAAATTACATTTTAGCCTTTGCATAATCCTGCAAGGTCGTCAAGGCTAGGGCAAGTGCTACAGGCTTTTTAGACAAGTATACGTACAACCCATACAGTAAACAGATCCCGTCATGCCCCAGAGAAGTGTACATAGTTAATATCACAAGGTACAACACACACCTGAGGTCATAGGCGCCGATGCTGTGGGTGCTCCTTGTCTTAAACACACACCTGAGGTGGTGCTCAGGTGTGCACTGGGCGCTTCGCGTGACACCACGGCGTTCCGCCAGTTTTCTGAACAAACATATGTTGCTACCAGTGGTGTAAAGTAACTAAGTACATTTACTCAAGTACTGTACTTAAATACACTTTTGAGGAATTTTTACTTTACTGGAGTATTTCCAATTTGCAGTACTTTTACTTCTACTCAGGGGCAAATGTTGTACTTTTACTCTACTACAATTTTTTGAAAACTTTAGTTACTAGTTACTTTGTAGATTTTGATTATGATTACAAAACATACAGTAACCACTTCAACCCTATATACATTTCGGCCATTTGAAAATAGCCGATCTACAAGCTCGATCTACAAGCCGATCTACAAGCTCACAATGCGTCGCTTCGTGGCGCATTGTGAGCTTGTAGATCGGCATTCCTGTACAGTAGGCTACCCTTTGATTGTTTGTTATTCTGAAGGAAATGTGTTCAAACGCAACAGATTATTGAGAAACCATTACGCACGCTGCATGCGCTCAATGCTCAAATGGTAATAGGTAATTCATGTATATTCAGTTCCTGTTCCCCCACGTAGCAACCAGGAAACTACGCTAGGGGAACGCTGAACACGCGTTCACACGCACACGTGATAATAGTTATTGTCCATGACGGAGGCGCGCCGACTCAGCAGAGCTTGAGGCCGAGGAGGCGCGCCTCCAGGCGCGAGTGCCCGCGCTGACCGGCCGATGCTCTGCTAGTCGAATCAGCGCCGTCCGAGTTGTGAACCGATAGGGACAGAATAGTTATTTTCATGGATCACTGTGTGTGTGTGTGTGTGTGTGTGTGTGTGTGTGTGTGTGTGTGTGTATGTGTGTGTGTCAGGGAGAAACTAAAACAATGCGTGTGTGTGCGGGCGCGCGCGCATGCGTGCGCATGTGTGTGCAAACACACACACACACACACACACACACACACACACACACCCTCCCTCTAGTCTGGCTTGCATTGCCCTCTAGCGTTGGTTTTACAGAATTGCCTGAAAACAAGCGCTCCTTCTTCAATCTCCCTGGTTCTCCAATCTCCCTGTAACATGTACACTCAGAAACAAAGAAGTTGGATTTTCATCATAGCCGATGGCAGCCATATTTGATTTGGCCATTGCGCCATTCGTGGCACTATGGCGGACGAGCACCTCTGTGATTTTTCATGTCTAGGTACCCATTGTTCAAGTGAGAAATTCTCCTACCACCAAATTGCGAACGGGTCTATAGGCCAGGTACAGGACTACTGTGCAGATAATGTGGGGAGATAATGGCAAAACAAATTATATCCTAAAAAAGTATTAAAGCTACTCATTTGAAAAGGCTATCATGTTTCAAAGTACTTACTTAGTATATGGACCCTACAAACAAAATGGTGCCAAAGAGATTTTGCCACCTTTCGTGTCCCTGACTTCTGGTCTGGCCCATGGACTATATGGTTGACAATCATTTTAGCCTGCTTTACTTTATGTTCTTTATGGTAGTTAATGGAACCTCACTCTCTAGCATACCTGCCAACTCAGACCATCTGATAACAGGAGTTTTTTTTCCCAGGGGGGGGGGGGGGGGGGCTCTTGACCACGCTGGGGGTCCCCCCCAGGACAATTTTAACAGAGTAGATGTAATTTCCAGATTTTGCGAGTTTGACACTTTTATCAGGCTTTACTTACATAGGATCCATTAAAAAGTTAAAAGCAATAGCAATAAAAGAGCCATATTTAATAATAACATTTTGCTGGGGACCCCCTGGAACTACTTTAAATTCGCACCTCAACAAAGTTTTCAAAGGCTCCCGAGTCCCGACTCACACCTAGCGAATTAACATAGGAATAAGCTTAGATGCATATCAATTGTCCATTGTGTGACTTGCAGTGTAGGTCTTAAGCGACGTGCGCGTCACGTCATTGAAATAGAGTGCAAGAACATACCAAATGAGCATTGCATGCCTGCTGGCAAACCATAGATCCCAGTTTTGATCCCAGGCCTCAGCAATGTGTCAAAGTGTCCCTAAACAAGACACTTATAAGAATGGTTCACCCAAAAGATTACTTTGTTATTTTCTATCAATTACACACTCCATAAAGCCTTGAATTCATGGAGATTTTTTTTGTTTTTGACACATTCCTGAGCACAGACTCAGACATATTGGTTGGATGCATGTTATATAATAGGCTATCACATTGTAGATTAGTAGGCGATAATTCCAACATTCACTATACACTCCTCATGTTTAAGCCTAACTGAATTATATATTTATGTATATCAATTGTATATAAATTGTATATATTTTTGGACGACTTGTGCATTTAATTTGTCGGCAATACTTTGCCACGCTTTCTCCCTGGATCCATTTATTGCGGCCGTGTTTCCTTATTATACATTTTACTTGGGGACTCGAGCCCCAAAAGAGAAATTTGATGTCTCCCCGGGAGCCGGGACCCAAGCCTCAAGACGTGAGCTAAAAAGTTTAACCTTTTCCACCCCTATATTGATATACATTTGTCCGCGGACCCCCATCTGAAAATGTTTTGTGCCAGGGACCCCCAGAAGCAAAGATTTGAGTTAAAAATGTTCGCTTTAAAAATGTATATTTCAAAGATATGCACACATTTTCAAGATTTTCAAAAATATTAGATCTACAAGCTCATAGCGCGGCACTCGGTGCCGCGCAATGAGCTTGTAGATCTGCTATTTTTGAATAGCCAAAGCTAAGTGGTTAAAAATGATTGTGACACTATCAGTGGGGGATCTCGCCTGCCCTAAATGTAATTCCTGGGAACGCCACTGTTCCATGAGCTGCTGCAATGCTGCTGTTCAGCCACAGAGAAGAACGCTGCTCTAGTTTTGGGCTCCATGATTGGTCAAGTTCAAGGATTCTGCTATCGACTTTCATGGTCTTTTATAAGAATACGTGAAGCCTGGCTTTACCATCCTGGCTCGACACAGCCTGGCTTGACAAGGTCTAGCTCGACAAAGTCGCTCCTTTTCAGCCTGGCTTGGCGTTCATGGAACCGAATAAACCAGGCTGTACGGACTACGGACCAGACTTTGTCAAACCTGGATTTGACTTAAATCCAGGCTTATTTAATTCTCCTTTCGTGTAATAGGCCCCTGTTCTTGAGAGATTAGTGACAACTAAATACTGTATTTAAGCTAATAGGATTTAGATAATAAATTGTGTAAGAAATGTTATCAAACCAGGGACCTTCTGCTTACAAATCACTGACATTCCTCCTGTGCTACGGAGGCTTGGAAGAGACTTGAACAAAATACTTAAGCACACAAGATTTAGCTTGTAGATCGGCTATTTTTTGTACGACAAATCAAGACCATTAGATGTAGTCGAATATAAAAAAAAATTACAATCGATGGAATAATCGCTGGAAAAAAATCAATAGTTGCAGTCCTAGTCCAAGATCTCTCGGCTTTCCTTTGAAAAATAAGAACACAGTGTGATGAGGTTCCTAGAATTTATTGTGCTCTGCATTCATTTAATACACATTCACATTAGACACACGTCTCATACTGTGCTGTACAAACTCTCAAGCAGTCACCGACTTCAAGAAAACCAAGAACACCCACCAACACAACAGTAGCAGGTGAGTCCGTGTATGTCTGAGCATCGAACCTGCTCCTGTCCTAAAAGGAGTTAAGAGTCAGGTCGTCATTAACGCACACACACAAACCACACTGCACATCTGCCACGTTGGAGGCAAGCTTGGTTACCCGAGTAGGTAAACCACACCACACATCTGGGATTAGACTAAAACTTTTTCAAATTTCGACAGACCCCCATAACTCTTGAAAGTATACAGATGGAACCAAATGGACCCGTAAGGGTCCATTTGGTTCCATCTGTATACTCTCAGGAGTTAACAGACCTGTGAGGGTCTATTTAGAACCCCCTCTGGTCCCTGTATGCCACGATGAGAACCACTGCATTAGACACATACGCATAGGACGGGCACTATAAAACGGACAGATACTACATCGTTGTTAATATCGGTGACTTCAGTACAACACAGTAATGTAAATCAAATATAGACTCCACCATTCCGTCAGACTGATTTGGCTCGGTCAATGAAAAAGGTAAACTGTCCTCACACAGGTTCTGACTTCAAGTTTTTCCCTTTGTTTTACAAGTGTTTTTAAACATACTCTTAGCTTCTGGATGCCAACACTCAAGAACAGTTAAGTAAGCAATGTTGAAATAATAGTTTGCTCTGTCGTGCATTCTAACGCATCTAATTTATTTGCTACAAACAGCCTTTTATCTGCGTAAAGTTAAAGTAGCCCAAGCGTAAAGCGATATTCGACAAAAACAACACAGCGGAGATCACCTGAGTAGCCTAAAACATTCACATTATTGCTGGTAGTATTTCAAAAATGGACAGAGACTACAACTCAATAACTTAACAATGTAAAACATGTCATGACTATTGGTATAAACGGGAACATTACAGCACAGGCAATCCCAAACGATCATGCCAAAACATCTGAGGAGATTAGTAAACAACATGTGTAAGTAAGCAGCAAACAACTGTGTCCAAGTCTCTTATTCATACAAGTTTTAATCTAAATATAATATCACTGATCTTTATCCAATATGAAAACGAATAATATAAGCTATTTCACTGGCACAATCTTCTTGACAGCCTCTAAAACATCAGCATTTTCCACTTTATTCCCAAACTCCTTCTCTCTGTGTTCCAGAAGGATGCCCTGCAAGACAACAGAAAAACAAATCAATTGAAAATGTTTATTCACACAAATTATTGTGGTCTACACCAGTGGTTCCAAGCTAATTGGTCCACAAGAGGGTGCTGAAATCACCAAACAAAACACTACCAGAGTAGACACCTGAAGTGATAAGGCCAAGTGCCAAGCAGCTGAACACACAACTCTATATCAGTGGTTCTCAAACTTTTCTGGATCAAGGAACACTCGAAAGTCTTTAGAGCAGGGGTCTTCAACAGGGGGTCCGGGACCCCTAGGAGGTCCTCAGAGTTACTACAGGGGGTCTGCCAAATCTTTGCGTGATATGATTTATTTTTGGGCGGTGTAGCAGCCCCTATAAGTGGGGTTGGGACACCTCATTGGCTGTATTGTGATTGGCTCATTAGTACACCGCTAGCTGTACTGTGATTGGCTGACTCTATTGGCTGACTCTATTCAGCACTGTCATTGGCTAGCGAGACACATGATGACATTAATAACCTATAAATAGGATTATGCACTTCAAAAAATCCATATTTTCTTTGAAGTGAGCTTCCATCACTATGATGACCACTGTGATAACCACACCGTCCACTTCACACTGGGTGTGATTTTTTTTACCTTAACCACTTGAACCCTAGCATCCCTATTCTGAGGAGAATTTTAGCCAAAAATAGCAGATCTACAAGCTTGTAGATCAGCTATTTTTGGCAAAGAGGTAATAGGTGTAGAGGGAAAAAAGAGCAGACCAAGTAAACAAAAAAAGTTTAATCTGAAACACAATTTTATACAGTATAGAGGGGGTCCCTGCTTCATCTCTCTCTCTCAGCTATGGGGTCCTTGGCCTGAAAACGTTGAAGACCCCTGCTTTAGAGTGTTAAAGACCTCCACACATTTTCAGACATGTTAAGCACTTAAGCCCTTTATATATCGTCTCTGTCGGGCGGAAACCTCAAAACTGTTACTTTTCAGGATTCAAATAAAAAAATTGCTACTTTTGATGCTTTTGTGTGACAATGTAGTGACGTTCATTTACGAAAAAACACAAGTTAAAATATGGAGATAAGAGGTTTTTGCACGACACAAACGATATACTTCTCGTACAATGAATAGTCGTGGTTCCATTTGTGAGAGTGCACCAATGGAACCAAACAGACCTGTTAAGGGTCTATTTGGTTCCATTTGTGCACTCTCAGAGTTACATTTGGTTCCCAACTATCAATTATTTAGCTGGGGACCCCCTGGGAACCCCCTCAAGGATCCCTGGGGGTCCCCGGACCCTTTAGTTAGGTTACCTGCTCTCCCGCTCCGATGACGAACACGCCACCCAAGACAAAGCCCTCGCCGTTCATGTTGCCCTGATAACCGGCCCTCCAGGCCCGCATGAAGTTCTGCCACACCCCCAGCCGGATGAAGCCCAGCCCCCCCATCTTCCTCGGCAGGGGGCCATAGAAGTGTTTCTGCAAAGACACACACACACGTTCCACACACGCCATGTGATTCAGAGCGAAAGGAAATGAATGTATATTCAGAGAGCAAGAATTTATATGGAAGGTCATTTATGTTAAGCCCAGTCCAGACCAATGAGTCGCAATGCAACCGCCCCTAAACTGAGCAGAGATAGTTTACCGTTTCCATAGCAATTCAGTCGGTTATATATAATATTAATTAATTGTACATATTGTAGATACTCGGCTCGTATAAAAATATGAAATAGCCCTCTTTCCTTGCTCCCATTCGCTCGCTCAATTTTTCTCCCTCTCGTCAGGTGCATGCGGTAAAAACAGGCAGCGCCAGTGTGTGTGTGAGAGAAAGACAGAGAGAACAGAACATAACCCAAGTTTCTCCGCAATACGACGTGTAAACATGATAATTCTGCCAAAAGGTTGATAAGCAGGTCTACTTTCTTCTCCGTCCAAATTTCTACCATTGTTTGGTTGTTCATATCTGTGCGCATGAGTGTTCCCAGAGAGAGCTGTACACGCCCGGATCGGTCAACTGGCTTGTGCAACATTTTGCATGTGATTGAACATGTAGAATCACTTGCGACGCAATGAGACGGCATGCAGAGACCTGCAACAGGGTAATTCAGACCGTTGCAACGGTCTCTGCAACGATTTCATCACTGGTCTGGACTTTAAAAGGGAAATTCTACTGCATAGCATCATTAAAATAATGCATAACTAATTACGTCTCCCTATGAGGATGGCTAAAGTCAACCTCTACGTAGAGCTGGCTGTGAGCTCATGTTACTCTGTAGGTCATTTTTCTGCAAATTTATAAGAGGACCTGAGTGGCAATTCTCCTTCAACCACTTTGAACTTGGCGTCCCTATTTTGGGCACATCATTATGAGACAAATGGAAAACATGTACAAATATAATGTTTTATTAAAATGATATTTGTATTAAACCGATTAACTGTTAACCTAAATCATACACAGGTGTTAGGTGAACAGAACAAATGAATCAGGTACATTTTCATCTATATAAGTAGATGTCTACATACATTTTCATCTATATAGATGTCTCCAGCGAAGTGCGGTTTGAAGTCCTGGATCTCTGTGCCGATGTTCTCCTTCACCACGGCAACCAGAGGGACCCCAAGCTCTTCTAGCTGGGGCAGCAGAGAGGACAGCTCAGAGGCCTCCTGCAGGGAGACAGGAAGAGAGACAGACAGCTCAGAGAGAGACAGACAGCTCAGAGGCCTCTTGCAGTGAGACAGGAAGAGAGACAGCTCAGAGGCCTCCAACAGCAAGACAAGAAGAGAGACAGCTCAGAGAACGAGACAGCTCAGAGAGAGACGGCTCAGAGAGAGAGAGACAGCTCAGAGAGAGAGAGACGGCTCAGAGAGAGAGAGACGGCTCAGAGGCCAGAGCAAGACAAGAAGAGTGAGACAGGAGCAGTGTTCATTTTGTTGACTAAGACTAAAAGACTAAGATTTTGATATATAGTCGACTAGAATAAGACTAAACAATTTCAGAAGACTAAAATAGGACTAAAACTAAATGGTGTTTTATTCAAAGGACTAAGACTAAGACTAAATCAGAATTTGCTGTCAAAATTAACACTGGACAGGAGACACAAACGGACAGGGAGAAAGAAAACCTTCCGTTTGGTTAAACCAGTGGTCTTCAAAATGGGGTCTGCGGACCCCCAGGAGTCCTTGAGGGGTAACTGTCTGTACACTCTCAAGAGTTATGGGGGTGCATGGGGATACGGTTTGAAAACCCCTGGGTTAAACCAGTGGTTCAACAGACGGTGTGCCGTGAGACAAGTGAGACAATTCCTAAGCCTTGGGATTTTGTGACAAGTCAACCACACAGTACTATTGTAGTGGTTAAACCTTTTATAAATAAATAACCGTTTACAGAATGGTAAAGCCTAGTCCACACCAATGCAACTAGTCACAACTTGCAACCAGTTGCAAGAAATTACAGCGGTCTGGAGTCTGGACTGACCAGTCACAGAACGGTGCCATTTGGGGATAATGGTTGGAGGTAGTTGCATTGGTGTGAACTGGCCTTAAAAAGGGATAGCTCACCCAAGAAATTACTTATTTTCAATCAATTACACACCCCATGAAACCTTAAAGGAGAATTCCGGACAAATTAAGTGTTATCTTTGATGTCTCGTTACTCACCTAGCGACGTGAAAAGTGGCGTTCTTTTTTTCCATATATTCCCCTGTCGTAATTTTTTAAACCCGCTCCGTTGTCATAATGGGAGCGCGTGGGTAAGGGAAATTCGTCTATTATAACCGACGCAAAGTTGTTTTTTTCTCTACTAGTATTCATAGTAGAGTCTCATGATAGTCAAACATGCGTTGAAACTATCTGCGAGGCTGCCGTCAATGGCGAACGATTTAACACTGGTTGCTTGTTTCCAGATTCTGGCAACACGAGTTGCCAGGTTCTGGAAAGAAACAAGCATCCAGTGTTAAATCGTTCGGCAGTAGCGCTAGCCTCTCAGGCTAGCTACTCTCATGTTTGACTATCATGAGACTCTACTATGAATACTAGTAGAGAAAAAAACAACTTTGCGTCGGTTATAATAGACGAATTTCCCTTACCCACGCGCTCCCATTATGACAACGGAGGGGGTTTAAAAAAATGACGACAGGGGAATATATGGAAAAAAAGAACGCCACTTTTCACGTCGCTAGGTGAGTAACGAGACATCAAAGATAACACTTAATTTGTCCGGAATTCTCCTTTAAATTCATGAAGTTTTTTCTGTTTTTGTTGCATTCCTAAGCCAATAATTTGATGACCGGCGGAAAGATGCTAATGTCTCTGGTAGGAGACTCAAAGTTGACACTTGGAGTCTCCTACCGGAGCCACGGCCGGTCATCAAATTGTTGTTGTGGTCATCCAAGTCTCCATGAGGTGTGTAATCAATAGAAAAAAAGTAATTTTGGGGGTGAACTATTCCTTTAAGAGTGATAACGTATGCTAGAGGCTATTTTGCAGGGATATAAATACAGGTCTGCCTTGAGTTTTGGACTTTGGAGTTTTGGATTAAATTATCAAAAAGCATTGTGTCACCTCTCTGCACAAAAATCATCCAGGCCGTCGTACTGCCATGACCACAGCCCCGTTCTTCTCCCACAGGGTCCTGGCCTTCACCACCTTGTCCTCTGAAAGAACAGACAAAGAAAAAGGACAGTGTAATCAATAAAAAACACAACAGTCAAGCACGGTTCGTGAATAGCATATGCATACATCACTCCGTGGCTCTACGAAATGTCTCAATGGAAGAGTATCAATCATTGCAGACGTACTAGTTACTACGTATATTGCATTAACATACTCTAACATACAGATGTACTAGTTATATTGTATTAACATACTCTAACATACAGATGTACTAGTTATATTGTATTAACATACACTAACATACAGATGTACTAGTTATATTGTATTAACATACTCTACCATACAGATGTACTAGATTGGATGGAGCTTTAACAAACCATATCATTAAGACATGCAATAAGAATGTTGAGATATTTGTGGATACAAATAGCATTTTCTGACCCTCTTGCACGGAGCGTAGATCGGCATCCTCCAGGTTCTCCAGCGAGGCCTGGGCACTTTTGGGCAGACACAGGTCTGTGTTGGCCAGGAAGATCCCCGCTAGTGCTGCCCCTACAGCGCCCAGACCCAGAGACCACATCCCCATTCCTAACAGCTCCCCCTCCAGCACGGAGGACAACACTACAACCAAAAACAAAACAAACAGGGGAGACAAAAAAAGAAAAGAAAGCAAGGTCATGATTAGAAAATGATTGGAAGGGTTTAAAGATAGAGACATTCTTTAAAATCAGTGGTTTAGTCTTCGCTGGTTGCTTTCAGCTCACGCATTTACTTCAATTTGGGGCATTTTAAAACCTTTGCTGTTTTTATCCGTTTGACTTCTTCAGTTTTTCCTGCATAGAGACATCAAATCTCTCCAGTAGACAGAAAAAGATAAAGAAGGCCCTGCAGCACCCACTGTATGAGCATGTTAACAGCCTGAGGCTGACATCTCCTCTGCTACAAATTTATGTTGTTTAATCCAAAGCACTCGAAGATTAAATATGTCACATATATTCAATCAGAAAGGCAGAATCGCTTCATAACAGACCACTGGAAGATAGCTGAGAGGGAAATAAACAACAGCACAAAGCTTCTACACCCAAATCTTGGCTATAGTTGGTATATTTATCTACTTGATTCTTGGGCAAGTGGCCATCCATTGTTTGGACGTTCTCTTGTAATTTGAAAACCACCTGTCTGGAAATGAAAGTGCTTAAAGTTCCCCTTGTTTTCCCCCCCCCTCTACCAACCAAATATCTTTGCCAAAAATAACAACGCATTGCGAGCCTTTAGATCGGCTATTTTTTGCCAAATATTCGCCCCCAGGATTGGGACGCTGGAGTTCATGTAGTTGTTAGTTAAGACTCAAACGTTTTCTTTGCTTGAACAGGATCTGTCCTACAGTTACATAGACTCAGTGATGTTGCTAGGTTTTCAATGTAATGGGTCCTGGGACCCAAGGGTGGTCTTTTAGATGGGTCCCAGGGACATTTTATGAGTCCCACAAAAATTCACACCCTACGTGGTGCAGTGCTTGGACCCAGTTCGGTGCCCCCCCCGGGACGGTTTTGTCAACGGGGGGCAATAGAATACATTTAATCACAGAACCTTTTTATCATTATTATTTTATTTTGTATCATTTATGAATGTAGAAATTATTTTTACTATTTATTGTGTAGCAATAAAAGACTGAAAACACTGGCTTACAGTGGAATTATTGGCAATTAAGAAATAGGAATTCAAGAAATAATGAAGACAAATACTGACAATGCCTATTAACATTGGCTTACAGTTATTGCACATAGCCAAAATGCAATAATAATTATTAGGCTTGTCATTGAGAAAGGAAAATAAAGTTGTCTTTTTGAGGAGAAGTGGAACCTTTTAAGTCACTTTAAGTTTAGCATGAGGGAGAGGGTCTCCCTCTTCAGGGAATTTCTTGATATCTCTACTAGGCTACAGAAAACATTCAGTTGGCTATTAAACATACACAAGACACAGATGATAGACAACCGGTTACTTACAGCTGCCATTAATTAGTGCTTTTGATTGCCTTTGTGGTCAAATCAGGGTCAAATGCATAGGCTCAACGAGCCATCGTTAACCTGCTAATGTTACACAGCTGATTGGCAACATGCGTTAAACGCATCCATCACATCACTCTGATCTCCATTCTCCAAGCAAGTTGGAGAACACTCTAAAATCGTGGATTTTACTTTGGCTGGTCAATTTAAGATGACAATAGCAACAAAGGTTATAGTAGTAGACCTGTATGTATGATGACTTTTTTACACGTTTGAGACCAGGTCTCAACCAGCTCCTCATGCCGTCTCACTCTCTCTCTCTCTCTCTCTGTGTGTAACCTGGCGTCGCCAGTCTTTCCACCTCTGTGTGTAGCGTAGCCTAACAGTGTGTGTGTGTGTGTGTGTGTGTGTGTGTGTGTGTGTGTGTGTGTGTGTGTGTGTGTGTGGGGGGGGGGGGGGGGGGGGCGGGGCTGTGCTGCTGCTGCTGCGACAACGTGTGTAACCTCGCATCACCAGTCTTTCCACCTCGGAGGAAAACAACGTGTGCGAGAGAGTCTCCACACAACGCTGTCTAACCGAGTTATACTTCTCCAGTACAAAGGTGTCTAACCGAGAGTTATACTTCTCCAAACAACGGTGTCTAACCGAGAGAGTCCATGCAGATCACAGCAACTAATTTTACCGCAAATTATTTTTTTATTTGTCTCTGTTGTTGGTGACAACTCTATTGCGTCCCATGGATGCCACGACGGTGTCATGAATGCGTCCTTTCGCAATATTGTGCGTCAGCGACGCAGGACGCAGGCCTATGAGCATCTCTGAGACTGTGGACGGTCATACAGTCAAAATACATAATATTTTACTACGGTGATTCCCAACCACAGGCGGGGGCCATGAGGACACAAGTGGGTCCTGAAATAATTGGCAAAATACTAAGATTTTATTGATAATATAACACTAATATAAAGAAAATGTTAAACCGATAAATAGAAACTTAAAGGGTAAGACCACTTTGGTAGAGGTTTGGGTTGTGTAGTTACCTTGCCATGATGTAACTCCAAAGGTGGGCAAGAAATAAAAAATAATTGCTCCATTGATTAGAAATTGATAATTCAAAATATGCTCCTCATTGACTTACATTGTACGGTAAAACAGCTCTCAAAGTCACTCTTTTAGCACATAAACGAACGCAAACAAAGTTGATTCAGACAATATAGAGCATCACCAAACCCAGTACTGTTTTTTTTTTAAATAAAAATGTCAACTTCCTGTTGATTTTGCCATTTTTAATAAGTAGAAAACCTGGACTGGATCCACGGATCCGGATCCAGATCTTAAAATAGTAAAATCAACAGGAAGTTGACATTTTTATTTAAAAAAAAAACTGATGCTCTATATTGCCTGAATCAGCTATGTTTGGGTTCATTTATGTGCTAAAAGAGTGACTTTGAGAGCTGTTTTACCGTACAATGTAAGTCAATGAGGAGCATATTTTGAATTATCAATTTCTAATCGATGGAGCAATTATTTTGTATTTCTTGCCCACCTTTGGGGTTACATCATGGCAAGGTAACTACACAACCCAAACCTCTACCAAAGTGGTCTTACCCTTTAAAAGTATACTATGTTCTAGTGATGAGCGGGCCGACCCGTAACCCGCGGGTCAACCCGCGGCGCGGGTGGTCGAGTCAGGATTTCAGAGGCAATTATGCGGGCTGTGGGTGAGCGGGTCAGCCGCTCTCACACGAAAAAAAATCAAATCACATGCTCTCGTTCTGTCTTTATTCCTAATAACAATAAGAATAATAACAATAAAACAGTTTGAATACACTTGGGGTGTATACTTGAAGATTATTTTCGAACCTTCATGATTTTACAGAACTATAGGTGCGGGGCGGGTTGAGCCATAGATTTATGTATGGGTTCGCGGGGCGGGTTGAGGCGGGTTGGGTTCCGTGGCGCGGCGGGTCATGAAAAAACCCGACCCGCACATCACTACTATGTTCCATTGATCTACACAACTCGATTCATCGATCATTAAAATAAACACACTCTTAATCATACGCACGCAGTCCTCAGTGGTCAGATGGGTGGGCCGCAAATGCCTTCTAGATTTTCCGGTGGGCCCTGATCCCGAACAGGTTGGGAACTCCTGCTTTACTAAATACTGCACGAGCAGCAACACGCGTGCAAACATGCTGTACTGTATGTCTTGCCTGAAGGGGCCTTGCCTGGGTCAGGGCTGACGGCTGATTTGGCTTTACTCTGGTGAAAGAACGCAGTCTGGGTTGTGGTGGGAGAGGAACGCCTGACTGTTGCAGAGGGCTGTCTGTTCAGAGAGATGCCCCCTACGGGCAGGGAGGAGCAGTGCAGTAATGACAGCCTCCACCTCGTTGAACATCTGGACAGTACAGGGGTATGGGCCATGGGATCTGACTCTCTCTCCCCTCTCTACACTCTCT
This sequence comes from Gymnoscopelus braueri, assembly GCF_963280865.1. NCBI lineage: Eukaryota > Metazoa > Chordata > Actinopteri > Myctophiformes > Myctophidae > Gymnoscopelus > Gymnoscopelus braueri. The sequence continues at coordinate 48,126,604 of NC_137619.1, read as the reverse complement.
CAGACATACAGTACAGTAGACCTACATATGAAAAGAAGGACACATCTGTTCTGTAATAGACAAAAGAAAACACATTGTTGTTTTTTTTGCCAACACACCACACCACAGACCAAGCAACGGACAATGACATTCCTAACCTAAACGCAGGGTTGGATGTGGGCGTAGGGGGGTGCATCTGCTTTTGATCCCCCCTGCTGTCACTGTGATTTCCTTTATATGCAGATGCATCAAGTATTCCTTCATGAATAGACACAAACCCTTTTTGGATGGCACTTTCTAAGGCAGGGAAGGGAACTGAAGCACTGAGGTTGCAGATGCTAGCAAACAAAAGTACTGTAAGCTCACTTGGACTAGAATAGGACTGCAACTATCAACTTAACGATCAATTTGCTTAGTGTTTATTCTATCGATTACTTTTTGTTAATTGAATAATCAAAAATATTTGTTTTAAATATAATTTGGGTTTTTTTTGTGCATCAAGTCAACGCGAAAAAAATAAATCTATTTGCAAAAATTGCTGATCTACAGCTAAAAACGCATCAGGCTACTCTTACTATATAACTAAACAACTACAGTAAGTGCATTGAAGGGGTAAAAACATATGGGCAGATAAAGGGTCATTTATCATAACCATCTACCCACTACGACGCAAAACACACGTGATAGGATCTTTATTCTTTTTCGCTCTCTGCACAGCACACACCCATGGCATGTGCATAGTTGTGCATGTGGACAGCACGCACTGCCACACACTGGCTTGCTGGCATTGTGCAACGGTGCATTCTTCATCTGAAATCTGGGCTAAGAAACCTTAGTGGTGTCAAACAGGCTAAAGTCAAACTAGTTTCCCAGGTTTTAGTTCAGCATACAATGCATACCATGCACTGGAGAAGTGAAACCCCATACAATATCCAACTCTTATCTTATACAGACCATCAAACCACATAAGGGCGTAACTTAGCCTAAAGCTATTTGTTTTTCAAAGTTAAGACTACATTGGGTGTGATACTGTATACACCAGTGGTTCTCAACCTGTGGGTCGGGACCCCCAGGGGTGCCCACACATGATTTTTGGTGGGTCCCCAGAGGACAGTGAAGCGACAATTTAAGGACTTTTGAGACCTCTTTAAACGAAAAAAAAAAAAAAGACCATTACTGCATCAAACGTAATCAACAAACTATAGTACTATATAAACTGGTCAAACATTGGCCAAATTGTCAAATTATTATTTATAAGGAGGCAAACATTTTTCAGGGTCAGCCTTTTAGAGTATTTAATGTATTATTCATATCGCTCTACTCTCAAGTGTACCTACCCATCCTGTTCCATGCCAATTGCTGTTGCGGCTAGGACATGAATTTCCCAACAGGGATCGATAAAGGCATCTATACTGTAACTATTTCAAGCTGCCTCCACAAGCAGCGTACTGTTGAATCCTGCTTGCTCTTTAGCATTTATGCTAGTATAAGGCTACTGTAGGTTTACAAACTTTACACTCTACAGAGCAGACAGTATACACAGACTCACACTGTAACACTCAACATAGTATGAAAGATTAAAAAAAAAAAACACTGTCAAGTAGACATATTTTAAGTTAAGGTAACAAAACATTGAGACAACTTGAAAACGTTTCCCTCCCCCAAGAACTTTGACTACAGAGTCTGAGTCTATAAAAAGGCACACTTGAATGCAGTTGCTTTGTAAACCTAGGCTATCTGAGACATCTACCTCAAATGGTAAACAAAATGTGAAAATACTAACTTGCCACCGTGTCCGGGGTGCGGGTTAAGTGCAGTCAGTTGAAAAGATTGAGCTCATCCAATTCCAAACAGTCTCCTAGCCCACTACACTTGACTTGTGTTGCGTTAGAATTTTAGTGGCAGACAGGAGGACAAAGAGCTCAGGCTGATATGATAACAACAAGCAAGCACCAATGGTGACATTCTGGCATCAGTCCATGGCTGCAAACTGGAACCGTCTGGATTCCTCACATGCCACTTCTGACACAGACTTTTACTTCTATGATAACGATGACAGGTTTTCATTCAATGAAGTAATGAATTATGACAACTGCAATGCATAGCATACTAAAAAATTGCAGTTCGGCCAAACACAGAATGGTGGTTAGGTCCAAGACAACAGTTTGGTCACCACTCCTGCATCAAGACAGATATACAGTAGATATTTCATTCGTATTTGGATTTTTCATTAGTTTCATTAGTTTAGAGTATCATACTGCAATTTAGAAAGTTCACTTTGCCTCACACCACTGCAATCACTATGTGACTGACTGTCATACATACATACATACATACATACATACATACATACATACATACATACATACATACATACATACAGTCAAGACTATCATAGATGTATTTTATCAAATCCATCCATGATAGTCTTTCTTGATCCAAGGCTACATACATAAATATTGTAGATAGATAGATGTTTCTATCCATCTCTTTTCTGTTCATTTTACTATTATCCACACTGTTTGAGAATGAGAAAGTATAAATAAATGCACCATTTAAAGTAGGCTACAATACTGTCACCAGTCTAGTTGTTTGTAGTGACAAACAATTGCAGCCGATGGCCTTGGCATTGAGGAGAGGTTCTATCAGTATATAGCTAGCCTATCAGTTCATTAAATGATTGGTGTCCCATCATCATCCTATAGCCTTAGGACACTAACATCCATGTTATCATTATGACTCATAGATTGTGAGTTAGTTGAACGCCTCAGACTAGTCAAGAGAGATTAGAGAGAACAGTTATGGTGACATAACGTTACACGACACAGTTTGCTAGCTTAAGCTCATGTCGGTCAAAGGCTCTTTCATAACACAGAATTAGCTATTAAAAACAACTAGCGATTTAAACACGCTAACTGCAGTTCAAGCGTGAATGTATTTGAAGTGTATTTAAATGAATGAACGTAAACACTCACAGAGGATATGAATGCAGCCAGAAGACACAGCAATGTCAGGTGACCAGTGCTTCAGCAGCAGACAGACATTCTAAATAGATCCAGAGTGCAGGCCAGCTAGTCGCAACAGATTGCTCGATCAAAGTACTTGAACTTTGACACAGATCTCAAAAGTAAAACGAGGACACTCAGTGAGATGAAATGAATTATATCTATATCTAAATGTTACATAAACACAGGGCAATAACAATAAGGGCTGAAACTATCTTTTATACAGTGATTATTCTATTGATTACTTTTTGATTAATCGATTAATCAAGAAGCACTTTTTGTATATAAATAACTTTGAAATATATATAAATAAAAAAATCTATTTCTATCGATTAGTTTGATTAACCACACTTTATCATTTGTGGCATTATTATGTGCAAAAATAGTAAACAACTGCCAATCTGCAACCTGACGAACCCGTCAAATCATGACGCTTTGTGAGCTTGTAGATCTGCTATTTTGACTATTTTTGAAAATGTGTTATTTTATTTAAAAATTTTCTTTAAATAATCAATTAAATTGACTAGTTCGATTAACTGTTGCATCCTTAAGGACACATAGATATAAAATGGGTAGGAATTATCTTTATATTTTATTATTACATAAACACCCAATGCAGAATATGACACTTTCTTTTTTCATTCATTTGTAAATTAAAATTCTATTACAGCCGCAGTCTTTGTAACAGTTCATCATGTTAATGATGTCTAGACTAAAGCCAGTTGAAGGTTATGGTTATTAGTATGCAACCTAAACATATTGTTTATCTCTCTCAGGGGGTCTCTCAGATTCCTGTCTGACACTGGAACCCCTTTCAAGAACCCCTGGGGGACCCGGACCCCACTTTGAGAACCACCACTGCCATACAGTATAACAGCATAAAAGTGCTGCCTGCGTTTTTGTTAAAGAACAATGGACATGATGCCTCTGTAAACATGCTGCAAATGCAATTACATAACGGCACGTTGACCAGCAACAAACCCTCCATTCATTCCTTTGCTGCAGATTTATCTGGCAGGGGCAGTGGTGGACGAAGTATATATGTTACAGTATGATTGGAGAACCAGTACGATTGAAGAAAGCGCGCTCGTTTTTACCACCCACCCAGCACTAGAGGGAGCCACAAGCCAGGCTTGTGCACAAACATATATGGCCACACACACACGCACACACACACACACACACACACACACACAGTCACACACACAGTCACACACACACACGCACACGCACGCGCACACGCACGCGCACACACACGCGCTCATGCTTTTTTTGGTTTATTGAAAGCAGGACTGTTTAGATACTTTTATTGTGTTCTGGCTTTTGTTTTACTTTCTCCCTGACACACACACACACACACACACACACACACACACACACACACACACAGTGATCCATGAAAAGAACTATTCTGTCCCTATCGGTTTACAAATCAAACGGCGCTGAGTCGACTAGTGGAGCATCGGCCGGTCAGCGCGGGCACTCGCGCCTGGAGGCGCGAGGGCGCGCTTCCTCGGCCTCAAGCTCCACTAAGTCGGCGCGCCGTACGTGTGAACGCGTGTTCAGCGTTCCCCTCATAGATATTATGGTTCCCCTAGCGTAGCTTCCTGGTTGCTATGTGGGGGGGAACAACAAAAGACAGGTCTCCGTCGGCGCATCAAAGCCCCGCCTCTCCGCGCTCTCCTTCTCCTCCTCGGAGGAGGAGGAGAAGGAGAGAAGGAGAGGACGGGACGGTTTATTACGCGAGGAGGAGGCTCCTCTTCCTCGCGAGCCTCGCGTAATAACCCCCCGCCTCGCAGCGCCGTCCTCCTTCTCCTCCTCGCGAGCCTCGCTAATAAACCCTGTCTCGAAAAGCCCCGCCTCGCCCCGAAGGAGCCCCGTGCCTAAAAACGAGCGCTCTGTCTTCAATCGTACTGGTTCTCCAAACGTACTGTGACATATATACTCTCAAGTAAATACTCAAGTATTCATACTGTAAGTACAATGCACTGACAAGTAGCTAAATGCATTGCTGTATTGAAATTTAGAAAAAAATATATAAACAAATAATCAAAAGTTGATCTACAAGCTCAAAACACCTATAATCCATCACACCACCACAGTGCTACATCTGATACATATGACACCCGACAGTAGAACAATTACCTAAATCATCTAGGTCGCTGTACAACCATGACCCCTCCAGATCGTCTCCCTCATGGACTGAAAGACACACAAAAGTGTTTACAATGAATCCTCTCAAAGTCTAGTTGCCAGGGCAGGAATTTCAGGGAGGCTAGGCCATGGCTGTCATTGCCCCTAAGTTTGGACTTGTGCACCTCAAAAAATGTCATGCCCTGAGCCTTAATGCCCAGGCTGACTGTACCACTTTCTCCTGCCTCTTTCTTGTCAATATGTAGACACCAGTGTCTCTTTCTTGTAGCCTGGGCAGCATATCTTTTCGTGTCTATGATCCGGGAGCGGAAGTAACTCTACGTCACCAGGCGCGTCATCCGCGTCATCAGGTGGCCGGATGGGCAGATCCGGAAAGACGTCACCCCAAACTAGGTCCGTCCTAATAAAATCCTTGATGCGGCATAGTTTAGCTTATTTTTGGGCGGTGTAGCCGCCCCTATAAGTGGGGTTGGGACACCTCATTAGTATTAGTTTCCTGCACTGTGATTGGCCCACTTGGCCCACTTTCCTGTACTGTGATTGGCTGACTCTATTGGCTGACTCTATTCAGCACTGTGATTGGCTAGCGAGACACATGATGACATTAATAACCTATAATTAGGATTATGCACTTCCAAAAATACATTCTTTTTGGAAGTGAGCTTCCATCACTATGATGGAAGCTCATAGTGCAATTTCACTGCTTTAGATGACCACTGTGATGACCACACCGCCCACTTCACACTGGGTGTGATTTTTTAAATATAAATGTGCGTGCACTATCCGGAGACTATTTAGCATCTGTATTATCCCATGGGGAAATTATATTCCATTTAAATAGGGATTGGGGAACCAAAACAAAGACGGCACTACAAAACCGGATGGGCAGAATCCGAAAAGAGAATTCTTTTTTTATTTTTTATTTTTAGTAGGCGTGGCCTAGCTAGACCGGATCATATGGGTCTTTAATAACGCATACCAGGCTTTCCTCCGAGGTGGAAAGACTGGTGGTGACGCGAGGTTACTTTCTTGTGTCTTTTGTTGAGATTCTGAATTCTTAACACCCCTAGAGTCTCCATCTTTAAACCAATCCAGTGACTGTGATTAGGGCTGGGCTGAGCATGGATCAGATTATAGATACCATAATTTATTTATTTCACTGCAGATAGTCTAAAATCTTGTTTTACGTGATGGCCATCCTGCCCTGACATTTGGCCTTTGTGCCCTCAAAAAATGGACAACACCAAAGGCCAAGTGGCCTTGCCCCTATAATGACGAAATTCCAGGCCTGCTGGTGGCCATACATTCCAAACACTAAAAGTCCTCTGCTTGATAAGGCCAACAGAGAGATATAGGGGTAAATTCTAGTATTTTTTTTTAATTTGAGGAATAACTGAAACCACAAGACTATTAGTTAGGTCTCTTCATGGAGAATGTGTGTTGCTGGTCTTCACAAAGACACACAGACAATCATAATAATCACACACACGCACACGCACACACACACACACACACACACACACACACACACACACACACACACACACACACACACACACACACACACACACACACACACACACACACACAC